>NC_140971.1:100534924-100614924 GCF_056783735.1 Eptatretus burgeri
GTCACCTAGCCTACTCCCAACCCCTACGTTCCCTTCCCGGAGGGGAACAAGGGAGAGCTAGCGTCCTGTGTCGAGGCCCAACGAAGCCTCAGAATGGCCTCCCCAGAGTTCAGCGATCTATAACCAAAGTGGGTCCAGCGGCCCACAACGAGAGCGAGGGGATGGATGGTGCGGAGGGGTACACTTCCTAATCTACCCTATCCATTTAACTGTTAAACTACCCCGGGGCTTTCAACAAGCGCCTCGCGCTTAAGCTATTGGTTCTAACAACCCAGATTCCCGTCGCCTGTGTTGGTGTCCTCACAATTTTGGGCCTTGCCCCCCAATTTTCTTCCCGTGCCCTCACACGGTCTCATGGCTGGGACGCGTGGCTCCCCTTGGCAGGCACGACCCTCTGCCGATTCTCCGACGATGGCACCCCCGGGCACTACACTGCCGCCGAGCCTACCAGCTCCCTAACACCGGGGAGTGCCCCCATGGCACCTCCCTGAAACGCACACCTGGCAGGCTGGCTTCCCGGGCCCCTTTCCGAGGGTCACCCGTGCCCACAACACTGCCCACGCGGCTAATGGCGCCCCGGGCCCCCACACCAAGCAGACGCACCCGTGCCCACTACGCTATCCCGGCCCCCCATGGGCCCTTGGCCTACCACGGCCGACTAGCCTGGTGCCCAGGGTACCCACTCAGCGATACTCACCTTTCGCAGCCACGCTCCCAGCCCGTCAACAGGGCTCCTGCACCCCTCCAAACGGGTTTCGAGCCTACACTCCCACCAACAACAAAACGACCTCCATTTTGTAAATTTGACTAACCCCCTAACTCACTCTACACTGACCCCGGGGTCCCTTGGGCGGGAGTCACTCCTCCCCCCAATCACTCATCGCACCATGCAGTCCCCATTCGCTCCATTCACACAGACCCGCTGGCCTCACTCACTCACCAAGCACATGCTTCCACTTCACTCACCAACAACTCTTCAACACACTCACCGCTGAACTCTGCCATCCTTCTAACTACATCCCCTAACTAACTCGTGCTCCCACGTCGTCCCTTAAACTACAGCACGTTCCTTTTAACACTACGTAGCTAAGCTACGTCCCCACTACACATTCAAAGTCTGTCTCTGTCTCCAAAATAATCCCATACTCCATTTTCCCAACCTAAATCTGACGAACAATCCCTCTAACTAATCCATTCCACGGGCCCCATGAGGACTTACCCCTGCCCCATGGAGCCGGTCTAGCTAAGCTAACCCTTCCCCCTAGCTAGTTTCCATCCTGTGCCCTGGTAAGGGGGTCTTCCACCCCTTGCCCGGGAATCCTGTTCACCCGAAAGCGAGGCTTGCTGTTTTTTTTTTTTTTTTTCTAATTGCGCAGCACCAGCGCGGTAACTCACAGCTCGCGCACTTTGCACCTGCCCGTGACGTCATACAGCTGCACGTGTACCTCATCCCTCCTTGGACGGTACCATCTGGCAGGGATACCCCTCCTGCCGGATTCCAACCCCACGTGCAGCCATGACGTCACCGTGCGCATAAAAAAAAACACAAGCCCCACGTCTCGAGGGGTTCCCCACGCGAACACATGTGCTTTGCCCGTTGGAGCTTAACACACACACGCCCGCGTGGAGAACCCATCCGGTCCAAATCCATAATCCTGCCTAAACTTTGTCCGTCGCGGGATCGGCAACATTCACCGCGCTCGTTTCCGTACCGGGACTTCACTCTCGTAGGCGAGCACGTGGGGGCCTCGTGCGTTGCACAGCACGGACCTCGCGCTCGCTGCTGGGCGAACCCGGCACGGTCCTCGAAACAGCTACAGCCGCTACCCGTGTTTTGTCTCTCAATTGTCGTCGTCTCCATTCAACACACGCACTCCCGCGTGTTACGACGCTAACACACCTCACCATTAAACTCACACCGGGAGACGCGGCTGCATGTTCACACATGCCGACCGACATCTCCCTTGCACACGCTGTCTCTCTCACACTCGGCCGCTCACTCACGCATACCATTACCCTTGCACACGTGGCTCCACTCACTCGCGGCCTTTCACTCACTCGTGCCATTTCCCTCACACAAACCATACCACTCACACGTGGTGCTCCATTCATACTGGCCATTTCACTCACGCATGCCGCCTCCCTCGCACACGTGGCTCCACTCACTCGCGGCCTTTCACTCACTCGTGCCATTTCCCTCACACAAACCATACTACTCACACACGCGGGGGCACTCGCTCGCGGTGCCTCATCCACACACGGCGTGCTGGGAAGCACGATCTTCTGCACACTTTCCACCACACCACTCACACACGGGGTCGCTTCCGCACACGGGGTCTTTGTCACCCACCCGGTCGCTCTCACACACGCCCTTGCACCCGCGCTATGCGTGCGTTGCAGCACGCATTTCGCCACACTCGTGAACACACACCTCGACACCACACACACCGGGACAACCACACTGGGGATTTGTGTCCCCACAAGGGTCTCCGGGGCCTCTATACCCCCCCAAGCTCTCCGTGCACCTGTCCACAGCACTCCTCCCCTCGACCTCGCAAAGCACGACCGAACCCACCTGGTCGTGACTCGCCTCAAGGGGGCATACTCCCTCCCCTCGTTCCTGGAGGAGGCCATCCAAGTGCTCGCACCGGGTCTCCACCCAGTCCGTGAGCTCACCCCCATTATCCTCCACTACCTCCGTGTGTGTGTGCGTCTCTATCCCCGTCTTCATCGTGTAGTCTTCCCTCTATCGTTCCCATCTCCCGTGTCTCTGCCAACTCAGTCACCTCTTCACCCTTTACCTCCCTTGTCTCAACTATTATTTCCGTCTCTTCCCTTGTTATCTCCCTCGTGCACGTCTCCGTCACCCCAATTAGTTTTTCCCTCTCGGTCACCGTCACTTTTTCCGTCACGACCCTCGCCCAACACGTCTCCCGAATTACTTTGTCACCCGCCTCCACCGCGGGCCCGACAGCCGTTGCACTCCCTCCCAGCTCGTTCGCTCCCACACGTGGAGTCGCCATTTTAAGCTCCCTGGTCACGGCCTTCATGCCCGCCTGCAGGCCTCGGCCCATGTTCTGCGTCTCACCCCGCAGCTCTTTCATTTCTTCCTTCATTTTGAGTGCGTTTGTTTCCATATTTTCGTTCATGCCTTTTATTTCGTTTGTGTTTGTATCCATCTTCGTTTTCATTTCGTTCATTTGCTTGTTCATGCCTTTTATTTCGTTCGTGTTTGTATCCATCTTTTCGTTCATGCCTTTTATTTCCTTTTT
This sequence comes from Eptatretus burgeri, assembly GCF_056783735.1. Lineage (NCBI taxonomy): Eukaryota > Metazoa > Chordata > Myxini > Myxiniformes > Myxinidae > Eptatretus > Eptatretus burgeri. The sequence goes on from NC_140971.1 coordinate 100,538,197, forward strand.
CATTTCATTTGTGTTTGTATCCATCCTCGCTGTCATTGCCGCCAGCATGGCGCATAGCTGGGCCATGTCGGGTGCGCTTGGGTGAGCCGTTTCGGCAGGGATCGGGGAAGGGTTTTGGTGGAGAGGGGGAGGGGAAGTGTCAAACACCGCGGCCGCCGCCGCACCTATTTCGGGCTCTGGGTTCAGTTGGGGGAGTTCGTGTTCCTGCACAACCAACATTTCCTGCACGGGGTTTTCATCCTGGACCATGGATTCTACACATTCTAAATTCATTTCTAATACCCCCGGCTCCCGCTCGCCTTGAGACGCCATCTTATTTCTCGTAAAGGGTTAATTTGAATCGCTCGTAATTTGGAGGGAATCGGGGGTCGCTCCTCTCACCCCTGGACCGATTCCCGTGAATTTAGCTGGAGACAGGAGAGCCCGTTTTCCCGCTCTCCGACACCAGTGCCGCGAGGAGGGGGGTGGGTTTGTGTCCCACTCCTGACAACAGTGTTGCTGTATTCGCGCCCGCCGGCGTGCGAGCGGCCACGTAACTCGAATCGCGGCACGTCGCCCACCGGACGGACAATCCCGTCGTGACCCTCTCGGACTAACGCCGGGAACTAGTCACGGGTGGGCCTTTCGGCCTCACCACGATCGTGCCAATCAGCCCACCCGCGTGGGATAGGGTTGTTCGCCAAATTCGACCTGCCTAAGTACCCACACGGAGGGTAGACCGGGCGATCGCACCTCGCCGCAGGTCGACTTCGGACACGGGCCACTTTAAGCGACCCGTTCCGTACTATCGGGATAACCGAGCGGTGTTATCGTCAACCTCGACGGTTCCGATTAATTATCGGGCGTATTTAGCCCACGACCAACCCTTTACGTGAAGTAAGATGGAGATTCAATTAAAGAAAAGACGAAGCGAAACGGGAGAAACAGTTCAACATAAAGCACATTTATTCCACGGCAAACGGAAAGCACACATATACAATTACCACAATTATGCACCAAAAGCAAATGTAACAAAAGAAGAAACAACAATTACGCACTAAAAGCAATTGCAACAAAAGAAACACAATGCAGATCTACTACCGACTACCGAGCACACGGCAACACTTATACAGTTTTACTTCACAGACGGCGCCGACAACACATATACTCCAAAGCAAAAGAAAAAGGGGCCACCCTCATCGACAAGGGGGCAGACGGGCCTGGGGCCGAGACCGCATCGAGCCTACCCGTCTGGTGATGAGCCGCAAAATGGCGGCGGCGCCCCGACTCCGCGGGCCTCGCTGGCACTGTCTGGAATGGGATGGGAACGGGGCCCCCTTCTCACACTATCTCAGCGCGGGGGGAAAACAGGGGGGGTTGTTGATGCTCGGGGGAAAGAGGATATCTGGCTGGCTTGGGTCCCGCGACGAGCGACTCCACTGCGACCTCGACCGCGTTCCCGGCCTCCCCTCTCCGCAGCTCCCCGACTCTGACACGAGCGCAGACCTCCACAAAGCTCCTTGGCTTCTCCAGACTCTCCGGACCCCGACAGACACTCTCTCGACTGATTTCGCCGCCGCCACAACTCTCCAACTCTTTCCTCTTCTCAACTCTTCAACTCTTCCCAACTTCCTCGATTCGCTCCGCGCTCGGTGCTTTATAGTCCGACAGGAGAAATCATATGCAGATTTTTGGATCAGGAACGGCTCGGGGGCGGAGCCACGCTCGCCCATTGGACAAAGGAAAAGTGAGCGTGAATCATTCTTGATCCGCGAATCTGCATATAGCGATTATACTCCGACGCGCCTGGAGGCGGGGCCAAATCGCCCCACGCTCGCTGATAGGACGGAACAGAAGTGGGCGTGAATCATTCTTGATCCGATTTCTCGGAAAGGCTGGTGTTTTTGCACCCGCTGCTCGGTGCGCGCCCTGTACGAGTCCAGTATCGGTGCCCACAAGCGGCGCAGGAATGGCGGTGATGCGATGGTTGCGAGGGCGAGTTGTGACGGTAAAGGTCTTGGCTGTTGGCGTTGCTGTTGTTGTGAAGCGGCGTTGCGGTTGGTGGTTGGTGTGTGAAAGCGGTTGTGGAGAAGGTGGATGTTGTGAAGGCGGTTCTGGAGAAGGTGGCTGTGGTTGTCGAGATGCGGTTGGTGGTGGTTGTGGTGGTAGTAATGGCGGTTGGTCCAAAATAAAGAGAGTAAAAGAAAAACGGCTATCTAAAAGGGTCGCAGCCCGAATGAATGACATTTATTCCCTCTAAACAACGGGTTTGGGCTAACTACACATATACTTACAGAGATATCTCACCTACGGGACCTGAATGGTGGTTTGCGAATTTCGTCAACCACAACAATATATATATATATATATATATATATATATATATATATATATATATATATATATATATATATATATATATATATATATATATATTAGAAATCATTTTGTTTGTTTGTTGTTGTGTTTTTGTTTGTTTTGAATACTTGTACTACGAGTCCTACAAATCTGCCCTTTTGTGGGTTTCCTTCTCTGTTGCATGTTGGAAAGATATTTTGTTTCTTGCTACCTCCACCACTGAATGTGGACGGATATAATGTTTTCATCCCTGTCTGTCTGTCTGTGAGCAGGATATCTGAAAATGTTATGGATTGATTTGGATGAAATTTGGTGGACGGGTTGGGTGTCACAAGGATTGTTCCATTCGATTTTGGTGAAAATCCAGATCTGGATCTGAATACTAGAATTTTTTAATGTCATTCTTCACCATTGAGAGATCAGCGAAAAACGATAAACACAATATTTCAAAAGTTTACGGACTATAACAAAACTTGACGGATGAGTTGGATAGGTGACGGGAACAAGCTGTGTAGATTTTTCTGTGTGATGAGGACGAATTATCCGGATGCACATTTGGCCTAAATTGTTCAGCCTGGCGGAGATATTCGCTCTCCCGAGTGCTGTTCGAGTTAATGATGTTTTTATCATCCCGGTTACCTGAAAAGTCTATCTTATTTAATTTACTTATTTGTTTATAAATATGATTCATAAATTGGAAGCAGTGAAAACTGAAAATGTACAAATAGCTGGAATGTGAGCGATATTGATTGTCGTATGAGTGAGGAAATGAGAAGCAATGTAGTCGGTAGCTTTGAAGGTATGTCTGCTTATGTTTTCCCAATTGCCAGGCTGTGTCCCTCGCTTCCTTTTCCAAAGGCTTGCTTGTTGTTCCTCTTTGTGAGTCAATGCCGTTTGTTTCTTGAGATGAAATTTATTTTAAGGATGATATTTGACCGTTTCTTGATTAAATTTAGTGCGAATTGCTGAGTAGTCTGGAAGTTTTTTCTTGCTCGTTTAACCACACAGTTTGCCACTCTCTTTTTTTATCCCCACGTTTTTTTTTTTGTTTTTTTTTTAAACTGAGTAATACTGAAATTGGCTCCGTCCGTCCATCATGCTAGCTCCCAAACGGTTGGGCAGAAATTCACCAAACTTGGTAGTTGTGATCATCACATGGCATGAAGGTGCAAGAGCAGTCATTTTTGGCCTTGCCTCCTGAGTTGGGGTCAAATGCTCAAATACTGGAGAATGCAAAAGTTGGCACATTTTAAACATTTTTAATGAAAAACTTTGTATATGCAATCAACATTGGGGAACATATGGAATATGAATGGGAATGACTTTCTCGATTTGACCCCCAGCTCATACCCCAGGGGGGTTTTACCTCTACACTTAGGGTCACAGGGGTCAAAACAGATGTTCTTAACTCAAAATCTGATATTGGGTCATTCATAGTGGAACCTTTTGCTATGTTTCAAACTTGCTTTCGATGGGAAGCATGTGGATTTGCGATGGCGCGCCATCAACTTCGCTCTAGTTGGATGTACCGACAGGTTGTCAGTTGATAGAATTTTTTATTGGTCGGGAAAGTTTGATATTTTTTTTTTTTTTTAGCAGAGCGCTAAATTGTTAGGTGTGAAAAATCGGCAACTTTGTTCTTACTCGTTTCTGGATTGTTTGAGAAGTTGTTCACACTTCACAAGTTGGTTGTAGAATCCGAGGAAGTGAGTGTTGAGAAAGAGATGGCCCTTCCAAACACAATGGATTGTTGCAGATGAACAGCTTGGCAAGATGCATGTGGGGCAGCCACAGGTCAGGCTGCCAATTGTTCCTGTTCAACTTTGGCCGTCAATGCCCTCTCTGAGCAGCAGTGTGTTCAAAGCTGGGTGTCTGCCAAGGTCAGGTATGAAGTGGAGTCAATGTATAATGTGTCGTGTTTTAGATGTAGTGTGTTTTGTATTGCTGTGCTAGCTGTAGTGACTTTTGCATACAATTTTCATAGTTTTCGTGGCTGTTGTCCTTACTAAGGTTCATTCTGCATTTTTATCTCCTTCAGGGGTACCTTTAACTTTTCAAACTTTTGGAAGGACCAGAACAGGAGAGTCGGACACCTTTGTCATTTCTCTGGGACGAAATGGTAATGGCATTGAGAACATGCAACCGTGTGCCAAACGCAAGCTCCAGCAAAGTGAAAATAAGTTTGACAAGCGCTTGCGTATCAGGGCCCGGCAAGCAGAGAGTGCGTATCAGTACAGGGATATTTTGGTGTGCAAGCAAGATGGATACACACACTTGCAGCTTTCAATCAAGTCTGCTGATGACAATGCCCTTACCCTCGAGGTAAATATGGGTTTACAAAGCCTGAGGTTGTTGTTGTTGTTGTTGTTGTTGTTATTGTTGTTTGAAAAAATATAAACAGTGAGAATAACATTGCAGAACTAAGAGTAATTTTGTGTTCAAATTCCTCCAGGCAATGAAGGAGATGCAAGCAGCAATGGCACTTGCTGCTGCTGATGACAGCCAAATTCTACTACTTGGGGCTGTTGATGGAACCTTTTGCAGTGGCCTTGACCTTGTCACTCTGGTCAAGATGCTGGTAGAAAACAAGCAGCAGAGCACCAGGATAGCCGAAGGTCTTCGGTGAGCCAAAAGTGTATAATGCTTTGGTTGCGTGATAATGTAATCGGAGGCAGTAATTATGTTTTCATCATGGATTACGGTAGTACTCCGTATATATAGATGCGACGGGGGGAAAAATGACCACCCCATCAAACATGTACAAAATGATACGCTGAAAAACTACTATCGAGTGCAGTCGTCCGTCGTCGCAAGCCAAACCTTTTATTACTTCCGCCACCGAAGGTGAAGGACGTTATGTTTTCACTCCTTTCTGCCTGTTTGTACTTGTCTTGTCTGTTTGTTTGTCTGTGTACAGGATATCTCAAAAAGTTGCTGATGGATCCGGATGAAATTTTGTGATCAGGTTCGGTGTACAACAAGGACGAACTGATTAGATTTTGGTGAAGATCCGGATCCAGCTACTACAATTTTTTACGTGATTTTTTCCCATTGAGAGATGGGGCTAAACAGATAAATAACGCGATATCTCAAAAAGTTGTGCACAGATTCGGACGAAACTTGGTGGGTACATTTGGTGTCTGACAAGGAAGAAATGATTCAATTTTGGTGAAGATCTGAATCCGGATCTGGATCTGATAATTTTATAGTGATTCTTCACCATTGAGAGATAGGACCAAAAACGATATAATGCAATGATATTTCAAAAATGTATTGGGCTCGATATGTTCTCGTGGATCAGGCATTTGCGTGGCAGAGGTGGCATGTTCTCGCTCTACCGAGTGCCCTTCTAGTTCTCGAATGTTTTCATAACTAAATAGAATGAAAAATGTGCCAGAATACATCGCTAAAGTACCATATTGAGAGATCGCAAAATCGCCGACTTGTTATTGTTAATCCACAGAAATGTTGGTAAATGTCATCCCATACCATAACAATAATAACAACAAAACATTTTAATCTGATTTAAAAAAAATAATCAAACCACACTATACGACAAACTGTCGAATGCCATTTTACACATGGGCAGTTAGAAACTCTCCCATCAAGTAAGTCGCTGTCTTGGATTTTAAGGTACCACAAAATGTGTAATTTAAGAAGGAAAAGGGCCCAGAACGGTCTGCTGATGCTTTCATTTAGGTTCACAGGGGGTCATACTGGTTATTAAAAAGAGCATTCTAAATTCACCTTTCCATATACTGAATGTGTACGATTATGTACGCAAGTCGTGCAGTACCTCCTCCTCCTCCTAATGTCAATGGATATGATCATGTGACCCCTTTATAAGGCATTTATTTATTACACTTACACAGCATCGGGAGGGCTGTGGAGGAAAGAAATTAATAATGCCAACATTGAGTCAAGGAACCGAAGGGAAGAGGAAAGGAATGGAGGTATATCTTTATTATGTACTTAAATGTATAGTAAAATCTGTCGGTGTCGATATATTTCTGGTATATCGATACAAATTTGTTTTTTGTTTTAATATACTCAGGTTCCAAACCATTACATATTCATATATGACGTATACATCGTTGACGCACGATAATTCACGACATATATCATGCACTCATGCCTGATGTTGGCTAAATGGTTAGGGTGGTGGCTGGTGGGCTTGGGATCCGAGGATCCCGAGTTCAAAGCCTACTCGGCTGTTGAATTAATACGAGGTGGGGTTGACTCTGCCTGTCATCTTTCTGAGGTCGGCAAAATGAGTGCCAGCTTGCTGGTATCCTGTGTCGGAGTGCGACCCTTCCAGGATTGTGCCCAATAGCCAAGGAGACTGCTAAGGCAGCACCAACGCCCTGCACAGAGTATGGTCCTAATGGATGGATGGATCATGTGCTCCATCTTTACAAATTATGGAAAAAGAATTTCATACAATGGAGAATTTAGTTGATAAATCGAGTAAAAAGGGGTTCAATTTTGTCCCTCGCTTACTTTATTCTTGCAGGGTAATTTCTAAAGACGATAGTCGTTGACTATTAATTGTGGGTAGCAGGCGAGTGCTCGGCTAGCTCAGTAAATATTACCATCGCACAAAAGCACTCTCGGACTGGCCTGTAAGTTCAGGCAATAAAGCACGTTCTTTGTTTGGCAGAGCCATTGTTCTGTTTTTTTTGTGATGTTTGGTGGATATCACGAGAGGAACTGAATGCGGTCCAATCAGTGAGGCAGTCAGTGCATGCAATAAGACTTCAACTTGTAAGCGATTTTGTTTTAAAGGTTAAAGCGAGATCAGACGATGTATACACGAGTGTTAAACGGATGAAGAGTAAAGTAATAATTGGTGAACACTTTGCAGTCCTCACTTGTTTTTTGTTTCGCTCATTCCATTCATCAGGAGGTTATAACTGTGCGTATTACACCGTTGCATAACGGGATAAAACACACGGGTAACATCAATCGCATTGAGCACTTGTCCAAAGAAGAAAAACAAAACACATTTTCTCATGTTGCAGTACTTATTGCAGTCACTCGAGTCAACAATTGAGTCTGAGAAATAGTTAATCGAGATCAGTATGTAAGCCTTATTTATTGAGAACTAGCAAATATTGTTGTTGAATCGGGGGCGCTTAACAGCACTGCCGTCTCACGGGTTATATCGCCGGCTAGTTCGGCACAGGTCTCGGGTCACGTGCCTAATATCACGATACCAAAGTACTCCTGTGCCTTGCCAGTTGGGGATATACCCCGGCTACAGACTGAGTTTGATCAGAGACCGAGCGAAGTCTGCCGCAATCCGTAGCCAGTTTGGTTTTAAATCCAAATCGAGCTATTGTTCTTCAGTGCGACACGGCTAAATTCAGTGCGGCATATTTCGGATGAATCGGCCAGATTTATTGGGGAAACATTCGGGGAACACGACACAAGCAAAGCATTCACGATAACGTTATAATTCATCTATAACCCGCCCTTATCTAGGGAGCTACGGATACGGGTTTCGCAGGGGGCCCTAACAAAATAAGCCTTAGGCCTGGACAACATGCATACAAGACACGGAGTACTGGGTGGTGCCTCATGGATGAGAGGAAAGGTGTGGAAGACACAAATGCAGCTCATGACAAGCTGATGTCACCAGATTCGAGCACCCAGCCCATGCACGCAGCGTGGCAAAATGGCGGCGACATCCTCCTATCGGCCCAGCCCACGCACGCAGCCTCGGTGCGTCCAGCCCCTGTGAGGTCGATAGCACAAGACAGAAAGATCCGGCGAAAGGAACTTGATCGAATTAACGGAGCTGCTGTGTCCCAGGTACTTCAGAACGCATTTCCCAGTCTCAATCCTCCATAGCATCGCCATCTCATATTTTTGGGTGGGCTTTTCAGACCACTTCCGGGGACGTGTGATTGGTCTATGGTCTGGGTTTGCAGCAGCTCTCCGCCAATGGGTTGCTGGCATGTCTTGTTGACTGGCTCTGTCAGGGTGCTGGGTGGGGGCTGGTTAAGATCGGGAAGGAAAAAGAAGGTGCCTCTCGGTACACCACCGCTGTATGAACACTGGACCACCTGTTACACCTTCCGACACAAATTTAACATCCGATTACCAAACAACCTGGCTAAACATGCATTTCAGGGGGGATCTGGGCTAACCCTATATTTAATAACCCACTAAGAGCCCATTTCCGCAACAATATAACCCGTCACTTCGCTGATGGGAATATAAAGGGGGGGGTAAGAAGGAGGGGAGGGAGTGTAGGGTGAGGGGAAGGAAAAGAGGGAGACCGAGGAGGAGTGGGGTGGCAAAGGTCGAGGTGGGGGAAAGGAAGGCAGCGTGAGGGGAGGGGAAGGAAAAGGAGCATGAGGGGAGGGCAAGGGAATGTAGTGTGAGAGGAGTGAGGGGAGGGGCAAGGGAAGGCAGCATGAGAGGAGGACAAGGTAAGGCATTGTGAGGGAAGGGTTCGGCAGGAAGACAGGTTTACTAAAGGGGGGAGAAAAAGAGATGGTGTGAAAGAGAGGTGTGGGGGAGAGAGAAGGGGGGGAAGGGTTCCGTTTCACTTCCGGTTCTGGGTTTGCAGCAACGGCAGGTTCTCTCAGGGGTCTCTGCCGTCTTTGTCAAAGTTAAGTTTCCGGTTGTTATACGTGATGTTTTAACTGTTTATTTTTTACCTCCATGTTACTTTTTGTTCCGAGTTTGGTTTTGTTTCAAAAATCATGCTATTTTGTGAGTTTTCGTCGACCTTGTCTTGACGGGTTCCTTGAGGCCTACCCATTCTTCCCCTCGATGTGTACGATAGTGTTTATTTGTATTCTCTCCCTATTACCTTCAATTCCTATTTTCCCCACTTTCCCAACATCCCCCATCCCTCCCAACTAAACATTGTTTCTTGTCTAAAATTTAAATGAAAAAAAAAAAACCTCCCTTACCCACGAGTCCTGATTTTTCTTCTTCGTCATCTTCTGCTTCATCTTCTTCTCCGTTTGCTTCTTCTCCCTCTCTCGCCCTCTCTCTCGCCCTCTCTCTCGCCCTCTCTCTCGCCCTCTCTCACCCTCTCCTTCACGATTTCTTCTGACAACCTTCCTTCCGAATCTTACCTAATCTTCAAAAATCCATCAAAAAATAATAATTTTCCTTGTATCCTTCCTAACTGTACACCTGCAGCTACGTGTCTCTCTATCCTCTTCCTGGTAAATTCCATCGATCCATCAGCTTCACTCTGTGTTTTCCGTTCCAAATTCACCATACACCTCCTTGATTTTACTTCAACCTTCCCTTTACTGAATGTTATGCAATCCTTATTTAAAATAATTAAATTAATCCACTTTTGACTATACTCCTCCCATTGCCACGTGTTTCCCCTGTAATCACGTGATCTGTTTCCACCCTCTATGATTACCGATCCAAATTCACCATTCACCTCAATTTTTTTCTGCAACCTTTACAGTACCTAATCTGATGAACTCTCTCAAAAAATAATAATAATAATAAAAACAATCTCTTGTAGTGCTTCATCTTTCTCATTCACACGTGTGGTTTTCATTACTGTATCATAATGCACTACTCTTGTTCTATTTAAACCAGTGGCGACCCAATTTCAGAACCTCTCCACATCGCGTGACCCAAAAGATTCAAAACCCAATTCATAATATACAAGATAAGATTTCATATGACACAAGAACATTTACTGTTTACTTTATTCACCATCGTCATGTTTTCATAGACGAGTAAACGGAGAATAGCCGACAGTATCCAAATAGTACAGTTGAATGTTTCAGAAGTTTAGTCCGAATGACATTTAGATATATCAGTGAGAAGGATGAGCCTGTTTTTCAGAAACCAACTTCTCTATTCATGGAGAAGTAGATGACAATGCCAGGATCATATCATGCTCCATTTCTAGGTAATTTCTGTACTTTGTTTTAATCATCACCATGGTGGAGAACGACTGCTCACAAAAGTATGATGAAGGATATGGCATGAGAACCTTAATCGCGCGCCGTGACAGGGCCGGGTACGACGGCAGCATTTTGCACCAGAATGTCGACAACGAATTCGTCTGTGCAAGAGCCTGCGCTCCTGAATCCTGCTGGAGCTGTACAAGCTCTTCCTGTGCTGTATCATCTTCATCAGCAATCGAGTCCAGTGGAGCCGTGAAAGGGTCCCGAACCACAGAACCACATCCAGCTCAGGGAAATAGTGCTCAAACTGTTCAATGAGCGACCGAAGGTGACGTGCTATCTCCCCAGAAAGACTGTCGAGCTCAGTATCATCGTACTGGCAGGTCCTTAGATGCTCCACCAGACGGGGAAAAGGCTGAAGCGCTTAACAGCTGCTTTGTCTGCCAGTAATTTTAGAGTTGCCAGAAATCCGCTCATTTTGTCGTGAAAAATCATGAGGTTGGCGTCTTTGCCTTGGAGGGAGCGGTTGAGGACATTAAGACGTTCAAAGATGTCAACGAGATAGCACAGTTCTGACAGCCAAGAGTTCGACTCAAACAACACTACCCATGCCGTTTTCCCTTGTGTGCGTAGGAACACCTTCAGTTCATCTTTGAGCTCGTAAACGCGCAGAAGAAGGTTTCTCGAGATAACCATCTGACTTGAGTGTAGAATGGTAAATTATTATGGTCGGCTTCCATCTCCTGGCAGAATAGCCTGAATAACCTAGTGTTGAGGGCACTCGATTTGATGTGATGCACCATTTTTACGACTTTTGAGAGCACATTCTGCAAGGTTTCTGGTAAAGTACGAGAGGCGAGCGCTTCTCGGTGAATCATGCAGTGTACCGTGGAGGTCTGAGGAGCCACCTCAAGCAATTTAGCCTTTAATCCAGAACGCACCCCTTAACATTGCTGGTGCGCCGTCTGTTGTAGAACCGAGCAACTTTCCGAAGTCCAGATCATGGTCATGATAAAACTTCTCTAATTTCCCAAAAAATGTCCTCGCCTTTGGTGGTGGCTTCCAATGGTTTGATGAGCAGAGGCTCATCGACAAAGTTATCAGCCTTGATGAAGCGGGCCCAGATGATGAGTTGCGCGTACGATGCGATATCATTGGACTCGACCAACTGTATGGCGTGCCACGGCGATTCCTTGATCTTCTATACGACCTGAGCTGTTACGTCCGACTCATATCTTCAATTCTGCATTGGATGGTGTTGTCAGAGAGGGGTATAACTGCCAGTTTCTTCGCCGCTTCCTCCCCAACCATCAGAGATACCATGTCCTTTGCATATGGCAGCATGAGTTCTTCCACAATGGAGTGATTTTTTTTAGTCTTGGCAACATGGAGCGACACTGATACGAGGCCTCTAATGCCTGAGAATTGGTCTGATGGCATGTACCCTCTCTGTCAAGACGCGTATTCTTGAGTGCAAGAAGTTTCCTCTCAAAGAACACTCTCTCCTTATCCTGATAAGGCGCATGTTTTATCGTCAAATGCCTCTGCAACTTTTTTTGTTTCATAGATTCCGTAGAAAGCACTTTGAAACAAATCACACACTGAGGCCTCTGTGCCCCATTTTTATCCACCACGTTGTAAAATCCAAGGTCCAGAAATTTATCCTGGTAAGAATGTTCTCGATATTTGCTGGTGGCCGGTGCTGCCATCACAAATAAGGTCTCGAGTCGTACGTGGAGACGTGAATAGACGTTAATGATAGAGTCAGAGTCTGAGTCTGAGAGGCCGTGGATCAAACCACTAATTTCCCGCCAAAATGAACCGCCCTTCAGCGAGCTCGCGCATCGGCTGGATCCCATTCCAAGCGTCATGTTGCGCCGGTTCCCATACTTTGAACAAACCGTTTATATTACATCCCGTAAAAGCAAACACCGATCGAAAATAGACAATTTTTTTTCGCTGCAAGCGGACGCCCGCGACCCCACGAAATTTGCTTGGTGACTCCGCTTGGGGTCACGCCCCCGGGTTTGAAAAACCAAGATTTAAACAGACTGCTCTCAATTTGACCTTTACCTCATACCTCGCCTAAAAAAATCCAACTGTAACAGCGTTTCTTTTCTCTTATCTATCTATAATTCCAGCTGTGTGTGTGTGTGTGTGTGTGTGTGTGTGTGTGTGTGTGTGTGTGTGTGTGTGTGTGTGTGTGTGTGTGTGTGTGTGTGTGTGACCGCTGTTTCTTGACAACCGCTGGTCCGATCTAATTGAAACTTGCCAGGTATATTGCTGGGGACCTGAGGATGTGCCTTTTCAAGGTTTGATATTAATCGGACAAGTGCTTCCCAAGTTATGGCCATTTATTTACCAAACCAATGGCAAGACACGTTGTTGCATGGGCGTGGCCGATGGGGAAGGGAAGCTTAGCCGCGTTCGCCATTACAGGTTACAATGTACGGACTTCCGGAGAGTGATGACTTCATGTATTCTAATAATTTCTCGATTTCTTGTGCGCATTTATAGATAAACACAATGCCGCAAGTTATGATTGTTTTCATATGAGACGGTGCATAAATTTCGGTAACATCAGAGTGCTGGTGTGCTCCAAACCAGGAAGTAATTTTTTTCTCTCTTCTCTTCTCTTTTTGTTTTTCCTTGCGATGACATTGCGAAAAGGCAAAATACATTGGCGCTAATTGAATAATTGGCCATTAAAACCTAAATTGCGAATCATCGTAACTGATATGCGAACATCCGCGCCACGCACGTACAGGCACGCGAGAGCGAAGAAACGGCCTGTGTGGTTGTTGTTTGTTGCTCGCGGTTGGAATATGTAAATTTATTTATTTTTTTTATTTTTTTTTTACGGGCACGTACGAGTTCTCTTAATTTCCCTTTATTGTATCCATCAAGAAATGTCTTTAATCGCATTTCTGACCTGAAAATTAAAAATAAAAAACCCCAGTTTGCTATGAGTGTTCACTTTCCATCAACTGTTCTTTTTTTCCCAACCAGTGCCAACTCACTCCTCTCTCCCCTCACTCTCAAAGCAACCATCTCAATCTTCTCCCTCCAAGCCTCCCTCACCTTTCTCCCTCAACTCTCCCCACTCACCCTTCTCCCACCATTCACTCCCCTCACTCACCCTTCTCAAAGTTGTCCCCCCCCTCTTATCCACAAAGCTGCCTCCTTCACTGCCCTCTCACCTCCATCTCTTCACTCCACCTGCTCAAATCCTCAACTGCCTTCTTCCCCCTCTCTTGTCCCCCTCTCCCCCAGCACCACAGAGCCTTTTCTCCTCCTCATCCGGCCCCTCCCCTAGCTATTCTGCAATCCCCCACACTCTTTCAACAACCCTCCTTACCTCCCCCCTTCGCCCCTTGTCCTACCCTCCCCCTCCCCTCCCACCCCCTGCACCCAAAGCTTCCTCCCCTCCCTCTTCATTCACAGTGTGGACCTCAAATATCTGGGGCCTTCGCTCAAACCTTTCAGATTTTTCCATACAGGTTGCCACTGACAAACCAGACATAATCTGCCTCACAGAAACTATATTCACTTGGGAAGATGGGTAGGAGAGTGAGAGAAAGGGGTGGGGGTGAAAGACAGAAAGAGGGGGAGGGAGTGGGGTGAGAGAGGGAGAGTGGAGATGTATGAGATGGTGAGGAGAGTGGGAGGATTCTGACAGATGTGACGTCCAGTTTAATGGCACAAACAATGATGAATCACCCTGCCTGTGAAACACTGGGGTGACAGTTTATAGCTGGGTCTGGATTCAACCCCAGGCTATACAGATGAGAGTGAGTGTATGTACCTCTCGACTATCCTGCCGTGATGTTAACGAAATGTTTCATTGTTTTTTTATTTTATTTGTATCTATCTCGGCCGAAGTGACGGGTCATTTCATGAAAAAATATTGTACACAAACAGGAAATTGTGCATTTTCAGCAAGCCAGCCGTCGCCCGATACACGGCAGAACAACGCGGGGTAAGTGCAGATGAGTGTCTCCTGAATGTTGTTCAAGTTGATCGACATACAGTATTCAGTGACAGTGCGAATATTGTAGAGCACTCGCCAAGTGGCTCAAGCACTCCACCAAAACGGTTGATAAAGAACGGCTCGTTTGGTACGTGATAGCAATCTCCGAACCGTCATTACAGTATGTAGGACACACACACACACACACACACACACACACACACACACACACACACACACACACACTGGCATTTATTAATATAGATAATCTATACTAATAAGTGTGTGTGTGTGTGTGTGTGTGTGTGTGTGTGTGTGTGTGTGTGTGTGTGTGTGTGTGTGTGTGTGTGTGTGTGTGTGTGTGTGTGTGTGTGTGTGTGTGTGTGTGTGTGTGTGTGTGTGTGTGTGTCCTCCATAACTCCAAAACCATGAAACCTAGTAGCCTGAAACTTTGCTTGCATGATAATCCTTTTGAAGATAATCAGCAGCCTTATTTAATTATATCCTTTATCAGGCACCATCCTCGGCCACCTCGCTCTTTGTGGTCTGAAGGTATATCCTGGGTAACCTCACTGGCTATGAAGCCGCAATGTTTTTTTTGGCCTGCTCAACCATACCTTGACTTAGAACAGGCCGCAACGATTTCTTAACGACAGTTTGTGTTTTTTTTCACTTTCCTCACTCATATTATCGAATGCCTGTTCATCATAGCTACGAATTGCTATATACAGTGCATTGCTTTTGTAAGTGCTATATTTTTCAAATTAGGAGCCTGGAACGATTTCATGCATTATATGATACAATTTTCCATGATTTACTCTCACGGATTAATTAAAAGTATATCATCGAAACATGATTTCGGCTGTGAGGATCGGATATCGTCCGGACAAAATAAGTGCGAAATCTGTCATGAAATCTGATAATTTAAAGAAATGACGAGTCTTATAACGAAGCTGATATACCTATTTACTTTAAGCAAGCAAGGCTATGTTCCCTGTTCCCTCCTCCACACATACACAAGAAATTGTGAAATTTCCGAAGCATGAAACTTATCTTTTTCCACTGTTTGGATTATAATATTGAGTGAACAAATGATTTAGCAATGTGCCAAAATTAACCAGTTTCATTGAGCTGGTTTGATTGAGTGCACCGAAAATAACTTACGTTGGACTTAGTCCAAAACGGGGGCTTATGGATTTGGTGTGTGTGTGTGTGTGTGTGTGTGTGTGTGTGTGTGTGTGTGTGTGTGTGTGTGTGTGTGTGTGTGTGTGTGTGTGTGTGTGTGTGTGTGTGTGTGTGTGTGTGTGTGTGTGTGTGTGTGTGCGTGTGCATTCGCAACAATATCTCTGACATGTATGCACCGATTTTATTCATACTGCACAAAGTCAACACATGATGTGATACATATGCACATCATTTTGTTTCGAGATCAGATCCAAGACGGCCGACTGGTGGCCATTTTAGTTGTAAAAAAAAAAAACCCGATGTTGAACACGTCCTCAATCATTTCTCGGCCATGCATTTACCGATCTTCTTCAAACTTGGCACGCACATAACGAATGATGACTTACATATGTATGTCTTTTTATTTTTTTATTTTTTTTTCGACATATCCAAGATGGCCGACTGATAGCCATTTTGTTACTTAAACATGTCCCCATCCATTTCTCAGACACGCATGGTCCGATTTTGTTCAAACTAGGCACAAACACAGTACATGATGGCGAACACGTGCACCTAACTTTATTTTGCGATCTGATCAAAGATGGCCGACTGGTAGACTGGCAGCCATTTCAGTTGTAAATATATAAGGCAGGGGTTCCCAACCTGGGGTGCCCGCACCCCCTGGGGGTGCTAGATGGCATTTCAGGGGGTGCGACAAAGAGTGGCTTGTGTCCGAGAGTGACGAGGCATGAGTCATCATTCAGCCAGCTGCCAGTGTGCCTTGAGAAGTGGTAGTAGGTGGTTGTGTTGCGTAGATAGTAATCTCGTTTAGGCCTAAGTCACATTTGCCACGGCGGCCGTGGGGTCTGCAAAATCTACGGCCACTAGCAATTATAGGGCGGCCGCAGTATTTCCACGGTCACACAATGTAGCAGTCACATATGTTTTTATATTTCGGGTAGCCGCACGGCGTATTTATAAATTGTGGAGACCGAAAACATGGGGGTGCCGTACAGTCTTTGATTTGATGTTGCACGGTGACCTTAGGGCGTTCCTGCGGCGGCCATAGAATTTTCAAGGCAGACGCAAGGTGCCCGCAAGGCGACAGCAGGGGGACCGCAGGGGGGCCCTAAGGCGAACGTGCGGCTGGCCAGACGAACGGTAACGAGTGGGTTCTTTTTTTTCTTCTTCTTTTTTTTTTTTACTAGTTCTTTTGTTTCGATTTGTCGAATTGCTGCGTCGAACGTAGAAATGAAAAAAGTTATAACTCCACGCTATAATTGCACGGCGACCCCAACGGCCTGTAAAATATAGCCAAACGGCGTAGGGCCACCCTGAGGCCACCATAGAAACTCTGCGGCCGCCGCACGTTTCTGTCAATTCAGAGGGCGTACGGCCGCCGTATCCTCGCCGTAGAGCAAATGTGACTTAGGCCTTACGAGTATTTAATCAAAAGGAGAGAATAACCAAATTAACATATAAGTAAAGTAACTGATTGTCAGAGTATTGCTTTAAAAATCATTATGACGCAACATCTGACGTAATCATTGTACATCATTACATCTTCACTGTAGGCGTAAGATATTTGTCTTTGTTCATTTTTACGGGCGAGTGACTGGTTATAGTACACGTGGTGATGGGCTGGAAAACTGTTGCAGCGTGTTACAAATTTGCATTGTGTCTCCATACTGAGTGTGATTTATCTTAGCACTTTGACCGCCATACCTATTATTGCGTACTACCACTGGTGAGCACTTTATTAATAGAATTTAATCGTGAACATTATAAACTTTCGGAAAACTAGTATTAGGCACTTTTACGGAATAATGGTGATTTAACAATTGCTTGTTTAATAATCTTGAAGTTAGTATTTTATATTTGACATCAATTAATTGTAAAACCGTGTAGAAACGTGTGTTTTAAGTACTATTTAAATTTCGAACTACTTATGGGGGTCGCTGTGCTGAATAAAGGTTACTTGTGAGAGGGAGCATAATGCTAGTCTTTCTTAGATTTTTTTCATTAAGCACTTTATTGATAAATTTACTTACTTGCGGCTATTAGGTTTTTATTGTAATTAAATTATGTTTGCAAATTTTCAGCCTTATTATTAGTTATACAGTCTATGAAAGTGCTAATTAGTGTCCCTAATCCTGATGAGTGTTTCTATGTAATGTGAAGTTTTTAATAATCTAACTCGGTTTAGTTTTTCACTATATTATTTGCTTTTGCAAATGTTGTGAATAACTTGTAAATAAACTCCTAAATTGAATAGCTCAATTAAACTTTGAATCTTCTTAAATATGGATACTGATTTTTGCTCATAAAAACTTTGCAATATTGATTATAAATGTTATAAATTTATGTAACGAAATTAATTTATATATATTTGGTTTATTAGATAAATTAATTTTAAAGTTTACTATGAATCATTGTGCTTAATTGTAATTACATTACAAACCGTAGTTACACTTTGCTCATTATAATTAAATTTCATTGCAGGGTCCGATAGTATTGTTACGGATCTGGAAGCCATTTGCACTCAAACAGACAGCAGTCCCAAAGTTTAGTTATCTCGTTAAGTATGTGTATAGTTAGAACCCCCCTTGTGTCTAATCCTAATAGGAATTAAATGTGTGTGCTGCGGTTTCTTTTAAGTTGTGTTTTTGTTCGTTGTTGGATTTAATAACCTAACTGCAAAGGATGTGATGCAGTTGGTGAAAGACTTCTTTGCCAAACATGATTTAGATATCAAACTCATTGGTTCTGTGTGCACTGACAGGGCACCTGCAATGCTTGGAAATAAATCTGGATTTTCTGCATTGATGAAAAAGGAGATTCCAGACTTGCAAGTTACCCATTGTTTTCTTCATCGGCATGCTTTGGCATCAAAAACATTGCCTCCAAATTTGAAGAAAGTCCTTGATACTTGTGTAAAGATCATCAACTGGATCAGGGGGAGAGCTTTGAACCATCGCATCTTCAAATCATTTTGTGAGGATCTGGGTTGTGAGTATTCAGTTTTGCTTTTCCACGCAGACGTCCATTGGTTGTCATGAGGACAAGCTTTAACCCGCTTCTTTGAACTGCGGGAAGAAATCAAAGTTTTTCTGGAGGAGCGTGAATGTGATCTGGTTGGGGCATTGGAATCACAGGAATTCGCCCAAATGCTGGCTGACATGGCTGACATTTTCACTCGTATGAATGACCTGAGTATTTCTCTTCAAGGAAAAGGGATAAACATATTGAAGGCTTGTGAAAAGTTGAATTCCTTCAAAGGAAAGTTACATCTTTGGTGTCGAAGGATGGAAAGAGGCAGTCTCTCAAATTTTCCTTCACGAGAAGAGATGGTTGATGATGCTGGATCCATAACTCCTACAGTGCGTGAAGAAATTGTGGCTCATTTGGAAATGCTGTCAGAATCGTTTGATGGATATTTTGCTGCTGGAGACCTGAAGATTTCAGAAGAATGGATCATGAATCCATATTCCTATAATTTGGAGAAAATGTCAGATGATGAAGAGCTGAAGGAAGATCTTATTGATTTGCGGACAAATCGAACTCTTGAAATTCAATTTGAAAGCAAGACTTTGGAGGAGTTTTGGTGTGCAGCACTGGATATGTTCCCAAGACTTGGTGGAAAAGCACTCCGTGTCCTAATTCCATTTGCAACAACATACTTGTGTGAATGTGGATTCAGTTCTCTTTTGTCAATCAAGACAAAATCTAGGAATCGCCTGAATCCACAGGCAGACCTACGGATCGCAGTCAGCAAGAAGGTTCCACGTTTTGACAAAATTGTGAATGAGAAGCAGGAGCAAAGAAGTCATTGAATTTTATGTTCACAATTGGGATTGATTTTACTGTTTACAATTTTTTTCTGAATATATTAGAATCTAATTGCTCAATTTATATTTGCATTTTATGCACTGAGTTAAAAGCTTATTTTTTAAGTTCAATTTGTTCACCCGCAGTATTGTATGTGGTTCAATTTGTGGTTCAGAAATTATAAATTAGACTTCTTCATCTTAAAATGTGATATTACTTTTGTAGGGGGTGTGAACATTAATTGAACATTTCCTATGGGTGTGGGGCATAGAAAAGGTTGGGAACTACTGATATAAGGGCTATCCCTTTAACTTTGCACAGAAAAATTACTAAAACATTGGGGGCGATGACATTTTATGTCTCTTTTTCTTGTTCTTTTTTCTGATTTTAAAAGTATAGATTAGAGGGAAATGTGGTTTCTACAATGGTATGCTCCATATTTTAAAATGTATTTCTACAACATGCTCCATATTTTAAAAATGGGACTTTTTAATAAAAAATTTTTACCAATATCAAATATTAGCTTTCCAGTTTTTTATTTGTTTATTTCTCCTATCCTTTTTCTCCCTCACCTGTTTTTTATTCATATAATTAAATGCTGCATCTTGCCTCCATATGGTTTGTTGAATAATTTTGTGTTGGCAGTTTAACAGGAAGCCCCTTGTGTGAACTCGGCATTATTCGCATGTTGTTTGCATTTGCTTGTTTGTAAACTTCTTTGTTAATGTTGCTCTTATTTGAGCGTTGTCTTTTTGCACAAACATTTTCATGTAAGATCAAAATTAATTTCTAACAAGTGATGCCAGGCCTCACCCTCTCCTCCCAAAGGATTGCCAGTGCCCATTCCTCCATTCCAAAGTTATCACTCCACCCCCGTACCTGCCCTTCCAAATCGCCGCACCCCCACCCCCACCCTCCGATGGATTACCCGTCTCCTGTCCATCCCCCTCCAAGCGGATCATCAGTGCCCGACCCTCCACTCCTGGCAAATCACCCGTTGCCCACCCCTCCTCTCCCAGCGGATCGCCCAGCACCCATCCCTCCCCTCCTGGGGGATCGCCCGATCCTCCACTCCTGGCAGATTTCCTGGTGCCTGACTCTCCACTCCCAGCAGATCGGCGGCACCTATCCCTCCCCTCCCAGCGCATTACCTGTCCCTCCCCTCCCTGTGGATTGCCCTGCACCACCCCCTCCCTCCCATCAAGTGGGAGTGGTTTTGTGCTCCACTGTCCCATCAAGTGGGTGTGGTTTTGTCCTACCCTCACCCATCGGGTCTGTGTTGTTTTGTCCTTCCCTAGCCCATCAAATTGGTGTGGTTTTGCTGTGCCCACCTTGGAGGGCATGACTAACTGAACCATAACTCTTCACCCCCACCTCCTTCCTCAGAGACTTTGTGAGTGCATTCATCTACTTTCGAAAACCCATTGTGGCTGCTGTGGGAGGGCCTGCTGTGGGTCTTGGTGCTGCATTGCTTGGTCTTTGCGACATTGTTTTTGCCAGTGAAAAAGCTTCATTTGAGACTCCATACGCAGTGATGGGACAGAGCCCAGAGGGATGTGCTTCTTACACCTTCCCCCGCACCATGGGATATTTGGCTGTATGTACTTCCATCCCGAGCACTTTTCCTGTAGTTCTCACTTCCTTGCAACCATTTAACTGACATATTTCTTGTAATCTGATTACTATTCTTTTTCTCCATAATTTTGTTTTTGTGAGTTGTATTTTGTTCTTTTTTTTAATGTTCCGAATGGCATGCATTGATTGTATTAAGGAACATAATACACACATACATACACACACTTCTTTTAACTGATCCCCTAATGACCTTGCAGCATGTCTCGACCCAGATGGTGCCATACACACACACACACACACACACACACACACATGATTGCTAGTTGTGTTCCGCTTCTCTCCACTTTTCTTAAGTTCCTGTATGTGCATCGCCAGCTGACACAATCACTGGCAACTGGCTCCCATGTCTCCGGATCAATGTATCACGTCTGCATAAGGCCTTGTAGTCCATTTACCATCCTTATGAGTTCAATAGCGGACCTTGCAATCGTCTATAGTACAAAGTCTTAAAGTGGATTTGCTATACCACTGGGTCTCTGAAGCAATTCAGCTTGGTTGTCCTCGGACCAACTTTGGGCAATTTTTAAAAAAATGCAAATTAAGGCCACCATTACCAAAAAACCTGTTTTCTTCAATATCTTTGCAACTATGCATGATAATGTCACAAAAATGATGTCTAGACCTACGTTTTCATGGTCAAGGATTGCGATAAAGGCATATAAAAAGTTATCACATGTATTTATTTTGTCTGTATGTAAAGTAATTGCCACCATTACCCCAAAACCTATTTTCTGCAATATCTTTGCAACTATGCATGGTAATGTCACAAACATGGTGTCTAGACCTATGTTTTCATGGTCAATGATTACGATAAAGACACTTAAAAAGTTTTCACATGTATATATTTTACCTGAATGTAAATTATTTTCTGCAATTGAAGAAAAAATGATTTTTTTCAAAATCTTTTCAATGAATCATGTTAACGTCACAAATGATGTCTATATACATGTTTAAATGGTCAACGGTAAAGATAAGCACATCACCACTACATGTTTGTCATTTAATTGAATTGTCAAGTATAGGCCATGTTAGTTCTTATTGCATGCATATCTCCAATGCCATTTTCATGGATATCTCCAAAGACTTTGATTTGAGTCTATTGTCTATGCCCATATAATAATAACACAAGCATCTATCGAATCTCACTTTAATACTGTTGCACAAAATGGGATACATATAGTCTTTAATGAATAGCTTCCAGAAAATGATCGTGAATATTCAACGTATATAGTTGACATGGGTTGAATATATATACGACAATGATTAGATTGTGTGTGTATATATATATATATATATATATATATATATATATATATATATATATATATATATATATATATATATATATATATATATATATATATATATATATATATCAATGATTAGATTGAAAAGCTACAAAGTACAAAATTACAAAACATTATTTAACAGTGAAGGTGCATGTATGGTTGTGTTCATCAGTTGCTACGATACTGATTCAGGATCATTGTTCTAGTGCGATATATTCAGTAGTTGCTGTGCTAAAGGAGTATGCGTACATTAATTACAACTACAGGTACACATGCAGGTCTAAATTACTAAGTATGATTGAAGATAAACTAGTTAATGTGTAGCTGATACCCATCCCCTTCCTCATCCCCCTCAGAATCATCCTCTACTTGAGGCCCCTCCCCATTGTCATCCGCATCAACACTTATCTTGAAAGGGTTACAACACTCATCGCGAGCTGTACACGTGCAATAGATGGTACATGACATTACTTCCGTGGCGGCTGCAAGCCTCTGTGCTACATGCCTTGCCTTCTGCTTTGCAACCACAGCTGATGACATCAATCAGACCTGGAGGAGCCGGGGGATCAGTGTCAAAACTGAGTGACGGGATACCGTCATTCACCTCCCACCCAAACCGCGTGATGTCCACATGAGGAGGACCTTGCTGATCAGCAGCCTTCCACAACATCATCTGAAGATGTGCTCTCCGCACATGAAGAAGCAAATTAGTTTCTGTGGGAGGCAACACCATGATGCGCATTGGCTTCCCTTGCTTCCTGGAGTAGATCTGGTAGCATGCCACATTCATCGAGGTTCCCCGTGGCTGACCATACATAGCCGCAAATAACCGCTGACCTGTTTCCATCAGATCAACATCCGTGGCGTCCTCCTCACCCAACACCTCAAACAACCCAGGAAAGTCACCTGCTTGCAGAGCATTCAGAGCACTGATTTTCCCTTTATTGAATGGGTAGGACACAGTGTCCCGGCCGCTCAGCACATGCATCCCCAGTAACTGCAGATATTTGGAACCCAGCAGCAAACAGGTCGCGTTGATGTCTCTAACCACCCCATTCCAGCGCTCCATTTGGATACTACATGTACAATGCAGCTGCATTTTCCAGACCCAGTATACCAGCAGAACAAATGCATTGGTATCATCGCTGAGGATCCGGATCACTGTCTTGCCCAAATCGGCTGCTTGTAGCAGATATGCAATCATCGTGACATCTGCCTCGTCATGCGCAAAGCCGCCGTCATCTCGACTGTCCATCGTTATACCCGCACCCAGGTTGAATGTTGACAGCACCCATTAGAGCCTCCGCTTGGTGTGCTTGTTCTTGAGAATGGCATCCCGCTTCGGCAGAGGACCGTTGAGGGTGAGGTTGTAGTTTGTGGAGCCCTCACCAGCACGTCGCATCCTCTCGTGATCTTTGGCTGATAGATCGTCATACCTGTCAAAGACCAAAATCTGCTCGGTGCCAGCGGAGTAACAGGAGAGATGGCGCTTGATGCTCTCAGCGAGGACTGAGGCGTCCCCTCTATGCGGCCAGCTGATGTGATAGAGCAGCTGCTGCGCATCCACTATGACAATGTCTGGAGCTGCAGCACTGAGTTGCCGCACACCGAGACGATTGGCGAGCGCAGATTTGCTGCCCTTCAGCAAGCAGCCATATTCATTAATGAGTGATGGAGGTACTGCACACAGCTCGTACTGGAAGATGTCGCTGTGGTCGTGGGATCACAAGGTTCATAACTCCAGGTCGAGCATTACCCAGCTCTATGATGCCAGCCGGATTCTGCTGGAACTCATGAGCCATGACGTGGGTCTCTCGGCGTCCATTGGGAGTTGAAACCAGGAGGTAAAAATTGTCGAACGACCCAAAGATTGTCCCCACCCTCCATTCCAAGCCCATGGCCTGATGTAGCACACTGCTCTTTTCACCCGCAAATTTTTGCAGCTGATTTGCGGAAACGTATGATCGCGTCATAGGACACGATGAAACCGTGATCATGGAGGAGCTTGATCAACTCTGAACTCCCATACCTGTGATGAAGCTTCACTGCCAGCCCCAGCGTTGTCTGGGTTCTAGTGCCTGCGATGTGACTTTGTATAGCTTGGATTAGACTGAGAGACTTTTTTGTCATCTTCCCCCCCGAAACCAATTCTGAAATTATCTTGAGCAGTGTGGTGCTAGTTTGTTTGAGTGTGTTGTTGTACGTGAATTCTCCAAGATCATAGTTTGCGCTATTGTACTGTACAGCTCGTGCCTCACCTTTGACCTACCTTACCACAGTGTCCACACTATTTTCGTCAACTGAATCGACTTCGACCAGCTTCAAGGATTTACCCACAAGATGCCTAAACCCTACAACTGAGGCAAAACCCTCCATATGTATAACGACAATGTCATTACCAAAATAGTTTGTGATATTTTGGAACATCTGCCTGCAAGATAACAATCCACCTAAACTACAGTACATATCATGTAATTCAATAGCTGTCCATGTACGGAGTTGTTGGTTTGCATACATGTCATTAATTATGATTCAGAGCATCATCATCGATTACATCAGAGTTCAATGACAAATTGGTATACTTAAAGTCCGGTCACACCTTGACGTTTTAGCCAGCGATGGCAATGTATGTAAAACGCTGGCTTACGTTGAACTTTTGATGTTTTTTTTTAAAGATTCGGACGTATTCATAGCGACTTGGTCTTCTGTATAACGCATTGGTAACTACACAGAATGTTTCGTTGTGTTATAGATAACATACCAACGAATGCTGAACCTATTGTCGACCTACACAACCGATGCCCAACGATAGTCTAACTTAGGCATAGCGCGTTGCACGCATCGCCGACGATGTCGTGACGTAGCCTATTAAAAGGCTGACGCACAACGATTCGAATCATAACTGCCGTAGAAATGGAAGTGTCAACATCGCTGTCACACCTTGGCGATCTTGCCAGCGTATGCCGACCTAAGAAAAATGTGTCTAAAACGTTGGGGCACGTCAAATACGGTATGAGTAAGTTTGGTATACGTGAGTAGAACGCTAAAGTACGCTATCATACGTCGTAGTAAGTAGAGTACGTCAAGAAATTTTAAACATGTTCAAAATTTTACGACGTACTCGGCATATGACACACGTTCCGCATGCGATGGGGATAAGTTTTACACACGATATGTGGACGCTTACACACGTCCACAAAGGCTACTTATAAGCTACTCATAAGTCGAAACACGTCGCGGTAATGTCTTTTTTATGCGAAACTTATTTCTACCTTATGTTTGACGTGCTTTGAACCAATTCTTGACGTAGTCCCAACACACATCGACGTATGTAGACGTATTCCAATGACGTCTTCCGGTCGACAAAAAAAAAAAAATGAACGTGTTTCTAGCTTACAACTGCCATACAAAGACATGTTCCCAGCGGTTTTGGGAATTGGTATATAAAAATGCTGCTCATAAAAGGGGAACCCAACAGTGTTTTTGAGTCCTTTTTGAGTCGATGTCCATGTCAGCAGTAACAGTATCAGTATTAGTATTAGTATTAGTATTAGTAGTTGTTTGTTCATGTTGGCAGTAGTAGGTGAGTGTGAGGGGGAGGGTGTGGGTTATGATGGATCGTCCTTGCGTCCGCGTGTCCACGGGTAGGAGACATCTTTTCACCATTGTTCGAAGTTCTTCGCGGCTAATTTTTTATGGGGCTTTTTCAACAATGAGCTATGGCTTGTTTTTACGATTTAGGTCTATTCATAACGGGTTGGACAAATGCACAATGAACTAATAATGTGCATAGAGCGCTTTGATTACTTATAGATACGATATACCAACGAATAATTATCATGAAGCCGGCGTTCACAAACTATGCCCAACGATAGCCTAACTTATCCATATCGTGCGGCAGTTTATCTTTGCCGGTGACGTGGGGTTTGCTATTCATAGGATGCCACTCAACGATTTAAATGGCTGCACCTCCACTATTGAAAGTAGACGCTTGCGCTCAACAATTGGATTTTTTTATACTCAACGACTTTTAAACGGTACCACTCAGCTATTTTCATTGTTTACAATGAACGATTTAAATTGCTGTCACTCGCCTTTGTTTTTTGATGCTGGCGCTCGGAAATTTTAATCGTTTTTATTGAACGTGCTAAATCGCTCAAACCCCACTATTGAAAGTAGACGCTTGCGCTCAACAATTCGATTTTTTTACACTCAACGACTTTTAAACGGTACCACTCAACTATTTTCATTGTTTACAATGAACAATTTAAATTGCTGTCACTCGCCTTTGTTTTTTGACGCTGGGGTTTGGAAATTTGAAGCGTTTCTTCTGAACGTGTTAAAACGCTCAAACTCGACTATTTTAAATAGACGCTGCCGATGGACAATTGGAATCATAGCCAAGCTAGACATCGAAGTGTGAACATCCTCGTCATGCCGAAGAAAAGTTTGAAGAATGCTGCAAATAAGTGTCCTGGCTGTGGCTGTGGACGCTGACGCAACGACGATCCATTATACCGACATCTTTCAGCCTATGAGTAACTTAAAAGTAACGTCTGTCGACGTGTGGCAACGATCGCGTAACGTGCCAACAACACGTTAATCATAGGTTAGAAATAAGTTTCGGGTACACTAAACATTACCTCGGCGTGTCTCAACTTATGATTAACTTACAAGTAGCATGTGTTGACGTCTGTCAACGATCGCAGACCGTGCATACAACTTGTGGCCAGCGTAGCGGAACGTGTGAGTCATACGCCGGCATACGTCGTGAAATTTCAAGCATGAAAAAATTTGAGGACAACCAAAAAGTACAACGTTTAAAGCCAGCGTACAACGACGTATGGCAGTGTTTTTCAGCATGCTCTCAATGTTATCAAAACTTACCCATAACGTATTCAACGTGTGCCAGCGTTTTAGAAAAAAAAAATCAAAAATCGGCATACGTTGGCTAAAACGTCAAGGTGTGACCGGGCCTTTAGGAATAACCATGAACGCATCATAACACTTTGGCTGATATGGTATTGCGCGTCTGCAGCAGGTAAATCTGTAAGAACACCTTTGATGCGGATTTCAACCTTTCTACCCCAATCATCATTTCTCTGCTCACATACATCTAAAAGTACATCTTTGAAAGGTGTAAGGCCAGGGCGATCACTGGTCTCGCACTGGATTATATGCTCCCACCTGTCAGGGTGTTTGGGGTCTTTAGGAAGACCACAGATCAAACAATGTTTTTTTTTTAATTGAAACGTTGGAAGTTGAGACCTTCTTACTCTGCTAGTCTCTGGTTCACTCTCTGTTGTTGAAAAGTCTTCTTTCCTTTTCTTGGTTATATACTTAGCCACATTCTGTTTCGATGTGTAAGTACAGTAACACGTCTTCTGACATTCCACAGATGAATTCTCTCCCTGTGAGTCCAAAATGGCCTGTAACTTGACATGAACATCATCGTCGCCCCTCTCTTTACTCCGCTGAATCATTGTCCTGATGCCTTGGACTCTGACTGTCTGATGGGGTCCCTTCTCATGGCAGATCGGGAGGAGGCACGTTTCGCTAGCCATTTCGATCACCTGAAAAGAGAATTGAGTATGTTTTGAGAGCCGCCACAGTTATGTCATATATATGTATATATGTGTGTGTATATATATATATATATATATATATATATATATATATATATATATATATATATGTATGTATATATATATGTATATATATATATATATATGTATATATATATATATGTATATGTATATATATATATATATATATATATATATATATATATGTATGTATGTATGTATATATGTATGTATGTACATATTGTTACGGATTCGCGCAAGCCGGCGTGCTGACGGCCACGTAACTCGAATCGCGGCACGTCGCCCACCGGACGGACAATCCAGTCGTGACCCTCTCGGACTAACGCCGGGAACCAGTCACGGGTGGACCTTTCGGTCTCACCGCGATCGAGCCAATCAGCCCCCGCGTGGGATAGGGTTGCTCGCCAAATTCGACCTACCTAAGTACCCACGCGGAGGGTATATCGGGCGATCGCACCTCGCCGCAGGTCGACTTCGAACACGGGCCACTTAAGCGACCCGTTCCGTACTATCGGGATAACCGAGCGGTGTTATTCGTCGACCTCGACGGTTCGATTAATTATCGGGCGTATTCAGCCCACTACCAACCCTTTACGTGAAGCAAGATGAGGATTCAATGAGAGAAATGACGAAGCGAAGCGGGAAACAGTTCAACACAAAGCACATTTATTCGCGATGAACGGAAAGCACACATATTCAATTCCACCAAAAGCACATAGAAAAGAAAAACACAATGCAATTTACACAAAAAGCAAATGCGACAATGCAGATCTAATACCGATTACGCGAGCACACGGCAACACTTATACAATTTTACTTCACAGACGGCGCCGACAACACACATTCCCAAAAACCAAGAAAAAGAACAGAGAACCCTCAAAGATGAGGCGGGCCTGAGGCCGAGACCGGGTCGGGCCTACCCGTCTGGTGATGAGACGCGGAGCGGCGATGGTGCCTCAACTCCGCGGGCCTCGCGGGCAGTGTCTGGTAGGGGGTGGGAAAGGGGCCCCCTTGGTCGCACTATCTCAGCGCGGGGGGAAACAGGAGGGGGTTGCTGATGCTCGGGGTATAGAGGATTCCTACTCTGCCTCGAGTCCCGCGACGAGCGTCTCCACCTCGGCCAGGTCGCGCTGTCGGCCTCCCTGGGGTGCAGCTCCCTGCACGATGCGAGCACCCCCTCGTCTGCCCTCGCCGCCTCTCCACAGCTCCGTCCCCTCCGCTCCGACTCCAACGCACACGACGACGACCAGCTCCTTTTTGCTCCTTCTTCCCAACTCCACCGCCCGCGAAGTCTTAACTCTCTCTTTTCTTGACTGACGAACACGGTCGCTTTTATAAGCCCCGTGGCTTCGCTCTCTCAGCTTTGACCCCCTCCCTTCGACCTTTCACCTCGCTCCCCATTGGCCCGAGAAAAAGTGGGCGTGAATGCTTTTTGATCCATAAATTTGCATATATTGATCGCCCTCCAACGCCCTGGGGGCGGGGCCAAATCGCCCCTCGCTCACCGATTGGACGGAACAAAAGTGGGCGTGTGTCGTTTTTGATCCGTTTTTGAAGTGGAAAATCCGTGGTTTTGTACACGCTGTTCGGCGCGCGCCCTGCACGAGTCCAACACCGGTACCCACAAGCGGCGCAAGAACTGTGGCGATGCGACGGTTGCGAGGTGTGACGTGAAGCGGCGCCGCGGTGGGTGGTTGATGTGGTGGTTGGTGGTGGTAACAATGGCGGTTGGTCCAAATTAAAGATAGTAAAAGAAAAACGGCTATCCTGAAGAGTCGCAGCACGCATGAATAACATTTATTCCCACTAGACAACAGGTTTGGGCCTAACTACACATATACTTACCGAGATACCTCACCTAAGGGACCTGAATGGTGGTTTGCGAATTTGGTAACCACAACAATATATATATATATATATATATATATATATATATATATATATATATATATATGTATGTATGTATGTATGTATGTATATATGTATATATGTATGTATGTATGTATATATATATGTATATATGTATGTATGTATGTATATATGTATGTATGTATATATATATATATATATATATATATATATATATATGTATATATATGTATGTATGTATGTATGTATGTATATATGTATATATATGTATATATATATATATATGTATATATGTATATATATATATATATATATATATATATATATGTATATATATATATATATATATATATATATATATATATATATATATATATATATATATATATATATATATATATATATATATATATATATATATATATATGTATGTATATATATGTGATAACTTTTTACATGCCTTTATCGTAATGCTTGACCATGAAAACATAGGTCTAGACACCATGTTTGTGACATTACCATGCATAGTTGCAAAGATATTGAAGAAAATAGGTTTTTCGGTAATGGTGGCCCTAATTTGCATATTTAAAAAAATGCCCAAAGTTGTTTCGAGGACAACCAAGCTGAATTGCTTCAGGGACCCCATGGCATAGCAAATCCACCAAAAAACCTTATACCATAGACCATTGCCAGGTTCTCCAAATGGCAAATGGACTATTGTTGCAGAGCACTGGATGGCCTATGGGCCTTTTACCTATCGCAGGCTCACTGTACAGTCTGTCCTTTAGAATTCTGCCGTCTTCCATACGACACACATGGCCAAGCCATTGTAAACGACGCTGGCTCAGTGTGGCACACATGCTTGGGATATTGGCTTGCTCAAGGATGTCTGTGTTAGGGATGTGGTCCTGCCATATAATACCAGGTATACGCCTGAGGCAACGGAGATGGAAAATGTTCAGTCAGCGCTCCTGGATAGTGTACATTGTCCACGTCTCACTGCCATGGTGCAAAGTGCTAAGAACACATAACCGATACACACGAACGTTGGTGTTCTTTGTGAGTGCGTCATTTTGCTAATCCGGACATGGCAGTTGATGCCTTCCCGATTAGTTTGTTTATCTCGGTGGTGATAGATAGGTTGCTAGTGATGGTTGATCCCAGATAGGTGAACTCTTGGACCACTTCCAAGGTATGGGCACCAATGTGGGTGACCTCATCAGTATTTTTGAGACTGATCAGGTCAGGCCAAATTCTTTGCATGCAGCTGCAAACCTTTCAATGAGTCTCTCTAGACACTCCTCACTGTGGGATATCAGGACAGTATCATCAGCAAAGAGTAGTTCCCTAATGAGGACCTTGCGAACCGTTGTCATTGCTTTTAGATGAGCCAAGTTGAACATATTGCTGTCTGACCTTGTGTGGTGGAAGACTCCCTACTTCGAAGGACCCAAAAGCGTGAGAGAGTAGCAACGAGAAAAATATCCCAAATAATGTGGGTGCAAGTACACAGCCCTGTTTCACGCCGCTGAAGATGGGAAAGACATCTAAGGCGGCACCGCCATACTGCACAATGCCTTTCATGTTGTCATAAAATGAGGAGATTATGTTCAGTAGTTTTCGGGAGTAGTTTTGGGACTGGATTATGTCTAGTCTTTTCCACAAGTTGAAGGAGTCCACCCCCTTCTGCCGAGATAAAAGGCCTTGGTCACTCAGGTCAATGAAGGCAAGGTAGAGGGGCATTTGCTGTTCACAACATTTCTTCTGCAGTTGACGTAGGGAGAATGGCATGTCAATTGTTGATCTGCCCACTTGGAAGCCACACTGTGGCTCAGGATATACTCACTCTGCCAGCCTCTGCGAACTGATGAGGGTGACCCAAGCAAAAATCTTCCCCACTACACAGAGCAGGGAAATTCCACGGTAATTATTACAGACACCGCGATCACCCTTGTTTTTGTAGACAGTGATAATGCTGGCATCCCACATATCCTGTGGCACTACACCCTCCTTCCAGCACAAACAAAACAGTTCATGGAGTGGGGTGGGCTTAGCATACTTAACCATGTCAGGAGGGATGCTGTCATTTGCAAGTGCCTTACCACAAATTATCGAGTCAATAGCATTACTGAGCTTTATCTCTGTTGGCTGTTTATCCAACTCGTTCATGACTGGCAATAACACGACTGCATTGAGGGCAACGTCACTGACAACATTTTCGATGGAATACGGTTCGAAATAGTACTCAGCTTATGTTGGTCCAGTTGCTTATGTTGGTCATTCATGACTTCCCCCATCTTAGATTTGAGGGAGACAGTCTTTTTGACACTTGGACCAAAGGCTTTCTTAATGGCATCGTACATTCCTCTGATGCTTCCGGTGTCAGAAAACATCTGAATGCTGTTACACAGGTGATGCCAGTACCCGTTTGCACAGTGCCTGACTGTTCTTTGTGCCATACTCCTTGTTTCTCCAAGTAATGAATGTGTTTCCACACTCGGGACTTCCTTATAGTTCAGCGTTCAGCAGCGCAGTACGTTTGGCTGCGATGACTGGTTTCATCTCCTCCAGGTGAGCTTCAAACCAGTCTGTGTTCTGTTTCTCACACTTGCTAAAGATAGCCATGGCTGTTTTTAGACAGTGTCTCTGATGCAGGCCCACTTTGTTTCAGCATCCCCATTTGGTGTACTTTGGAGAGCTTTCTCTAGAAAGTTGAGAAAAGTCTGTGTCAGCCCTGGGTTGAAGGTGTTGGCAGTTTTGATACAGGGATGGCCCTTCTGCTTAGAGTGGTGCAGTTTCTTTGGCCAGAACCTGACCTTGCTGCATACCAATGAGTGATCGGTGTCAGAGTCTACACTGTGGAAACTGCGTGTGATGAGGACATTGTCAATGGAGACTCACCTGGTGATGACAAGGTCCAGCTGGTGCCAGCATGATGGAGGATGTCTCTGTGACACCTGGTGACAGGGTTTAGTGTCGAAAAACGTGTAAGTGATGCACAGGTTGTGATAGGTGCACATCTCGAGCAGCCTTTGACCGTTCTCATTAATTTTTCCAGTACCATGCCACCCGAGTCTGGAAGGCCATGAGTCATGGTCAGCCGCATCCCCCAAGAGGAAGAGATGTTTGGTGTTTTATGGATGCCACTAATAATGGTATGGAGTTCATCATAGAACTGATCTTTGGCTTTGACGTGGATTTTTAAACCCACCTTGTTGTGATCGTTGTCCTCCTGAAGGATTCTAACTGGCCGATTGTGGAATCCTATTTTGACTTCAGACAGAGTTTAACGTTTTGTCCGATTTGATTATAAAATCCTACAAAAACCCTATCGACACTGATAAAACTGATGTCCACACAATTCCTTCCTTGTGAAACAATTTATTTTCTAATTATACACCAGACACTTCTCACCCTTGTACAATGAACTTAAGAATCCCCATTGATTGCAATATTATTTGATTCTATTTCATTTATTCTTACTTTAGTTAAGTTAGACCAACCCGATTCAATTCACTTCCACATTACATCAGAGAGTTTTATTCTAACTTGGTACTTGGTCAGTTCCAAGGAGTACAAGTCACTGAGATACTATACTTCCTCACGTGCTTGCACTGAGAACAATGGGCCTTTCAAAGCATTTTATACTTCCATGAGAGAGAGGTTGGGGGATATTCACCCAGACTGTAGACGTGTCCTTGAGACGAAAAGCCACTTCGTACATTTCTAAGCAAAGGTTCATTTATCAGCTCGGTCACTCTGCTCCAGAACAACACATTTCTTATCATTTAGGGAAAAAGTCTTTTGGCAAGAAATGACAGCCAATTCAATTTGCAGCATAAAAGTTACATTTCTGAAACTCCATTTGTTACAATTTAAAATACATTAATATAATTTTTTCCCCCACAGCTTCAAGAGGAGAACAGAGTGTTGGTGCGTAAATGCTCATCCGGTTTACCAGTCCTGATGTCGAGGAAAGTTGTCTGGACAGAATGCGTTCTGAGCCGTTGGTGGGTAATTCTTGGATGCCAAGAAAGGAATCCTTGATGGCGGAGCCCGCACCATGCTGGCATGGTTCCTCCGGTTGTTTACCGTGCCAGAAGAAGGTGTAGTCTCTTTCCCTGAGCGACCCGCTATCAGCGAGACAAGTCTCCTGAAGAGCTGCAATGTCCACATTGCGTCCTCTGAGCTCGATATTGATGATGGTGGTGTTTCGATTGTCATTGATACGTGTGAGATCCTCTGATTGGCCAGGATGCATAGTTCTGACATTCCAGCTTGCAAAACGAAGGGCTGGTGCCTTCTTAGGACGGCGACCATGGAGTGTCCTCTCCATGGTGCATGTCTGGGCAGAGTATATGGAGATCCTGGGTTCCCCAAGCATCAGAATCCCCCTGTCGGCCTTGCAGGCTGCATGCAAAGGAGTGCAGGACACGATGTTTGGCAACAGTTTGATTACAGGAGTTGCCGCGGATGTGTATAAAAAGTAACACGTAACCACCTTCGGGGCTCCACTCCGGGTTTTCTGTCAGAGTTTGCTCCCTTTGCCTCGGTCTCTCCCAAGAACCCCTCATGGCAATGGTGCTATTTACCCATAGCTGGGTATGCACATACTGTACATACATGCACATACCTATGACACCCAACACACATATACCTTAGACATGCATACCTTATACAAAGGTATGTGTGAATATATGTATGTTTATCTTTGTTATGTCACCCATAACAAAGATAAAAACACCCTTATACAATATACATACATACATACATACATACAGGTGGTGGACAAAAAGATGGGAATACCTGAATAAATGAGGGATACCAAGCAATGGCTTCCACACAGGTGTGACTGATGTGTTAATTAAGCAAATAACATCCCAGCATGTTTAGGGTCATCTGTAAAAATGATGCACAGGCCTGGTTGCCTATCATTATGGTTCGCAATGCTGCAAGAAGAGACCCCCCCCACCCACCCAATGCCCCCATCCACAGAGCACATGTGGTCACCCATTGGTTTGATGAGCATGACACTGATGTTATCCTTGTCATGGCTTTCTCAGTCAACACATGTGAACCTAATCGAGCATTTGTGGGATATTTGGGAATGACGCCTGAGACAGCGTTTCCTACCTCCATCAAACAGGTGTGAGTTGATTGACTTTCTCAGAGAAGAATGATGCTGCATGCCTCCTGCAGAATTCCAGACACTGGTGGACTCTATGCCATGGCCCAACGGGCGATCTTGTTCCAAGCATACGACACGTTCTTCTGATGCATACCTTTA
Organism: Eptatretus burgeri; assembly: GCF_056783735.1. NCBI lineage: Eukaryota > Metazoa > Chordata > Myxini > Myxiniformes > Myxinidae > Eptatretus > Eptatretus burgeri. The sequence goes on from NC_140971.1 coordinate 100,573,080, forward strand.
TTTGGGCAGTGTAAAGGCAACTGACAGCTCTATAGAGGGAAAAATATAACCCATGAAGTTACTGTATGTGCATGAAGTAAAAACATACGTACTGTTTTTAATTCAAAACACCTCACTGCACTGGAAAACGTGGGGACAGGAATACTGTATTGTTAATGGTGGAGACTGGTAACACCCTCACCCACTTGGAGGCAGCACTACACAATACACATTTACATAGAGACTTTGCATACCCCCACCCCCCCCCCCAAGACCACCAGCAAAGATAAAAACACCCTTGTACACTAACTGGGGTCATGCTGATCCAATGTAGCAAGTCTGGATGGAACCGGCCCACAACCGTACTCGGCGTAGCGTGATAAACAAACACCGGTCCATTAATTATAGTAAGGATAAGGAAAGAAAGGGGAAGTGATTGTGAATTTAACATTCCATCTTTATTTACTTTTAACATTGTTCTTAACAAACAGGGACAGGAACAACGCAGGCATGATGAGCCAAATGGCCTTCTCATGCACCAAAGTTCCCTGTTTATCTTTGTGTAATGTTGTAAAGAACAGAACAGAAATAAATGGGGAGGGGAGGACAGAGTTTGGGGCGGGAGTGCATGTAGTTGGAAGAGGGAGATGGAGATGTTGGGAAGGGGGTGGGGGGGATTGAGGACTTGAGGTTGGAAGGGGGGTGAGTACTTGGGGTTTGGAGCAGTTGAGAAGAAGAAAGAGGGAAGGCATGACAGAGTTGGGTTGGGAGAGAGAGGGCCAAGAGGGGACAGAGTTTGGATTGAGAGTTTTGAGGGGTGGTGGGGGGTGGGAGTTGAGGACATTGGGTTGGGAGGGGATTGAGGATTTGAAGAAAGGGGGAGGAGTTTGGGTATGGTGGTAGGGGGGGTAGAGAGAGGACAGAGTTAGGAGGGGGGTTGAGAACTTGCGATAGTTGGGTCCTTTCAGTATTTTGGGTTATTGAGGTATTTTGGGTCCTTGGGGTCTTTTGGGTCCTCGGGGTCATTTGGAACCCTAGGGTCCTTTTGAGTCGTTTGGGCATTTGGGGTCTTTTAGGGTCTGTGCGGTCTTCAGGATATTTTCGGTAGTTTGGGGTATTTTGGGTCTTTGGGGTCTTTTGTGGTCTTTGGAGTATTTGGGGTTTTTGAGGTCTTTAAGGGTATTTTGGGGTCTTTTCGGTCTTTAAGGGTCTTTGGGGTATTTTGGGTCCTCAGGATCTTTTGGGCTTTTGGAGTCATTTGGGTGTTCTGGGTACTTTTGGTTAAGTATTCCAGGTCACAATTGTGGGTGATGTCTGGTCAGTTGACCAACCAATGGGTAAAGAATGGACATACATACATACTGTACATAGTTCCATACACACATCGTGCATGTGTGTGTCCGTAACCATAATCTCGGACATATACGGACCAATTTTATTCGTACTTGGCACAAAGACAACACATGATGGTACACATTTTCTCGTCATTTTTTCAACATCAGATCCAAGATGGTCGACTGGTAGACTGGCGGCCATTTTAGTTGTACATAAACATGGGCTTGCCCTTTGACTCCATCCAGCAAAATTACCAAAGTAAAAGGGGATTTACATTTTATTTCGTTTTTACTTGTTTACCCTGATCTTCTTTAAGTAGTGCTTTAACCAATTATATTTTTGTCATTCACAAAAATCCCTTTATAAGTCATGATTCTAAAGTGAATAACATGTCGTTGAACCACATCGGATATCAACAATACGTACAATTTGCTTCTTGATTCATACAAAAATAATGGGTACAATTTGAACCCCTCGAAAGCAGAAGTTATTCAATGAAACTATCTCAGGAGGTCAAATTATTCTGCTGGAAATTGTACAAATTAATTTTGTTTTAAAGTTTAGATCATACAAATTGACCAAACAAAATGGGTCTTTGATATTCGAAATAAATTTCCATGAACTCGCACTCCTTCAAGATGATTCAACATCTTTTCCCGATTGCTCATAATAGACATCTGTCAGTCGTCGTTCAGGACAAGAATATGATGCACCTGTTACACCGAAAGGTGAGGTGAAGAGCCAGTCATCGTTTTATTGCACGTGCACTTTGCTGTGCGGTGTGCTTTGTGTATCACTTGTGTTTTATCATTTAAATAAACCTGGGTTCGGACTACTCCCGCCTTCTGATCGATCTGAACAACCTCTGAATTTTGTATGTACACTCAATTATAAGTCCCCAAAAAACAATAATTTCATAATGAACCATTTTAGTGAATCAAAGCAAAATGTCACAATAAAATATATATTTTCTCATTTTCATAACCATAACCATTTGTTTTGTAATTTAGAAATTTATTTTATTTTTTTTTTAGCATGCCTGAAAAAACAAAACAAACAAAAAGCAATTTAAAACTTATCTTTGCTGACATTCAAGTTTGAAAAAAAATGGATATTTCTGTAAACACTGATAAACTGATCATTGAAAATTCATGTGTTTTGGACTTTTGTTGAATAGAGTGAGAGAGAAAATGTTAATTTCTGAAAGAACAGTAAAATATTCATTTGAATTGAACTTCATCGTCACGATGTTAGAAATACACATCCCTTGCATATGCATTTCAATAAAATAGACATTACCAAAGCTTTTCGACATGCACTCCTCAGGATAAAACCGCAAGCAGATGAAGAAGAAGCACAAATCTCTCGTTTATAAAGTCATAATGTAATGTCCTCAGCCTGGTGTTGGCTCAGTGGTTAGGGTGGAGGCTTGGGATCCTAGGGTCCTGAGTTCAAGCCCTGTTGGCCGCTGAATTAATACACCAGGGCGATGACTCAGCCTGTCATTCTTCTGAGGTCGGTGAAATGAGTACCAGTGTGTACTGGTAGAGGGGCACTGCACGAGCGACACAGTCGCGCTTCCAAGAAATGATAGCTGCCATACGCAAGAAGAAGTAATAATGTCCTCAATGTTTATTGGTTGAGAGAAAGAAAGGACGGGATTATCTGATTGGTGGAACCACATCATGAATAATGATTAGGCGGAGATGAATCACCAAAGTACCTGCAGAAGCATACTGCTAATTAGCTGAGGGCCATTTGGGGGGTTGGGTTGGTGGTTTTCACCACAGGGTGGTGGTTTTCATGATGACTCAACTGACTGGTGGAGTTGTCACACAGTTAAGTCATCATATTCAAAATAGATATAAAGTTCAGACAAATTATTTCTGTCTACAAAGAATGGGATTGGTTGACCTGATGAATGTGGCCTCCATTGCACGAAGGTGAGCTAAACTGCGTCCTCCACTCAGGATTTTAAACCAGCCGATACGGTATTGCTCTGCACACTGAGGATTATTCAGTAAATGGTGACCAATTGCAGCGGCGCAGGGAATAGTTGTCGTACTGTGTACATTCTTACAAGCCCAAGTTGGTTGTCTCTGTTCAGATGACTGACCCGGTCAGATCCCCAAAGGGACATGTTGTTCAATGCAATCCTTCCCTCTCAAAGATGTGCGGCCCACATACCAAGCATCACACTGGCACTGAAATTCGTAAATAATCTTACTTATACGAGAGACGGGCAGAACATCTTTTTCGACTGACAGAAGCAACTGGCGGGTCGTGAAGATCACTCGTGGTTGAACAGCACAGTAAGAATGGGACACTGTCTGTTTGATCTGTTTTTTCAAACATTGAGACACTTTGCCTTTCCAAGGTAGACATAGGTATACCGGACATTTACCAGGTCCGATTATAGGATTCTTTGGTGGGTTCAGGAATTTGTGTTTCTATCTATCGATGACCTGTTCATTATCAAGAAGAATAGTCTTGATGTTCTCAATTTCAGCATGGAGTTTATCTGTGGAGCAGATCTTTCTTGCTCTATTGACCAAGATACCAATCAATCCAATCTTGTATCTCGAGGAACTGGAAGAGTCCCACCTAGTATACTGTCTTGTAAAAGTAGACTTGTGGTAGACTGTGGTTTTATAAGCGTCGGCTAATTTCTCAACCAAGACGTCCAAGAAGGGAAGTATGCCGAAATGTTCCATCTCGAAGATGAACTCGAGGGATGAATGGAGAGAGTTCAGGTATGCGAAGAAGACTTTACATGCTGAGGTTGATTCAAAGACAACAAAGATGTCATCCACGTACCGATAATAATAGATGGAAGATGGTTGAACTTCACAATGTGGATCTGCAAAGGCACGTTTTTCTCAGTAACCAACAAGTATGTTTTCCAAGATGGCGCCTCGAGGAGATCACATCACGACACCATCGATCTGAGTATCCATTGAATCATTGAAACTGAACTCGACAGAGCGGGTTACCATATTCATTAATTCAATGAAGACAGACTCGGAGATCGGTGGAAGTGTCAAGTCACTATGATACAGGAGTTGAGCGCAGATTTCGATCACTTCTGTCAGTGGGACATTTGTGAATAGACTGGCTATATCACATGAGCACATTGTGGAATTCTCGTTGAGGGATGTGACGGACCGTATGGCATCGGCGAAGGTGAAGGAATCCACAATTGCATGTTCTGAGACACTGCCCAGTGGCTGCAGTAGTTCACCGAACCATCTGTTGAGTTCATGCTGTGCAGAGTCAGTCATTGAAAGGATCTGCCGTAGAGGAACACTACCTTTATGAGTCTTTGGCAGACCCTACATCCTAGGTCTTTGTGATCCAACAGATCTCAATGTGTTATAAACCTCCTTTTGAGGGGTCTCCTCGTTTGCAGAGTTGCAACAGCCTCTTCTCCCTTTGTTTCTACATACGAGATGTGTGGTCACATTCAGTTGTATTTCCCAGGTGTTGGAACTTGGACACATCGCTCAAAATTACAGCCATTTTCTCAACATAGTCACTCTTATTCAGAATATCAATGCTGGAGCCTTTATCTAGTCTGCAAATCTGGATTTCAGGATTCGTTAGGAATCCCACAGTAAGCGTGAGTGAGATTGGCTAGTCTGGCCTGAAGTGCTTTGTTTGCCTCATTGGATATTGGTTGCCATTTACTGAATAATCAATCCTCAGTGTGCAGAGCAATATCGTATCGGCTGGTTTAAAATCCTGAGTAGAAGACGCAGTTTAGCCCACCTTCGTGCAATGGAGGCCACATTCATCAGGTCAACCAATCTCATTCTTTGTGGACAGAAATCATTTGTTCGAACTTTACATCTATTTTGAATATGATGATTTAACTGTGACAACTCTACCAGTCAGTTGAGTCATCATGAAAACCACCACCACCCCTCTCCCCCCCCCAAATAGCCCTCAGCTAATTAGCATTATGTTTCTGCAGGTACTTTGGTGATTCATGTCCGCCTAATCATTATTAATGATATGGTTCCACCAATCAGGTAATCCCGTCCTTTCTCTCAACGATTCAACATTGAGGACATTACTGTATATTGTAACTTTATAAATGAGAGTTTGGTGCTTCCTCTTCATCTGATTGCAGTTTTATCCTGAGGAGTGCAAGTCGAAAAGCTTTGACCATATCCATTTTATTGAAATGCACATTGAAATTTTGTTGTACGAATAAAATGTTTGTTTATTTGAGACAAATGTACATCCCTTGCACTGATAAAAAAAAAAAAAATCATACTTCTACTTATGGTGGTGGCATGATTTCATGCTTTCAACTGGCTATAAACAAAGGTGCATCGCCACTGCTGCTGATTATGGGGGTGCGGCTGATGCTGTACCCCGATTACCACTATACTGGTACTCGTTTCACCTACCTCGGAAGGATGACAGGCTGAGTCAACCCCACCGGGTGTTAATTCAGTGGCTGATGGGGCTCAAACTCAGGACTCTAAGATCCCAAGCCAACCACCCTAACCACTGAGCCAATACCATACTTATGCTTACACTGATACCGGAATTAATATAAGCCTTGAACAGTCATCAATTCCTCTGATTTATCTCAATCAATCAGGTCTGGCCCTAATTGGGTGCACTTTACTCTTATGAAGGTGTCGTGTGCATTTCATTGCTCTAATTATATTTTTAATATCTCCCTGTAAGTTGTCTTTCAGAAAAAATTTCATTACACTGTTATTTATTAAATTAAGTTTAATAATAATTGACCATGGACCAATGGCCCATGAAATATTTGCAGGTTCCTTCTGCTTCATTTTCATCATCGTTGTGCATGGAATACCCTCAAAAGTTCATTTGCATATTTGAAATAAATATACATGAGCAGGAACCTGTGCAAGACCAAAATGAGAGATTTTTTGAGCCCATGGATTGTATTTACATGATTGAACATACCTCGGAGACGAGACTGACCCACTCTCACAACACATCATATGACTCTCGTCTGCATCGGCATTATTATCCCTGACTGATGTAGGCCTCTCATGTACCGTCCCGGTGATAAAATATTCTCAATCCAATGCCACCAATATTTATCGTAAGATTGTACGTTATTTTGAATAGATCTCAAAGGTGATCATCAAATTGTGAATTGTAACCAACCGATCGTTTGAACATCTTGGTTCATGCATTTGCTAGTTTGCTGCATCTGAGCATTTCTGAATTATTTTTCAAAGTACCTCTAAATTTGGCACTATTTCATCATATGAAGTGGATTTCAAAAACCTTGTCGCTCCGATCATGACGATTCTAAATTTGGAGTCAAATTGATGTTCATTATGTGATTTTGAAGGTGCCTGACCCTACATCCAAACCTCGACCACTTGTAAAATTTGGGTGCCCAACGCTAAATGTGGGCTCCCTGGACACCTCTTAATGTGGAGCTCTGCTTATTGGAACAGGGTACAGCTGAAAAGAGCACAAAACAGTCCTCACAACTTCCTATCGCTACACCTAGATTCGCATTATTTATGTGAGCAGATTCCACAGAGCCGTACTCGTGAATAACACGATGTTCCCAAAGTGCAGAGAGCAGCCGTAAGACAATGGATGGGATCGAGGCATCGTGCAGGCCTCGATAACATGGATTCCTTGTGGAGATGTCTGTCCATCACCAGCCTCCTCAATGGCATGATCTCCATCTCCATGGTTCTGCTATCAATGGTCTACATGCTGTGCTCCAAACGGTCCCTCTTTGGATTATTCAATTTGGATTGGCGGGTATTCAACATCAAGAGTTCACCGTCTAACGAATTTGGTCACGAGCTTTACACGGTGAAAGAAAAGAGAACGTGCAACACTGCCTTCATTGCACCGAGACATTATCAGTGTCTCAAGTGAGGTAGTTGTGCTAGACCAGAAACTTTGTGCGAGCAAATGAAAGACCTCGGGGCTAACGACCTTACCATTGGATTCAGTTGGGAATGAGCAATTGTATTAAAGGATTGTGATGGATGTCCGACGTGCTGAGGAACCGTGCTGTTTCTGTGTGTTTGTTTATCTGCACATTTGATACATGGACAATAGATGATGCTCCTCCGATGAAGATAAAAACATGTTTTGATGCTAATTGTCTTGTTGGTCGCATTCGCTAAATACTCACCCGACAACTTTTCATTCTGTTTCTCCAACCCCGTTACTCTCCTTATTTCCAACTTACCCAAGGCGTGTGAATTGCTTTTCTGCGGACGAAAGCTCACAGCCGAAGAAGCCTGTACCAAAGGTCTGGTCTCTCAGGTCTTTTGGCCCGGTTGCTTCACACAAGAAGTCATCGTGCGTGTACGCGAGCTCGCAGCGTGTCGTACTATGGTAAGTAAGCCACTCTCAACCGCCGTTGCCGTGTCATCGATTGGTCGCTCTATCCTATTGTTGAGTTTCAATGATACAACGACAGGGATAACAAAATGTTTCAGAATTTCTCAGTATATGTCAAACCCCAAGAATGCGATCACAGCTCTCGGACTAAGTTAACGGCATTGTGAATTGCATGCTTCCTCGTGGATTTTTAACAATGAGAAAAATGTCTTTTTTAATCTCTCATTTTGACTTTTTTGCTCCTGTATTCCCTGATATACTGGTATGTGTTCATTGATACTATTCCTGTGAATTGTATAAAAGAAACCCATTGGAATTGATCCACAGGGCCTGGAGAATTTGTCCCATTCCCCGTGGCACACTGGTGAACATTAAGCATTCACTGCGGAAAGATCTTTCTTTGATGACCGAGGAAAGATCTTCTGTTTTTTTCTCCAGAAGGATGGAGGCTCACGGAAGAGCAAGGTGACAGAGGGTAATTGTTGGTTTTCAAATGTGATGGGAGTTGAAGAGGTTTTTGAAATCCAACTTTGTGCCGAACCCTCCGCCGAGCATTCCTGTGAAAACTCATTGTTTGGGATTGAAGAAAAGAGCATCGATCGCACAAAACCAGTCTGCCAATTGTAGCAACTGTTCCATTGCCGATGCTCTAGCCATCCGTGCATGTGTACATGTGTGTTATGACACGGGAAACCTTCTTTTCAGACACATGGGATGACCAGGAAGGCTAAAAATGATCAATTTTTTTTTTTTCCGAAATGAAAAAGTTATTGTTGAGAGAGAAGATAATGTAACTGAGATGTGGTCGTGGAAGGGTAACGTATGATGGTTGGTTTGTTTTTGATATTACAGACGAGGTGAGATTGACACTGCACTGCAAAACCCATTAAATCCAGAGAAAACTCAGTGGAAGAAGAAATGTTAAGAGCAGGAAGAAGGAGCTTTCTTCGTGTTTGCATCGTTACGAGGGATATATTTGACTGATATCACAAGCGTGTGGCTCCAGGGAGCAGCACTGCTCGGGTGCACGGCTGTGCTGCTGATGCAGTGTCCCCTGTGGGTTACGGCAGGAATTCTAAACTTCAGGGTGCTGGTGCTAACTCACATCCTCTTTGTCAAGAAACATTGTGGAATCGTAAACGACCACTAACAAATGCTGGCAGAAGGATCCTCCTTCGCTTAACGTCCTTCCAAGGGATGGCACACTTTATGATGTAACGTCCTGCCTCGAGTTTCCAGTCGGATCGAATGGCTCAAATGAAAGTGTGCAGTGCTCTCAGATCTCTATTCCGTCCTGTGAGGACTCAGCAGGTTTTTGAATACAAATTAATATCTTAGACAATCGACACAGTCTGCCATCTTGCTTTGCTAACCAATCTCTTGGTTACAAGGCCACCTTTATTCTTGGATTTCAGATTTCCCCCGTTCGCATGGTCAACGTGCTGCCATCATTGGAATGCTCTCCTGGTACAGATTGGAGTTCCCCAAGGCAGTGTGTTTGGCCCAGTCTTGTTCTTCATCTACATAAACGACCTCTCTGATGCTCTCGAGAACCCTCTCTTCCTTTTTGGTGTCGTACAGTACCCCATTCTTCTTGGCGTTCACACTTTGTCTTCTCTTTTGCTCCGACAAAGGGCTAATGGCCGAAGCGTCAGTTTCTCCTTGATTCCCATGGCAGTTAGCATACCTTTATCAACGTCATGTTGATTTCATCCACAAGTTTACCATTTACTTGCAAAATGTCAAAACTCCACCTGGAGCATAACCCAACAGGAAGTCTTCATCGGAACATTTTCCCATCGAAGAGTGTTTCAGCCCTAAACTTCCAATCTTGGGGGGAGGGGGAAGGGAGGGGAGGGTGGGCCACGCTCCGAAAAAGGAGCGTCGTCCTACCGGGAGTTTCTCGTAACGACCTATTGGCAAGTATGATGACAACAAATATGATCATTCACAAGAACACCACCATCCGATTTGATCATCATTGTCGGTGGTCGCTTTCACTCGATTGTGAATTTTATCAGATTATTCCATGATATTGATGTTTCTACCCCTTCATAATGTTATAGCATTCGTCGTAAGGCATAAAGTGTCGTTTTATCATCTTGTTTGTGCATGGCAAGGATTCCCCAGGCAGGTGCTGATTTAGTCGTGGCTTATTGGCTCGAGTGATTCTGGGGTGGCTTTTGCAGGTACTGATGGAAACGAAGGAGCTGTTACGCTCGGTGATGCGCTCTGAACTAGACCTCGCCAACCAACGGGAGTGTGATGCTTTGCAGAGAATCTGGAGTTCTTCTGAAGGTGTGAATTCACTCATCAGTTACCTTCGTAAACAGGACAAGGTTTTGCCTTAAAACAGGTCAAAGGGACTTCACACGAGGAATCGGGCGGCGACTATGACTTGACATTTTGCCTCCAGGCTCTTCATTTGATTGCTTTACATTGATGATGAATTTTTATTTTCCACAGCAGTTATTAATTCTCCTTAGGAAGCCATGACATTTTGAGCCTGTAACAGTGTTTATCCTTTGGTGGTTTTATTTCTTGCATCATTTTTCATGAATAAACTTCTATTTTTACTTCGCTTGCAAACTTTTCTAATATAAATGACATCGACAAACTGAGAATGTATAGGATCTACTGATGAGATGTTTAATGTAAATGAATTATGAAGTTGTTTTTATTTTAATGCATTTTACGGAAATCTCAATAAAATGAAGATAAAGAAAACAACCGTGAGAGAAGCAAAGCTTTCCAGAGTTGCCGGAAAACTTTGGCCCGACTCACGGGAGGGAAGCGGTGTCATGTGCCTGGAAGCGCGGTACTGATTGAGGTAAGGGGCAGGGATGACCATGCCATTTTATTTTGTGTTGTTAAGATTGAGGGGGATGAGTGTACCTATTCACGATGAATTTCGAACAAGGACACGGAGACAAGTGCACGCATCCCGAGATGCTGCGGCACCGTTTGCCATCATGAGCTGGTGTCGTGACTGCTCCTGTGAAATGCTTGGTCCAAACCGATGCCTCTGCACGTTTTTCTTCATAATAATCAAACGTCTCCGGCTTTGGTGGCTTCATGTTGATGGAGAGACTCCGCTGCTATTGACCTTTGACTTTTATTCAGAGCCCACTAAGTCATCAATTGGAGTCTTCCATTGAGCACCGATCTGCTAGCTTGCTGAGCTGAGCTGGAAGAATGATCAGGTCAGTTTTGACTCTACTCTGCGTGTGGATCATCTGTGCACCAAATATTGCCAGCTTTCCTCTGTGAGGAAGCTGCGGAATGTCGAACGTTTATTGATTCATGCAAACTTGGCAGCGAGCTCGATTTATCTTCCTCGTCTTTGTGTACATTTCTTATTTATTTTGGTGTATTCTGGTGCAAAACATTTTTTTGAATAAAGCTGATATTGAGTTACAAAAAAAGGAATGTGTCTTGAGTATCTCATATTGTTACAAAAGTGGCTTTGTGGTTAAAGAGCAGTTAATTATTCATCAGTTCTCTTGATGAGTGTTAGTGTGTGTGTAACCCCCAATTAACAATGACCCCCAAGGGTTCTGAAGGTAGGGTAGATACAAAGTAGCACTGCTTGTGGTGGTGGGAGAGGATATGACAAGTGATGCTTCAGAGCCCTTGATTGTATCGCAATTGTAATAATAATCTATAATTCGTGGAGCAAATGTATGTATGTGATTATGTATGTATATCCGCTCATAACCCATTGCTTGGACAGCTGACCTGACGTCACCCAGAGATTTAACCTGAAATACTTAACTTAAAGTACCCAGAGGACCCAAAATAACGCCCCCCACCCCCGAGCAACCAAAAAACCCGGAGGACCAAAAAGATCCTGAAGACCCTTTTAGACCCCTTCGATCTTAACACCATTTCGACCCTTTACACCTTTCAAACAGATTAGGCAGTTTTGACCTTCACCATTTTGACCACTTGGACCTTTTTATAGCGAATGCAGTGAGCTTCATACTTAACGCGTGCACATGAGAGAATAGGAAACAACAACAACAACAACACAATACCCCTGATGATTTGGAATCCGTATCGTTGGCTATGAGCCTTTTGCTTCCGATTGTTGTTAAACGCTGTGCGGTGTATAAACACGATTGGGTTTTATTTATATCTTGTGAATATTACTTAACGCGTGCACATGAGAGAATAGGAAACAACAACAACAACAACAACAACACATTACCCTAGCAATTTTGAATCCGTGTCGTTGGCTACGACCCTTTTGCTTCCGGTTTTTTTTTGCTTCTGGTTTTTTTTGTTTCCGGTTTTTGTCATGGGGAATGATGAATGCCGGGAGATAAAGGCATCGTTGGAGACATGAAAGACCCAAATATCAGACATGGTGTATATTTCCTCCACTGATTTTAATAAAGATATCTCCCGCATTATCAAAAAATTTTCAATCGTGATTCATGTTATTTGATCGCTGATCTCGAATCCAGGCCGAAGTAACCGGAAATTGCGTATACAGTTGTGAACAAGTTATCGGTAAAGTCAGAAGCGAATGTAAGAAGAATACTACGTTCGCTTCTAGTATTTATTTTTTGGGGATGAGATCCTGTTCTCGGCGGTGTAGTTGTCGTTGTGAAGGTAATGTTGAGGTAATATTAATTTTTTTAGATGAGATCCTGTTCTTGGTGGTGTGGTCATCATTGTGAAGGTAATGTTGAGGTAATATTAATTTTTTTAGATGAGATCCTGTTCTTGGTGGTGTAGTTGTTGTTGTGAAGGTAATGTTGAGGTATAATGTTGAGGTAATATTAATTTTTTTAGATGAGATCCTGTTCTCGGCGGTGAAGTTGTCGTTGTGAAGGTAATGTTGAGGTAATATTAATTTTTTTAGATGAGATCCTGTTCTCGGCGGTGTCGTTGTTGTGAAGGTAATGTTGAGGTATAATGTTGAGGTAATATTAATTTTTTTAGATGAGATCCTGTTCTAGGCGGTGTAGTTGTTGTTGTGAAGGTAATGTTGAGGTAATATTAATTTTTTTAGATGCGATCCTGTTCTAGGTGGTGTAGTTGTCGTTGTGAAGGTAATGTTGAGGTAATATTAATTTTTTTACATGAGATCCTGTTCTTGGCGGTGAAGTTGTCGTTGTGAAGGTAATGTTGAGGTATAATGTTGAGGTAATATTAATTTTTTTAGATGAGATCCTGTTCTAGGCGGTGTAGTTGTTGTTGTGAAGGTAATGTTGAGGTAATATTAATTTTTTTAGATGAGATCCTGTTCTAGGCGGTGTAGTTGTTGTTGTGAAGGTAATGTTGAGGTAATATTATTTTTTTTTCAGATGAGATCCTGTTCTCGGCAGTGTAGTTGTTGTGAAGGTAATGTTGAGGTAATATTAATTTTTTTAGATGAGATCCTGTTCTCGGCGGTGTGGTCATCATTGTGAAGGTAATGTTGAGGTAATATTAATTTTTTTAGATGAGATCCTGTTCTCGGCGGTGTGGTCATCATTGTGAAGGTAATGTTGAGGTAATATTAATTTTTTTAGATGAGATCCTGTTCTAGGCGGTGTAGTTGTTGTTGTGAAGGTAATGTTGAGGTAATATTATTTTTTTCAGATGAGATCCTGTTCTTGGCGGTGTTGTTGTTGTGAAGGTCATGTTAAGGTATAATGTTGAGGTAATATTAAATTTTTTTAGATGAGATCCTGTTCTTGGCGGTGTAGTTGTTGTGAAGGTAATGTTGAAGTAATATTAATTTTTTTTAAATGAGATCCTGTTCTCGGCGGTGAAGTTGTCGTTGTGAAGGTAATGTTGAGGTATAATGTTGAGGTAATATTAATTTTTTTAGATGAGATCCTGTTCTCGGCGGTGTCGTTGTTGTGAAGGTAATGTTGAGGTATAATGTTGAGGTAATATTAATTTTTTTAGATGAGATCCTGTTCTAGGCGGTGTAGTCATTATTGTGAAGTTACTGTTGAGGTAATATTAATTTTTTCAGATGAGATCCTGTTCTCGGCGGTGTAGTTGTTGTGAAGGTAATGTTGAGGTAATATTAATTTTTTTAGATGAGATCCTGTTCTAGGCGGTGTAGTCATCATTGTGAAGTTAATGTTGAGGTAATATTAATTTTTTTAGATGAGATCCTGTTCTTGGCGGTGTTGTTGTTGTGAAGGTAATGTTAAGGTATAATGTTGAGGTGATATTAAATTTTTTAGATGAGATCCTGTTCTCGGCGGTGTAGTTGTTGTGAAGGTAATGTTGAGGTAATATTAATTTTTTTAGATGAGATCCTGTTCTAGGCGGTGTAGTTGTTGTTGTGAAGGTAATGTTGAGGTAATATTAATTTTTTTTAGATGAGATCCTGTTCTAGGCGGTGTAGTCATCATTGTGAAGTTAATGTTGAGGTAATATTAATTTTTTTAGATGAGATCCTGTTCTCGGCGGTGAAGTTGTCATTGTGAAGGTAATGTTGAGGTAATATTAATTTTTTTAGATGAGATCCTGTTCTTGGCGGTGAAGTTGTCGTTGTGAAGGTAATGTTGAGGTATAATGTTGAGGTAATATTAATTTTTTTAGATGAGATCCTGTTCTATGCGGTGTAGTTGTCGTTGTGAAGGTAATGTTGAGGTAATATTAATTTTTTTAGATGAGATCCTGTTCTTGGCGGTGAAGTTGTCGTTGTGAAGATAATGTTGAGGTAATATTAATTTTTTTAGATGAGATCCTGTTCTTGGCGGTGTAGTTGTTGTTGTGAAGGTAATGTTGAGGTAATATTATTTTTTTTTCAGATGAGATCCTGTTCTCGGCGGTGTTGTTGTTGTGAAGGTAATGTTAAGGTATAATGTTGAGGTAATATTAATTTTTTTAGATGAGATCCTGTTCTAGGCGGTGAAGTTGTCGTTGTGAAGGTAATGTTGAGGTATAATGTTGAGGTAATATTATTTTTTTTTAGATGAGATCCTGTTCTAGGCGGTGTAGTTGTTGTTGTGAAGGTAATGTTGAGGTAATATTAATTTTTTTAGATGAGATCCTGTTCTTGGCGGTGTAGTCATCATTGTGAAGGTAATGTTGAGGTAATATTAATTTTTTTTAGATGAGATCCTGTTCTTGGTGGTGTAGTTGTTGTTGTGAAGGTAATGTTGAGGTAATATTAATTTTTTTAGATGAGATCCTGTTATAGGCGGTGTAGTTGTTGTTGTGAAGGTAATGTTGAGGTAATATTAATTTTTTTAGATGAGATCCTGTTCTTGGCGGTGTAGTCATCATTGTGAAGGTAATGTTGAGGTAATATTAATTTTTTTTAGATGAGATCCTGTTCTTGGCGGTGTCGTTGTTGTTGTGAAGGTAATGTTGAGGTAATATTAATTTTTTTAGATGAGATCCTGTTCTAGGCGGTGTAGTCATCATTGTGAAGTTAATGTTGAGGTAATATTAATTTTTTTAGATGAGATCCTGTTCTCGGCGGTGAAGTTGTCATTGTGAAGGAAATGTTGAGGTAATATTAATTTTTTTAGATGAGATCCTGTTCTTGGCGGTGTTGTTGTTGTGAAGGTCATGTTAAGGTATAATGTTGAGGTAATATTAAATTTTTTAGATGAGATCCTGTTCTCGGCGGTGTAGTTGTTGTTAAGGTATAATGTTGAGGTAATATTAATTTTTTAGATGAGATCCTGTTCTAGGCGGTGTACTCATCATTGTGAAGGTAATGTTGAGGTAATATTAATTTTTTTAGATGAGTTCCTGTTCTCGGCGGTGTCGTTGTTGTGAAGGTAATGTTGAGGTATAATGTTGAGGTAATATTAATTTTTTTAGATGAGATCCTGTTCTCGGCGGTGTAGTCATCATTGTGAAGTTAATGTTGAGGTCATATTAATTTTTTCAGATGAGATCCTGTTCTCGGCGGTGTAGTTGTTGTGAAGGTAATGTTGAGGTAATATTAATTTTTTTAGATGAGATCCTGTTCTAGGCGGTGTAGTTGTTGTTGTGAAGGTAATGTTGAGGTAATATTATTTTTTTTCAGATGAGATCCTGTTCTTGGCGGTGTAGTTGTTGTGAAGGTAATGTTGAGGTAATATTAATTTTTTTAGATGAGATCCTGTTCTTGGCGGTGTAGTCATCATTGTGAAGTTAATGTTGAGGTAATATTAATTTTTTCAGATGAGATCCTGTTCTCGGCGGTGTAGTTGTTGTGAAGGTAATGTTGAGGTAATATTAATTTTTTTAGATGAGATCCTGTTCTCGGCGGTGTGGTCATCATTGTGAAGGTAATGTTGAGGTAATATTAATTTTTTTAGATGAGATCCTGTTCTCGGCGGTGTGGTCATTATTGTGAAGGTAATGTTGAGGTAATATTAATTTTTTTAGATGAGATCCTGTTCTAGGCGGTGTAGTTGTTGTTGTGAAGGTAATGTTGAGGTAATATTATTTTTTTCAGATGAGATCCTGTTCTTGGCGGTGTTGTTGTTGTGAAGGTCATGTTAAGGTATAATGTTGAGGTAATATTAAATTTTTTTAGATGAGATCCTGTTCTTGGCGGTGTAGTTGTTGTGAAGGTAATGTTGAAGTAATACTAATTTTTTTTAAATGAGATCCTGTTCTCGGCGGTGAAGTTGTCGTTGTGAAGGTAATGTTGAGGTATAATGTTGAGGTAATATTAATTTTTTTAGATGAGATCCTGTTCTCGGCGGTGTCGTTGTTGTGAAGGTAATGTTGAGGTATAATGTTGAGGTAATATTAATTTTTTTAGATGAGATCCTGTTCTAGGCGGTGTAGTCATTATTGTGAAGTTACTGTTGAGGTAATATTAATTTTTTCAGATGAGATCCTGTTCTCGGCGGTGTAGTTGTTGTGAAGGTAATGTTGAGGTAATATTAATTTTTTTAGATGAGATCCTGTTCTAGGCGGTGTAGTCATCATTGTGAAGTTAATGTTGAGGTAATATTAATTTTTTTAGATGAGATCCTGTTCTCGGCGGTGAAGTTGTCATTGTGAAGGTAATGTTGAGGTAATATTAATTTTTTTAGATGAGATCCTGTTCTTGGCGGTGTTGTTGTTGTGAAGGTAATGTTAAGGTATAATGTTGAGGTGATATTAAATTTTTTAGATGAGATCCTGTTCTCGGCGGTGTAGTTGTTGTGAAGGTAATGTTGAGGTAATATTAATTTTTTTAGATGAGATCCTGTTCTAGGCGGTGTAGTTGTTGTTGTGAAGGTAATGTTGAGGTAATATTAATTTTTTTAGATGAGATCCTGTTCTAGGCGGTGTAGTCATCATTGTGAAGTTAATGTTGAGGTAATATTAATTTTTTTAGATGAGATCCTGTTCTCGGCGGTGAAGTTGTCATTGTGAAGGTAATGTTGAGGTAATATTAATTTTTTTAGATGAGATCCTGTTCTAGGCGGTGTAGTTGTTGTTGTGAAGGTAATGTTGAGGTAATATTATTTTTTTTTCAGATGAGATCCTGTTCTCGGCGGTGTAGTTGTGAAGGTAATGTTGAGGTAATATTAATTTTTTAGATGAGATCCTGTTCTAGGCGGTGAAGTTGTCGTTGTGAAGGTAATGTTGAGGTATAATGTTGAGGTAATATTAATTTTTTTAGATGAGATCCTGTTCTAGGCGGTGTAGTTGTTGTTGTGAAGGTAATGTTGAGGTAATATTAATTTTTTTAGTTGAGATCCTGTTCTTGGTGGTGTAGTCATCATTGTGAAGGTAATGTTGAGGTAATATTAATTTTTTTAGATGAGATCCTGTTCTTGGCGGTGTAGTTGTCGTTGTGAAGGTAATGTTGAGGTAATATTAATTTTTTTAGATGAGATCCTGTTCTTGGCGGTGTAGTCATCATTGTGAAGGTAATGTTGAGGTAATATTAATTTTTTTAGATGAGATCCTGTTCTTGGCGGTGTTGTCATCATTGTGAAGGTAATGTTGAGGTAATATTAATTTTTTTTAGATGAGATCCTGTTCTTGGCGGTGTCGTTGTTGTTGTGAAGGTAATGTTGAGGTAATATTAATTTTTTTAGATGAGATCCTGTTCTTGGTGGTGTAGTTGTTGTTGTGAAGGTAATGTTGAGGTAATATTAATTTTTTTAGATGAGATTTTTTTGTCAGGTCAGGTTCGATCTGTGACCTGCTACAGGTACCATGTAAACCTGTACTAACCTGTTCCATGGTCGGGTTGTCGGCGACTAAACCGTCTCCCCCACCAGGTTTTCTGGTGAGGAGGGTGTTTGGATATGGACACCCAGCAGGATTAAAAACAAAACCTGTCAAAGGGCGGAGGAGCTCCTTGTGAGCCAACGGCCATCCATATCTAGTGCCCAACTGTGTCTGCGGACGTCCTCCTGCAGTTGGGTTACTTCTTATTTGGAGGTTGGTGGCAGGATTTGCACTCCAGCCACCGTAAAACGCTTCATTCCGCAAAACGCAAAAAAATCTGAAAACCCACTCCGTGGGAGTACCTCCTGTGCAGCTTCCCTTCGCAGGGCAGCTCACCGGATGATGGGATTGGGGCAAAGCCTTCGGGACCCCCAGTCTTTGATAGGAGGGAAACCACGGGGAAACATCCCTGGGTCAGATTGCGGGAGAGTGTGTCGGAGTGGTGCTGAGGTGTCGTCCACCAGACGGCGGTCTCCTTGGGTTAACCTGAGGCGGTCCCTTCGGGTGGGTGCCTGGAATGTCCTATCCCTAAGAGAGGATGATCACCTGTCTCTGTTATCATCTGAGCTCAAGCGTTTGGACATCGGGATTGCAGCTCTCTCTGAGGTTCGGAGACCGGATTGCGGCGAGATAATGGTGGGTGGTTACACCTACTATTGGTCTGGTCGCTCTGATGGTTACCATACCCAAGGAGTTGCTGTAGCTGTGTCCAATAAGCTGACCCCAATGATAATTGAGGTAACACCGGTCAACGAGCGTATTATGAGATTAAGGATTCGTCACTCCTTAGGTGTCATTTCCCTGGTCTCTATTTATGCTCCGACTGAGGCGAGTGATCTTACCGTGAAGGATGCATTCTACGCCACACTCGAGTCTGTGGTTGATCAGTGCCCCAGACGAGATACACTTCTAGTCTTGGGGGATTTCAATGCATCGACTGGAACTGATAGGGATGGTTATGAGGTGTGTGTTGGTCCCCATGGGTCAGGAACTATGAACCAGAATAGCACTAAGTTCCTTGACTTTGCAAGAAGTCATGGACTTAGGGTGGCTGGTTCATGGTTTCAGCGCCCGCAAGCTCATCGCTGGACTTGGTATTCAAACGCTGGCGGTGTGGCAAAGGAGATTGACCATGTCCTCATTGACGGTCGTTGGAGGATGATCCAGAACTGCAGGGTCTACCGGAGTGCTCAGTTCCTCAATACTGACCACAGGCTTGTTGTAGCAACTCTAAAGCTGCACCTTAAATCCTGGAGAATGGTACCATCCCAGCCTAGGCTGGATGTTGCCAAGCTCAGGGATGAGAGAGTAGCTGAGGAGTTTGCGAACAGGCTGAGTGGACACTTGGGGGGTCTGGGTGCTTTGGGGGGTCCTGAAGAGTTGTGGAGCACCTTCAAGACCACCGTCCTTGATGTTGCCGGTGGATGCCTTGGAGTTCACCGCAGGGCAAAGAAGAATTTTGTCTCTCAAGGGACACTGGATACCATTGACCAGAGTCGCAGGGCCAGGCTGAATGGCAGAGCTGAGCTGTTCAGGGAGCTGAGGCGTAAAACTGTACGTGCACTGAGGGTGGACAAGGAGGCCTATGTGCGAGGAATCTGTGAGGAGGTAGAGCATCACCTGTGGACAGGTGATTCTCGTCCCGCTTACAGGGGAATTCGCGCATTACGTTCATCCAAGCCCATCCCTCGGAGCACTGCAGTTCGAGCAGAGAGTGGTAGGCTCTTGACAGAGGAGTCTGAAGTGAAGGCTCGCTGGGCCGGTTACTTTGAGCGGTTGTACCAGGCTGATCCCCCAGCTGTCGAGTTGGACGTCAAGGGTGTTACAATCCCTGTTGCTGACCCTCGAATCAACTGTGGTCCACCATCGCTTGTGGAAACACGGGCTGCGGTGAACCAGTTGAAACGGGGCAAAGCTCCAGGGATCTGTGGCATCCATGCTGAACTTCTCAAGGCTGGTGGAAATGCTGCACTCCCGTCGTTGCATGCAGTTTTGTGCTCTGCCTGGAACACAGGCATCATCCCAACTGACTGGAAGAGGGGCCTTGTTGTCCCTCTCTGGAAAGGGAAGGGTGATCGCCAAGACTGCAACAACTACCGAGGGGTGACGCTGCTCTCAGTGCCGGGCAAGGTCTTTGCTCGGATAATTCTTGATAGGGTTCGCCACCATCTGCTTGAGCACCAGCGTCCAGAGCAGTCAGGCTTTACACCAAAGAGGTCAACGATTGACCGTATCCTTGCTCTTCGTGTCCTCACTGAACGCAGACGAGAGTTTCGGCAGGGGCTGCTTGCAGCCTATGTTGATCTCTGTAAAGCGTTCGATTCAGTGAATAGGGATGTCCTCTGGAGGATTCTTGTTCTTCGTGGGGTGCCACCGAAACTGATCGATCTGATGTCTGAACTCTACTCTGGTACTGAGAGTGCTGTGAAGTGTGGTGGTACCGCCTCTGACTTATTTCCAGTTGTTACTGGAGTTCGTCAGGGATGTGTACTTGCCCCCACACTTTTCAGCACTTGTATGGACTGGATTTTTGGGAGGATGTCGGAGAGATCAAGTTGCGGTGCATCGTTTGGCAATGTCAAGATCTCGGACCTTGATTTTGCAGATGATGCAGTCATCTTTGCGGAGACTTTAGACATCCTCTTGGGGGCCCTCGAGGTGCTGAATGAGGAGTCGGAGCCGTTGGGATTACGGATTTCTTGGGTCAAAACAAAGATCCAGGCTTTCGGTGACATCTTGGATGCTGCTGTCCTGTCTGTGTCTGTTTGTGGTGAGGATGTTGAGGTCGTGGATAGATTCACTTACCTTGGCAGTGATATTCATGTCTCCGCAGGTTGTGAGCCGGAGGTCAATAGACGTCTGGGTCGGGCCTGGGGAGTCATGGATTCACTGGATCATGGGGTGTGGCGCTGCCGGTACCTGTGCGGGAGGACGAAAGTCCGAGTCTTCAGGTCCTTGGTACTTCCAGTCTTGCTCTATGGGTGCGAGACTTGGACTTTGACCAAGGATCTGAGACGGAGACTTAATTCCTTTGGTACCAGGTCTCTTCGGAGAATCCTTGGCTATTGCTGGTCGGATTTTGTGTCCAACGAGCGGTTGCTGAGAGAGACTCGGATGAGATTTGTTACCTGCATAGTCCGTGAGCGTCAGCTGCGGCTGTATGGACATGTGGCTCGCTTTCCTGACGCTGATCCTGCTCACCAGATTCTCTCAGCGAGGGAGTCTCATGAGTGGAGGAGGCCAGTGGGCCGACCACGTGCCTCATGGTTGCAGCAGGTTGACCATCATCTCAAGGAGATGGGGATGGGCCTGGCATCTGCCTGGGGGATGGCCAGACGGAGGCCCCTGGAGTACCGGCGGAAAGTGGACGCAGCGACGCGCTGTTCTGGCACATGCTCCCATACCTGACCTGACCTGATCCTGTTCTAGGCGGTGTAGTCATCATTGTGAAGTTAATGTTGAGGTAATATTAATTTTTTTAGATGAGATCCTGTTCTCGGCGGTGAAGTTGTCATTGTGAAGGTAATGTTGAGGTAATATTAATTTTTTTAGATGAGATCCTGTTCTTGGCAGTGTTGTTGTTGTGAAGGTCATGTTAAGGTATAATGTTGAGGTAATACTAAATTTTTTAGATGAGATCCTGTTCTCGGCGGTGTAGTTGTTGTTAAGGTATAATGTTGAGGTAATATTAATTTTTTAGATGAGATCCTGTTCTAGGCGGTGTAGTCATCATTGTGAAGGTAATGTTGAGGTAATATTAATTTTTTTAGATGAGTTCCTGTTCTCGGCGGTGTCGTTGTTCTGAAGGTAATGTTGAGGTAATATTAATTTTTTTAGATGAGATCCTGTTCTCGGCGGTGTAGTCATCATTGTGAAGTTAATGTTGAGGTCATATTAATTTTTTCAGATGAGATCCTGTTCTCGGCGGTGTAGTTGTTGTGAAGGTAATGTTGAGGTCTCATGTTGAGGTAATATTAATTTTTTTAGATGAGATCCCGTTCTAGGCGGTGTAGTTGTTGTTGTGAAGGTAATGTTGAGGTAATATTATTTTTTTTCAGATGAGATCCTGTTCTCGGCGGTGTGGTCATCATTGTGAAGGTAATGTTGAGGTAATATTAATTTTTTTAGATGAGATCCTGTTCTAGGCGGTGTAGTTGTTGTTGTGAAGGTAATGTTGAGGTAATATTATTTTTTTTCAGATGAGATCCTGTTCTTGGCGGTGTAGTTGTTGTGAAGGTAATGTTGAGGTATAATGTTGAGGTAATATTAATTTTTTTAGATGAGATCCTGTTCTTGGCGGTGTAGTCATCATTGTGAAGTTAATGTTGAGGTAATATTAATTTTTTCAGATGAGATCCTGTTCTCGGCGGTGTAGTTGTTGTGAAGGTAATGTTGAGGTAATATTAATTTTTTTAGATGAGATCCTGTTCTCGGCGGTGTAGTCATCATTGTGAAGTTAATGTTGAGGTAATATTAATTTTTTCAGATGAGATCCTGTTCTCGGCGGTGTAGTTGTTGTGAAGTTAATGTTGAGGTAATATTAATTTTTTTAGATGAGATCCTGTTCGAGGCGGTGAAGTTGTCGTTGTGAAGGTAATGTTGAGGTATAATGTTGAGGTAATATTAATTTTTTTAGATGAGATCCTGTTCTAGGCGGTGTCGTTGTTGTGAAGGTAATGTTGAGGTAATATTATTTTTTTCAGATGAGATCCTGTTCTTGGCGGTGTTGTTGTTGTGAAGGTCATGTTAAGGTATAATGTTGAGGTAATATTAAATTTTTTAGATGAGATCCTGTTCTCGGCGGTGTAGTTGTTGTTAAGGTATAATGTTGAGGTAATATTAATTTTTTAGATGAGATCCTGTTCTCGGCGGTGTCGTTGTTGTGAAGGTAATGTTGAGGTAATATTAATTTTTTTAGATGAGATCCTGTTCTCGGCGGTGTAGTCATCATTGTGAAGTTAATGTTGAGGTCATATTAATTTTTTCAGATGAGATCCTGTTCTCGGCGGTGTAGTTGTTGTGAAGGTAATGTTGAGGTAATATTAATTTTTTTAGATGAGATCCTGTTCTCGGCGGTGTAGTCATCATTGTGAAGGTAATGTTGAGGTCTAATGTTGAGGTAATATTAATTTTTTTAGATGAGATCCTGTTCTAGGCGGTGTAGTTGTTGTTGTGAAGGTAATGTTGAGGTAATATTATTTTTTTTCAGATGAGATCCTGTTCTCGGCGGTGTGGTCATCATTGTGAAGGTAATGTTGAGGTAATATTAATTTTTTTAGATGAGATCCTGTTCTAGGCGGTGTAGTTGTTGTTGTGAAGGTAATGTTGAGGTAATATTATTTTTTTTCAGATGAGATCCTGTTCTTGGCGGTGTAGTTGTTGTGAAGGTAATGTTGAGGTATAATGTTGAGGTAATATTAATTTTTTTAGATGAGATCCTGTTCTTGGCGGTGTAGTCATCATTGTGAAGTTAATGTTGAGGTAATATTAATTTTTCCAGATGAGATCCTGTTCTCGGCGGTGTAGTTGTTGTGAAGGTAATGTTGAGGTAATATTATTTTTTTTCAGATGAGATCCTGTTCTTGGCGGTGTAGTTGTTGTGAAGGTAATGTTGAGGTATAATGTTGAGGTAATATTAATTTTTTTAGATGAGATCCTGTTCTTGGCGGTGTAGTCATCATTGTGAAGTTAATGTTGAGGTAATATTAATTTTTTCAGATGAGATCCTGTTCTCGGCGGTGTAGTTGTTGTGAAGTTAATGTTGAGGTAATATTAATTTTTTTAGATGAGATCCTGTTCTAGGCGGTGAAGTTGTCGTTGTGAAGGTAATGTTGAGGTATAATGTTGAGGTAATATTAATTTTTTTAGATGAGATCCTGTTCTAGGCGGTGTCGTTGTTGTGAAGGTAATGTTGAGGTAATATTATTTTTTTTCAGATGAGATCCTGTTCTCGGCGGTGTCGTCATCATTGTGAAGGTAATGTTGAGGTAATATTAATTTTTTTAGATGAGATCCTGTTCTAGGCGGTGTAGTTGTTGTTGTGAAGGTAATGTTGAGGTAATATTATTTTTTTCAGATGAGATCCTGTTCTTGGCGGTGTTGTTGTTGTGAAGGTCATGTTAAGGTATAATGTTGAGGTAATATTAAATTTTTTTAGATGAGATCCTGTTCTTGGCGGTGTAGTTGTTGTGAAGGTAATGTTGAGGTAATATTAATTTTTTTAAATGAGATCCTGTTCTCGGCGGTGAAGTTGTCGTTGTGAAGGTAATGTTGAGGTATAATGTTGAGGTAATATTAATTTTTTTTAGATGAGATCCTGTTCTCGGCGGTGTCGTTGTTGTGAAGGTAATGTTGAGGTATAATGTTGAGGTAATATTAATTTTTTTAGATGAGATCCTGTTCTAGGCGGTGTAGTCATTATTGTGAAGTTAATGTTGAGGTAATATTAATTTTTTCAGATGCGATCCTGTTCTCGGCGGTGTAGTTGTTGTGAAGGTAATGTTGAGGTAATATTAATTTTTTTAGATGAGATCCTGTTCTAGGTGGTGTAGTCATCATTGTGAAGTTAATGTTGAGGTAATATTAATTTTTTTAGATGAGATCCTGTTCTCGGCGGTGAAGTTGTCATTGTGAAGGTAATGTTGAGGTAATATTAATTTTTTTAGATGAGATCCTGTTCTTGGCGGTGTTGTTGTTGTGAAGGTAATGTTAAGGTATAATGTTGAGGTAATATTAATTTTTTTTTATATGAGATCCTGTTCTCGGCGGTGTAGTTGTTGTGAAGGTAATGTTGAGGTAATATTAATTTTTTTAGATGAGATCCTGTTCTAGGCGGTGTAGTTGTTGTTGTGAAGGTAATGTTGAGGTAATATTAATTTTGTTAGATGAGATCCTGTTCTAGGCGGTGTAGTCATCATTGTGAAGTTAATGTTGAGGTAATATTAATTTTTTTAGATGAGATCCTGTTCTCGGCGGTGAAGTTGTCATTGTGAAGGTAATGTTGAGGTAATATTAATTTTTTTAGATGAGATCCTGTTCTTGGCGGTGTTGTTGTTGTGAAGGTCATGTTAAGGTATAATGTTGAGGTAATATTAAATTTTTTAGATGAGATCCTGTTCCCGGCGGTGTAGTTGTTGTTAAGGTATAATGTTGAGGTAATATTAATTTTTTTAGATGAGATCCTGTTCTAGGCGGTGTCGTTGTTGTTGTGAAGGTAATGTTGAGGTAATATTAATTTTTTTAGATGCGATCCTGTTCTCGGTGGTGTAGTTGTCGTTGTGAAGTTAATGTTGAGGTAATATTAATTTGTTTGGATGAGATCCTGTTCTCAGCGATGTATTTGTTGTTGTGAAGGTAATGTTGAGGTAATATTAATTTGTTTAGATGAGATCCTGTTCTCGGCGGTGTATTTGTTGTTGTGAAGGTAATGTTGAGGAATTTTTTTTTTTGAGATGAGATCCTGTTCTAGGCGGTGTCGTTGTTGTTGTGAAGGCAATGTTAAGGTAATATTTATTTTTTCATAGCAAAAAGACTAATTTGATATATCTAAGAAGCGAATGTAAGAAGAATTCTACGTTCGCTTCTTGGCTTTGCCTATTCCATATTGTCACAAATAAATATATCACCAATATTACAAAAGAAATGTTTGTATTATGATTGATGTCGATCATGACAATTCCACAAATTTCAGAAAATTAATTAAAAATACAAAACGAGAATATCTTGGTTGGATAAGTGTCCGCCCCCCTTTTAATAGCAATTGTAAATTAATTCACGTGAAACAAATCACCTTCAAAATCACACACCAAGTTAATTGGCCTCCACCTGTGTTCAATTGTAGTGATTCTGATTATTTCAGAATAAAATCAGTTGTTCCTGTATGTTTCCTCTGCTGGGTAATGCATTTTCACAGCAAAGTCTCAACCATGAGTCCCAAGGAGCTTTCAAAAGACCTCCGGGATAAAGTTGTGGAAAGGCACAGATCAGGGGATGGGTATAAAAATATCCCTTGGAGCACAGCCACGACAATCATTAGGAAGTGTAAGGTGTATGGTACTACCTCGACCCTGCCTAGATCAGGCCGTCCTTCCAAACTGGATGACCAAGTAAGGAGAAGATTGATCAGAGAGGCCACCAAGAGGCCAATAGCAACTTTGAAAGAGCTACAGCCCTTTATGGCAAAAAACTGGTCATTGTGTGCACGTGACAACAATATCCTAAGCAGTCAACAAGTCTGACCTGTATGGTAGGGTGGCAAGAAAGAAGCCATTACTCAAAAAAGCCTACCTTGAGTCCAGTTTGATGTATTCAAAAAAACACTCCAGGGATTCTGAAACCATGTGGCAAAACGTTTTGTGGTCTGATGAAACCAAGATGGAACTTTTTGGCCCAAATGCAAAACATTACGTTTGGTGCAAACCCAACACAGTACATTACCCAAAGAATACCGTCCCTACTGTGAAGCATGGTGGTGGCAGCATCATGTTATGGGGATGTTTCTCATCAGTTGGAACTGAGGTACTTGTCAGGATGGATGGAGAAAAATCCGAGAGGAAAACCTGCTGCACCCTCTGCAAGAAAGCTGAAATGGGGACAGAAGTTCACCTTTCAGCATGACAACAATCCGAAGCACTTAGCCAAAGCTACACTGGAGTGGCCAAGAAGCAAAAAGATAGATGTCCTTGAGTGGCCCTTTCAGAGCCCCGACCTAAATCCAATCAAATATCTGTGGCAAGACTTGAAGATTGCTGTTCATGAATGTTCCCCACACAACTTCACTGAGCTTGAACAGTTTTGCGCAGAATAATGGGCAAATATAGCCCAATCAAGGTGTGCAAAGTTGATAGAGACCTATCACAATAGACTAACATCTGTAATGGGGTAATAGCTGTCATGCTCTGATCATTCGGCATTGTCAGTGTAGGTGGGAGAACTCAGTTCTATACCAGGTAACGCCCGCCTTAAGTGGGGCACCCCCTCGCCAATAGGTATCGTGGTCAGAATGTCTCTTCTGTCTGGTCTGAGCCAACCAGATGAGGTCAACAACCGAAAAGAGTGACAATAATATCGGCTTACCAAAAACGAAAAAGCATACAGGATCAGAATGAGTCAGTATGTCTGTAAAGCTGTTTTTAAAAAGTGTAATTCCTCTCTGTTTTTGGTTGTAAAGTTTTTATAACCTTGTGAAACTTTTGTTTGTCATGTGACAGGTAAGACTTTTGTTGTTGATTGTGAATTTTTGTTTGGATGTAAATCAAAGTGCATTATTTATCTTCTCTCTTGTGGAGATTGTGGATTGCAATATGTTGGTAAAACTTCTCAATGTTTACATCAACGTTTAAACGGACTTAGGTCTGCTGTATCGTCTGGTATTAAGACTTATTTATAGAATCATTTCACTGAAGTTGGACATGTTTTTAGTTGTTGTTCTATTTAAATTATAGACTCAGTTCATGTTCATGACTTGATCATAAAGAGGAGTGTGATGTTGAGCTTGGAAGCAGAGAGGACTTTTGGAGCAGGACGTGATGTGTGATCTTTCCTTTGGGCCTCAATGACTGAGTACAATGTACTGCTAATCCAATCGGAAGGAGACCCGAGGTCATGGTCAGTGTAGTCGGTGTCGTACAGCTCCAAAATAGAAATTTCAGGGATTATTGATAAACTTCAAGGTTTTTATGAAGGAAAAGTTTTTCATGATTTTTATGTTTTTCTAAGATCATGTTCCAAACAAGTCTTGGTGAATATTCTCCGGAATTTAACAGATTCATACGACATGTGCTCATTTTTGATTGAAGTTTTTTGTACCAGGGTTCTGATGAAGAAGTTCACTCCGTGAGTTGATAGGATCCATGAGTTCTTAGTTGGTGATTTTTACAGCAAGCAGGTACATAGGCTTCAGCTTCATTCTATTTTTATGGATACTAATGTAGAGAGTTTATGACCAGATAAAGTTAGGGAGCGAACCCCATTGAGGGTATATTTCACTTTCACGAAGACCATAAGGAGAATCCATCTTCAATTATGGTAAATTTCTTAAAACTCTGAGCATAGATGTGGTAAAGGACATTTTGGAAACTGACTGTGCATGTTCATCTTCCCCTTTTTTATATGGTCCTTGTGGACACGTAGTTTCTGGGGATTTGAATATAATTAGTAATAATTCAATTCGGGATCTGATGAAAATGGGAGCTAAATATAGGGAACCAGTAACTCAACCTTGGAGCTGCATTTGGTCTTCAATTGTGTATTATGTCTCTAATTTTGTTAACATAATGTGCATCAAGTCTGGAGTTGGACACTGGTTCAGCAGTCTCCATCATTTTATTGTGCGAGTACTCTAAGCTGTACAAACATCTGACATTAAAGAACATTACAGCTGTACTTCATACTTCCACCGGCAAGCAAATTAAACCAAAAGGCAAGCTATGTGTGCTGGTACAGTACAATCAGCAATCCTATATGCTGAATATTGTCCGAACATACCTCTATGCCAGTGATGCGTCACCATATGGTTTGGGGAGTGTACTCTCTCGTGTCATGGAAGATTGTGAGGAACGACCAATAGCCTTTGTGTCCAGGTCATTAACCTCATCGGAGAAAACTTACTCACAGATAGATTAGGAGGCATTGACTGTTATATGGGGAGTACAAAAAATTTCACCATGATGTTTTTGGCAGGACGTTTACCCTCGTCACGGACCACAAACCCCTGCTATCCATCCTCCACCTTCACAAAAGCATACCAGTGATGACAGCCACACGTCTGCAACGATATGCATTGTTTTTAGCTGGACATGACTAACATTGAATACAAGAGTACAACTGATCACGGTAATGCAGATGCCCTGTCACAGCTTCCACTTGAGATCATCCAGCCATCTGCAGAGGAGGATGTTGATGCATTCGATGTGTTTCACACGTCACAGATTGAATTACTTCCAGTCACAAGTGATGAGATCAGATGGGAAACGCAACGTGACGTGGAGTTGTCTTGAGTGTTGGAGTCTGTCACTCAGGGTGACAGAAGCAAAACAGATTCAACCTTTCTACAACCCGAAGGATTAACTGTCAACCCATTGTGGTTGTTTGTTGTGAGGCACATGCGTAATTGTACTCCAATCATTGCGCAGTCATGTGCTGGGACAGCTACATGAAGGACACATTGGGGTAGTAAAGATGAAGGTGTTAGCACGTAGCTACGTATGATGACCCTCAATTGATAAGAACATCGAACATATAGCTAAGTGTTGTGATGGGTGTCAGCTACATCAGAACATGCCACAGGTTGGATCCCTGGGAGTGGCCCTCGGCCCTATGGCAGAGGATACAGGTGGATTATGCTGGGTCGTTTGACAGTTTCTGGTGCTGGTTGATGCCCATTCCAAATGGCCAGAAATTTATGTCATGAAGTCAATGACATCACAACAGACCATCACCAAAGTGCGTGAGATTTTTGCCAGGAATGGTGTACCTGAACAGCTCGTATCTGGTTATGGTCCTCAGTTCACATCGGATGGATTTAACCTCTTCATGAAACAAAATGGAATTAAACACACTCGGTCTGCTCCTTACCATCCAGCCACAAACGGGCTGGCTCAACGTTTCGTCCAAACTTTCAAACAGGCTTTTCGATCTGCAAGGGAGGAGGAGGGCACCATTGGAGCAAAGTTCACCCGTTTTCTGATATCCTACGGGAACGCTTCCCATGTAACAACTGGAGAGAGTCCTGCAAAGATGTTTCTTGGCAGACCACTGTGGACTAGATTGGATGCGGCTCAAACTGATATCAGAAAAGAGTTAACGATAAACTTTTTCATCTGGCCCTTGGTGGAAGTAAAGGCAACATGCATGAATTTCTGGAAGGACAGCCTGTTCTTGCGCGCGACTACCATCAGAACCACAAGTGGGTAACTTGAGCTGTAAGGTCGAGACGTGGTCCCTTAAATGATGATATTGATGCAGTTGGACCCTGCGTTTGGAAATGGCATGTGGACCAAATGCGGAATACCAGGCTGAGCTGTGAAGTTCAACCTTTTCAATCAGCAGACCCTCCTGTAAGAATGGAGTTGGAGGGGTCAGGGTCAACTGAGAGGATACCTGCACCGGAGGAAACGGTTCCCGCTGAGACCGATGCTGTACCGACATCAACAGATGCTGCATCTCAATCAACCGAGATAGCTCTGGGGACAAGGCGGTGTCCGCAGAAACACCATAAGGCCCCAGAGAGATTGGATCTGTGAAGTGATTCAGTTATGGGGCAGAATAATCCCCTCAAAATCTCGAGCCAGGGTATGTGTCACACCTGTGCTCAATCCACCAGACTAGATGGTACATTTCAGTTACCTGTTGTAGGTGATGGATTGCAGTGTTCTATTGTTATGATGCTCTTGTAATGTCTTTGATTATGTTCTTTTCTTGGGTTCATTTATTGTTGTGTGGGTTGAGTTGTTGTGTGGGATTCGATCTCGAAGGGAGGAAATGTGGTGTATTTACAGCCTTGCGTGTTGATATTCAGTGTGGAATAAAGTAGTTCCTGGCCCGCCATTACCCGTGCCTGTCATGATTACGTCAAAATAATTATTGACCCATAATCCCCTCCTTCACCGATTAAATATCTAGATGTGATTATTTACCCATAATCCCCTCCTTCACCGATTAAATATCTAGATATGATTATTTACCCATAATCCCCTCCTTCCCCTATTCAATCTCTAGATGTGATTATTTACCCATAATCCTCTCCTTCCCCTCTTAAATCTCTCGATATGATTATTTACCCATAATCCCCTCCTTCCCCTATTAAATCTCTCGATATGATTATTTACCCATAATCCTCTCTTTCCCTTATCAAATCTTCACATTTATGATTATTTACCCATAATGCCCCTCCTCCTTATTTACCCATAACCCTAACCCTTGTTTGCTCATCTTCTCCCTCCATGTTGATCCTGTCCCTCGTTTGCTCCTCTTCTCCCTCCACATTGACCTTGACCCTCGTTTGCTCCTCTTCTCCCTCCACATTGACGTTGATCCTCATGTGTCCTCTTCTCCCTCCACATTGACCCTGACCCTCGTTTGCTCCTCTTCTCCCTCCACATTGACCTTGACCCTCGTTTGCTCCTCTTCTCCCTCCACATTGACGTTGATCCTCATGTGTCCTCTTCTCCCTCCACATTGACCCTGTCCCTCGTTTGCTCCTCTTCTCCCTCCACATTGACGTTGATCCTAATGTGTCCTCTTCTCCCTCCACGTTGACCTTGACCCTCGTTTGCTCCTCTTCTCTCTCCACATTGACCTTGACCCTCGTTTGCTCCTCTTCTCCCTCCACATTGACCCTGACCCTCGTTTGCTCCTCTTCTCCCTCCACATTGACTTTGACCCTCGTTTGCTCCTCTTCTCCCTCCACATTGACCTTGACCCTCGTTTGCTCCTCTTCTCCCTCCACATTTACCCTGATCCTCATGTGTCCTCTTCTCCCTCCACATTGACCTTGACCCTCATTTGCTCCTCTTCTCCCTCCACATTGACCTTGACCCTCGTTTGCACCTCTTCTCCCTCCACATTGACCCTGACCCTCGTGTGCTCCTCTTCTCCCTCCACGTTGACTCTGATCCTCGTGTGCTCTCCACTTCTTCCTCCTCCCTCTCCCTCTCTCCCGACTCATCTCCTCACACCACGTGATAGCCCCACCCCTCACCCTTCTCTGCGACGGCGCTCTCATCACTCCACCTGAACCTGCAACCTTTCCTCTCTTTCATCCTCTCTTCTGATTCGAGCATCCTCCTCCTCACAGCATACTCGTGGACGGAGATTCCGAGCTGCGTTCGTTGTGCGTGTACAAGGAGAAAAAGGAGGATGAATGAAGGAGGATGTCTCCGTCGCTTCATAAATGCCATCCTTGCGTTCTTCCGCTCGGTGCTCGGAGGTTACACTGACATGGAGGAGAGCCTGCTGCTGCCTCCGCCGGACTCTCGGCTCAAGGTGCCGGCACTCGGGGCCCCCCCACCTCCCTCGGTGGTGCACAAGGCCGGCCCGACTTCGGCCTCCCTGCTCACTCGGCACCCCGAGCTCTGCACCATCGCGCCCTCCATGTTCGTGCCTCCTCTCCCGAGGAAAAGCCACGAACCTTTCCGGGTCTCTCCGCTTCCCAACCGTCTCCTTCTGCTGCTGTTTCACCCAATTTCCGTGCAGGATCTGCAGCACGATGAGGGCTCTGCGTTGGAGTCCCCGTCGCATGATGAGGTGAATGAAACGGGGAGGTTTTG
This sequence comes from Eptatretus burgeri, assembly GCF_056783735.1. Lineage (NCBI taxonomy): Eukaryota > Metazoa > Chordata > Myxini > Myxiniformes > Myxinidae > Eptatretus > Eptatretus burgeri. The sequence continues at coordinate 100,605,161 of NC_140971.1, forward strand.
TACACCACGGCAACCTCAGCACAATCCCAAGGTGAACACTCACAATGATGTTGTGGTAAATGTGGAAGAGAAGGAAGAACAGCTAATGAGGGTGGAGGGGGAGGATGAAGATGAGGATGATGATGATGAGGAGGAGGAGGAGGTGGTGGATTCACTAAAGTGCTACAGGGAGTATAACATTGTGGAGAGGGGGGACGACGACGACGACGAGGAGGAGGAGGAGGAGGAGGAGGAGGAGGAGGTGAATCCAAGGTGCTGTACAGTGATTGCCGCAGAAGTTCCGCTCGTGTCTGCCTCGTTGCACGTCTTGTCTGCAAGCGAGGAGCGTCCGAAGCGCGTCCGCTTCGCCGATTCACTCGGACTCGACCTCTTCAGCATCAGACACTTTGACAGCATCGAGTCCCCGCCCGAGTGGTCCCCGTGCAGTGCAGCAGGAGGCCCGTGGCCTCCACGTCTCGACGGATGCTTCCTGGAGCCTCGATTCGTGCCTCCGGCGTCTCGTCTGGACTTTCCCGAACGACTCCTGCGCCAACGTGTGTGCTTCGAGTCCTTGGACGTGGCAGACAGCCCTGACTTTGTCCGCGGCACGGTGCTGGTGCTCAACCTCGCGTATGAGAAGACCGTCCACGTGCGCTACACCTTCGATCGGTGGAACTCGTACTGCGACGTGCTCTCGGTGTACGTGCCGAGTTCTGGAGATGGACGAACGGACCGGTTTGTCTTCTCTCTGCCATTGCCGCTCGACTTGGAGTCCGGGTCGTGTCTTCAGTTTGCTCTGCGCTATCGGACGGCCGGCGCCGAGTTCTGGGACAACAATCATGGCGAGGATTATTGTGTGTGCTTGCACCGCGTGTCTCGATCTCCCGCACGGGACTCCGAGTCCTGGATCACCTTCTTTTAAGGGGGACGTAATCCCAGATACGATGGTTGAGTGACACTTTCTCTGGGGAGAAAAACCAAGGGGTGCTGTTTGGAAAGTGCATGGTCAAAGGGGAGGGGGTCTTCCTCTCCTTCTTCTTCTTTGGTATGCCGCACAAAGCTGTGGGGTAGTATCACTGACCAAGGGCACGGCTGTGCCGCTGATGCAGTGCCTTCTGTAGGTTATGACAGGAATTTGGAAGTTGTTCAGAGTGCAGGATATAACTTGCCTACGATTCGCGAAGGACGCCGTGGGATGTTCAATGTCCACCAAATAATACCGGCAGATTGGACGGCCAGTTTAACGTGCTTCCGAGGGATGGCACACACATCGATGAACCACCCTGCATGTCAAACACTGTGATGACAGTTTATAGCTGGGTCAGGATTCAAACCCAGACTAGACACCTTAGAGGTGAGCTTGCATACCTTTAGGCCATCCTGCCAGTCTAAAGTAGGGGTGGTATGGAGGGGAAGGGGGAAATAATAGAGAGAGGGCTATGATGTGGATAAAGTATGGAGCAGGGAAGGGTGTGGGGCCAAACCAACAAGAAAAAGGGAAATGATCAAACGAGCCTGATCGGAGCTTACCCCGAGGTCACAAAGGTGCGAACGTCCAAACGTCCATTTCACAACAGTCAGACACTGTGAACATTTTTCAGATGTTTTTGCTTCTGTTGATGAAGGGAGTAACAGGACTCGTATCTTTCATGTCCTGCTGTACGATCAGGACAACTGACTGGTCCATTCAGGGAATGTGGACCCTCTCCCAGATTTTCTTGTGGACCCTCTCTCAGATTTTCTTGTGGACTCGAGACTCAAAATGGGTGAAGGAAAATGTTAATTTTTTTCGCAAATTAGTCTTGCTTTTATCAACTCGATGCAATCCTGTTCACGCTATCAGGTTGTTCTTGCTTTGCGCAGGTAACAGTATTGCACACCTGTGGAGTGTTTGCTCCAATGTAAAAGTGTTTTTGTGAAGTAGAATCATCTAAACGACACTCTTTGGGACACATTCTCACAATGACCGTTTTCTTGCTTTATCGACCTTATTTATCCTTGAACACTAGACCTCGTGATCAAATTGGATCGAAAAGATAGTTCATGTTATAATCATCTTCCCTTCCCACAAAAACAAACACATTTCATCAACAACGTTCAAAAAAAACTTCCACAATGTTCCGATGCTGCTCAGATCACGAAGTTTCAGGTTCGAGTACACTAACCAAGTGGTCGTTCACCTGTCCGTACTGTGTTTCCATGGCCGGGTGGGATACAAGATACGGATCCCACACGTTGTTGCACCAATGGGGTGATAGTAGGGTGGTTTATTTAATTATCACATGGTCCCTAATCGCAATGAAAGCATATCTTGTGTAAATGTGGAGAAATAAACTGTAGGACCAAACGTTGCCTTAAAAACCTCATTTTCCCATTGGTTGCATTTACACAGCACCCTCCTACCCCACTCCAACCTCTCCAACCATACGCCCTCCCCTCTCTCCACCCCTACCCATACTCTCCCTACCCCACTCCAACCCTACCCCACTCCAACCCTACCCCTCCATCTCCACCCCTACCACTCCCTACCCACTCCAAGCTCTCCAACCATACCCCCTCCCCACCCTCTCCACCCGTACCCCTACTCTCCCTACTCCACTCCAACCCTACCCCTCCATCTCCACCCCTACCACTCCCTACCCCACTCCAACCTCTCCAACCATACCCCCTCTCCACCCCTACTCTCCCTACCCGACTCCAACCTCTCCAACCATACCCCCCGTTTCTCCACCCCTACCCCTCCATCTCCACCCCTACCACTCCCTACCCAACTCCAACCTCTCCAACCATACCCCCCTCCATCTCCACCCCTACCCTTTCTCCACCCCAACCCCTTTCTATCCCACTCCAACCCTACCCCTCCCTTCCCCACTCCAACCCTACCCCTCCACTTCTACACCCCTACCCCTCCCTCTCCACCCATACCCCACCCCACTAACACCTTAATTTACTATCCTCTGATTTTCTCAAACCATAGGGGATACAAATCTGTTCCACAACCTGTTGTATCCTGATTTGCACTTTTGATGTTCACCTGGACCTTGTATTTCAGCAACAGGCTTATTCGTACCTGTTTGTGTGTTGTGTTCAGTGGACCCTTCAACCTTATATGAACCTATGTGTGAACCCTTTTCTTTCTCTACTGTCAGCCAGTGGTACTTGATTACTGTTGAATCCTCAACCTTGATAAAATGCACTTTGGTGTGTGTGTGGGTGTGGGTGTTGCTTTGACTCACACTGTGGTTGTGGACATTCCATGAGATGGTGAATGTGTTCTCCATCATCTGTGCTTCCATTTGTCCACCTTTGTCCCACCTGTGAACTAACATCCACCCCTTGCCTTTGGAATTCTGTCAAAACGCGTGAAATGAAATTGTTAAGCATCTCTTAGTAGAACTTGTCCAGTGCATGACTCCCCACCTCCTATGTCCAATTTCACCCCAACAACCTCCAAGATGTATTGTATGTTGTCACAGCGCAGGTGTGATTAAACCCAAAGTTAAATGTACATTCATGCGTGAGGAGGATTCATTCATGTGCAATTACAAATCAAATGAGGAAAAAGACTCAAATATATCCACGATGGTCGCCTTCAACGAGCAGGTGCAATGAGAATGAATCATCTTTAAAATGTTATGCAAGTCATGTGATTTGTTTTGCTTTGAATTCTTTTTCTTTCAACTTTATTTTTGCATTTAACGAAAAGCTTTAACAAATAAATGAAAATCTTTTTGAAGCCACTTGCTTGGTCATCACACTTACTTCTCTATTTTTAAAATGCATGTGTGTGTGTGTATCATGGAGTATGGTACCACTCCATTGAGAGAGATGATAAAGGGTAAAAAAATGGCCGCCCATTCAAATGTGTATACAATGATACGCTCACAAACTCCTATAGAGTGGTCACAAACAATTAAAATCCAAACCTTTTATTCTCAGACGTTTTCTGAACTACCAAGACGTAAAAAGACACCAGAATACATCGTTAAAGTACCACAATGAGAGATCACTAAAACGCCAATTTGTACTTCTTCTGCTTCTTCCCCTCTGAAAACAATGTAAAACTGTAGCCCAACCTACCTCAACGTCTATTGAAGCCATGATGGTGATTCCAACATAAGGAAGTTACTTTGTCTCTGGGCTAGTGCACGCAACCCAAAATTTAAAAACATATAAAACATTAATAGTTTTATTCTAAATGCAGATAAACTTCAAGGTTTTATGAAGGAAAGGTTTTTCATGATTTTTATGTTCTTCTTAGATCATGTTCCAAACAAGTCTTAGTGAATATTCTCTGGAGTTTAACAGGTTCATACGACATATGCTCGTTTTTGATTGAAGTTTTTTGTACCACGGTTCTGATAAGGAATTCTACTCCCTGAGTTGATAGGATCCACGAGTTCTTAGTTTGTGATTTTTTTTTTTTACAGCAAGCAGGTAGATAGGCTTCGGCTTCATTCTATTTTTATGGATACTAATGTAGAGAGTTTATTACCAGATACAGTTAGGGAGTGAACCCCATTGAGGGTATATTTCAGTTTCACGAAGACCATAAGGAGAACCCATATTCAATTATGGTAAATTTCTTAAAACTCATACAGTATATAGATATAGTTAAGGACATTTTGGAAATTGACTGTGCATGTTCATTTTCCCCTTTTTTTATATGGTCCTTGTGGACACGTATTTTCTGGGGATTTTAATATTATTAGTGATAGTGAAATTAGGGATCTGATGAAAATGGGAACTAAATATAGGGAACCAGTAACTCAACCTTGGAACTGCATTTGGTCTTCAATTGTGGATTACGTCTAATTTTGTTGACAAAATGTGCACCAAGTTTACATTATCTGCAAACAGTTTTAATGCATGGTTTAACAGAGTTGTGGAAGTCCTGGATAATAGAAATAAGTTTTTTTTAGTCGTCGGGGCTTGCTTTCACTGGGTCGGTCTAAACCAGTGTTGAGTGTTCGTAAAGACATTCGGGATCTCCATGATAGCTATGTAATAGTTCCAGCGGAGAAAGGTGCTAATAATTTTTCTGTGGTTTGTAATAAGTTTTATGTGGAGGTTTTATTAAGAGAGTTTGGCATTGATACGGTTATTTTCACTAGTGCAAGAAAGCACACATGGTCCTTGTTATGTCTCTACAAGATATTATCTTTGATCGTCAGGAAGTTTTAGTTAATAATTTCAGTATTAAATGTAAAGAAGTAAATCTTTATATTCCTCGACTTTTCTGGATCCCAAAGCTTAATAAGAACCCGTACAAGTATAGGTTTATAGTGGGTGCCAGGCAGTGTTCCACCAAACAGGTATTGGTTATAGTTAACTCAGGGTTACAAGTTGTTAGAGGACAGTTCAGGAAATATTGTTCAGTAATTGAGACGAATTCTGGTGTTAACACTTTCTGGAGCATTAATTCTTCTTTTGAGTTATTTGATAGAATTAGATACATCAATATCAAGTCAGTAAAAGTTTTTGATTTTTCAACTTTATAAACAAATTTGGATTTGGTACTCGTGAGGGATTCACTCTCCAAAGTGATTAACAAGGTTTTTAACTCTTTTAATAAGTTTTTATATGTCAGGTTTGATGGAGCATTTTTTACTAAAAATAAATAATCAAGTTTTCATTGTTTTCATAAGCAGAAGTTTAAGGATGCTGTTAATTTAATTTTATTTAATAGTTTTGTATCTTTTTGTGGGATAATGTTTCAACAGGTTAAGGGTATTCCTATATTCCCATGTGAGGGGGGGGGGGGAATTAAAGCCCCTTCTTGTGGACATTTTTCTTATTTTCTGTGAATTATCATTGATGCAGAAACTGATGAAGGAGAAAAAATTCGGATTAGCTAAAATATTATCTCATACATGTCGTTGTATCGATGATATTTGTGTGGTTAACTATAATTGTTTTTGATAGACAGCTTCACAAGATTTATCAACATAGCCTGATTACAAACAGGAGTGATAATCATTGTACAGTAGCTGCATATCTGGATATGTTTGTTGGAGTTGGACAGAATGGTTTTAGTACGAGTGTATATCATAAACTTGATGATATCAGTTTCCCTGTAGTCTTGTACACCTTTCCAGGTTGCAATGTACCAATTAAAATGGGTTACAATGTCTTTTCATCTCAGCTACTTGGATTTATAGGAATTTGTTCAGTAAAGGATGATTTTGTGGAACGTGCTGAGAAGGTTTTTTTCCCATCATGTTAAACAAGAGGATATTTGAATGATTGTTTGTTCAGATCTTGTGAGAATGGTTTTCGACTCCATCGTCACCTTTTATTGAAGATTGGTTGGTTTTCGTATGAACAAGTTCCTTTTGCATTGCAATAGAGATAATAGTAATGAATTAATTATTTTAGTGAGGTAAATTCTTTGATTAATAGTATTGATTAAGCATATATATATATATATATATATATATATATATATATATATATATATATATATATATATATATATATATATATATATATATATATTGGAGTATTTAGAAAAAACTACAATAAATAAATATTATTTATAAAATACATTGTAAATAAGCATTAATATAATTTGTTGGTGGTTGCTGGGATATGCAGTGCAGCATGTTAAAATCAGTTGTTAATGACAGTTTGAGCATATGGTTTGATGGAGGTGTTGTGTAATGGACATCTCTACAAGGTAAAGTGTTTATCCCTTAAAGTGCTGTGTTGACTGACTGTCTGGACACAACTTTGAGGTTGTGGGTCCATTGATGTTGAGTAATCTACTGATGTGGACCTGCAATCAGTAAATATCTCAAAGGGATGTTTTAATTAACGTAAAAATCCCAATTTTCAGTCTTGCACGTCATTGGAGTTTTCATAAGCATGCATATAAAGTTTCAGGCTCCTCGGTTTTCTGGTTTTTGGGAGTTATGGAGGAGACACACACACATTGCCTTTTATTAGTAAACTAGCAAATACCACCAGTCCCTTTGCTGATGGTAATACTGAGGGGGGGAAGTGGGAGAGGTGGGTGGGGGAGAGAGCATATGGAGAGTGAAGAGCTGCAGGGGAAAGGAGAGAGGAGGGAGGGGGAGCAAGCAGTGGTGGGGCAAGGGAAGACAGTGTGAGGTGAGAGGAAGGGAAGGCAGGCGTGCGGTGGAGCATTATTTACGACTCATACTGTCTCATCAAAATGATTCTGCATAGAATAACAGTGAAGATTGAAACAAAATATGGTCTAAAATCCATGTTCTACCGCTCATACGATAAACACGGCCTGGAGACAAACTCCTGCCACGACATAAATACCGCCTGGATGCATCCGGAGCCAAGCTGTCCGGAGATACACACCACCCAGACACGACCAGAGACAAACTCCAGTCCAGACATAAACACTGCCAGGACACGTCTCGAGACAAACCCTGCCCAGACACGTCCAGAGACAAACACCGTCCAGACATATCCACCATACGGACATGTCCAGAGACAGAGACAGACAGAGGGGGGTGGGTGGGAGGGGAGAGTGAAAGCGTAGATGCAGGAGGAGTGTATTGCACTGTAATTTGGAGGTGGTAGAGAAAGGATGTGAGAGAGAGATAGAGATAGATAGAGATAGAGAGATAGAGAGATAGATATAGATATGTATATATGTGTATGTATGTATATATATATATATATATATATATATATATATATATATATATATATATATATATATATATATATATATATATGGAGTTAGCAGAAACAATGTTATGCTTAGTGAACAACACACACACACACACACACACACACACACACACACACACACACACACACACACACACACACACACACACACACACACACACACACACACACACACACACACACACACACACACACTTGCTTGGCCGATATCGGCAATTTTTTGAGTTGCATGTTGGAATCGGCATGTTGGAGTCAGTGTGATTACCATCTTTTGTATTTACTTTACACAATCCAGAAACCTGGAGTAGCTTTCACCAAAAAACAACATTGCATATATGAGGCCCTGCGAGGAGGAGTGATGTAAGCGACATTTTTTAATGATATGATGATGATAGGCTTGGATGATAGGGGAAGGGTTAAAATAGTGCTATATGGCATTAACTCCAAAATGGCCGATGTGTCCTTTACATCACTCCTCCTCATGGCACCTCATATATAGATGTTTCAGTGATATGTTCACAAACATTATTTTTTAGAAACAGCTTCATGCTGGGTGTGACGGGTGGAAAAAAAATTTGGCTTAATAATTTGTAAAACACATTAATATGGAAAAAGGCTCGGAATTCAGGTGTAATTTCACAACAACTCACTCAGGGTGACGGAGCATGAACCACTCACTCAGGGTGACGGAGTACAAACCACTCGCTCAGCGTGACGGAGCATGAATTACTCACTCAGAGTGACGGAGCACAAACCACTCGCTCAGGGTGACGGAGCATGAACCACTCACTCAGGGTGACGGAGTACAAACCACTCGCTCAGCGTGACGGAGCATGAATTACTCACTCAGAGTGACGGAGCACAAACCACTCGCTCAGGGTGATTGAGCACGAACCACTCGCTCAGGGTGACGGAGCATGAACCACTCGCTCAGGGTGACGGAGCACAAACCAGTCACTCAGGGTGACGAGCACGAACCACTCGCTCAGGGTGATGGAGTACAAACCACTCGCTCAGCGTGACTGAGCATGAATTACTCGGGGTGATGGAGTACAAACCACTCGCTCAGGGTGACGGAGCACGAACGACTCGCTCAGGGTGACGGAGCACGAATCACTCGCTCTGAATGATGTGGCTCGGCAAAAGCGCCCGCAGAGAGTGAATGATTCGCTCAGAACGACGTAGCATAGTACCTCTGTCGACACTCCAATTAAATGGTTGATAAGGAACAGTTGGCACCATGTGAGAACTCACGTGATACCATTTCCTGTTCTTCCTGATGAACTTGTTCTGAACAAGTCCAGTCCATGTGCTTTCAGTTTGCTCAATGAGTTGACATTAATTTTTTTTATTGCAATTTTGTTTGTGCCTAAAAGTTTGAAATGTCACAGCCCAAGAAAATTTAACGAAGCATTTCCCTTTGTGGATGCAAATTTCTCCAAAATTAACATGATGGGTTTGAGGGCGATAAAAGATTAAAATGTTGCCAATTAAACTTGATTGATAATTAATTTGAAAAAGTAAATGTTTTTAGCATATAGCACAATGTATTGTTATGACCCTTTAATGGGAAATGTATTTGAATACAACATGATTATTACAAACATTTATCTTTACTGTATTGGAAGGTTACCAGTTTGCCAAGTAAAACAACCCTCTTCCCCAAAACAGATTGGCTTTCCAAATAATATTTAATCTTTATTCAGTTGGACAGAGTAATCAATTATACTATTTAGCTTATTAAATGATTCTTATATATAAATAATTATTTGTTGGCGTCTGAAAGTCTGGCTCGAAGCAGGAGTCGAGCTTAAATGGAATTTGTGTGAAGGTAATGCTCAGATGTTTCTTTGAACTCCTATCAGACTTCAGATCATAAATGTTCCCCAACCCTTTGAATTCAAACTGCCCTCCGAATGGCTGCTGCAATAAGGCAATGAGTGAACTCTTCCCTGAACCCCAAAACTTCAGACTTGGCACCATTCTGTCTCGAGGATGACCAGACATTGTCATGATTTTTTATCATTGCATTTTACATAAGATATCAAAAAGTCCATGGACAGCAGGATCAGAGGAAGAGCATGTTGATTGAATCTCCTCTGGTTCTCCAT
>NC_140971.1:100619924-100642424 GCF_056783735.1 Eptatretus burgeri
AATATGGGACCTACCTTGGAGACTCACAAATTTTGAAAAAATCAGGAAATGAGTTATCCTTTAGAGACTTTGGAAGTTGGTTTTATTTTGAAGACTTGAAATGTGGGTTCTGGCTTGATAACTCACAATGTGATACATATCTTGGAAACTCAACAGGAATGTGGTTATACCTTGAAGACTTGGAAAGTTGGGTTTATTTTGGAAGAATTGAAACTTTTTTGGAGACTTTTATTTATTTATTTATTATTATTTTATTTATTTATATTTTGGAGACTTTTGGAGTTGCTATCACTCTTTATGATCGAAACCTATCGATGTAGTTCTTTGTCGGATGGTGCTTGATGGGAGCAAGATCAAGAAAGTTCTGGGAAGAAAGTGCAGGCTTACTCCCCCTTTCGACATCATCAAACCTGAAAGCCTTAAAAGACAGAATTGGAAGAAGAGAAAAAAACATAAAAAATATACATTGTTCGTTCTGGGAAGAAAGTGCAGGCTTACTCCCCCTTTCTACGTCATCAAACCTGAAAGCCTTAAAAGACAGAATTGGAAGAAGAGAAAAAAACATAAAAAATATACATTGTTCGTTCTGGGAAGAAAGTGCAGGCTTATTCCCCCTTTCTACGTCATCAAACCTGAAAGTCTGAAAAGACAGAATTGGAAGAAGAGAGAAAAAAAATGTAAAAAATATATATATAGGTGGAAATCTCATTTTGAAAAAGACATTGTGTTGGGTGAGGATTGAGTTGGGGTTGAGATTTTGAATGTGAGGGTTGGGGTTGAGATTTTGAATGTGAGGGTTGGGACACACACACACACACACACACACACACACACACACACACACACACACACACACACACACACACACACACACACACACACACACACACACACACATACACATACACATACACATACACATACACATACACATACACATACACATACACATACACATACACATACACATACACATACACATACACATACACATACACATACACATACACATACACATACACATACACAGTTAAGCCTTGACGATTCAGTTGAGGATTCTGTGTTTGGGATTCACAGATCTAAGAACGCCCCCCCTTGACACACATTATATACTGTTATACACCTTGGACTTGGCCCTCGAGTGTCCACAACGGTGTATAGTAGGAGGGAGTGAAGCGCCAACCCATTGCTCCCATTGCACACACACACACACACACACACACACACACACACACACACACACACACACACACACACACCAACAAACAAAAGTTAAGCCTCAACTATTCAGTTGAGGATTCTGTGTTTGGGGTTCACAGATCTAAGAACGTCCCCCCTTGACACACATTATATACTGTTATACACCTCGGACTTGGCCCTCAAGTGTCCACAAAGGTGTATAGTAGGAGGGAGTGAAGCGACAACCCATTGCTCCCATGGGTATTATCTGCTTAGTTTTGTCTTTTGTAATTCCTGTGAATAAAATGAACCTAAAATCTCTTCCCCTTCCAAATCATATATCTTATAAGTCCAAGGAACCGTATCTATTACATCAACAATTTTAAAAAGTTCGTTCGTCCATCGTTTAGTATAACCATTTTCAAAATGAGATTTCCACCTATATATTCTTATGATATCACCAACTTTGAACTGAGGTTTTCTGACATTCTCTTTTTCATATTTTAATTTTGTAAATGTTTCTGATGGTTTCATATTTGTTGACGTGTGAATCGTGTCATTATACTTATCCACAATATCCTGAATAAAAGATGACCATTGTTGTGAACCGAGTTGTGTGAATTTTTTATATAGTCTCTCTTTTAAGGTACGATTAAAACGTTCAACAACAACTGCCTTCCCTTCATTAAAGGTACTGTATAATGTAATACTGTTATTTTTTAGAAAATTCATAAATGTCTTGTTATAAAACTCTCTACCCTCATCAGTCCACAATTTTTTAGGTTTTCTCTTACTTTTATTAAATATCTGTTGAAAGGCGAACATAAGAGTATTTCCTGTTTTGTTTTTTAAAGGGACAACCCATGCGTATCTACTCCTCAAATCAATAACGGTTAAAGCATACTTGTACCCCTTATCATTATTGAGTTCAATCAAATCAGCGGACCAGATATAATCAACTTCCTTGGAATTAACTTTCCTTCTACGAAACTTTGTGAATATTGGTTTATGTAATTCATCAGCTAATTGCTCTTCAGTCTTAATGACATCATTAGAGCCTATAAGGTTTTTGAATTTCCAAGTCCAAGTTTCAATTTAGCACTGATCATCTTCACAATGAAACGATCAACTTTTTCTCTCAAGGTTGGATTTTGTATCAGAGACAAATTATACAACATTTCTCTATCGGCTTCATGCTTTTCTTCCAACGTTGTGGTATTCCCATAATCAATATCGTGTCTCATGCACACTTCATCAACTCTATTGATGGGTTTACTCCATGATTTAGGATTGTCTGCCTCATCTAATCTTTTATCCAAATTTGTGCCTGGACCACAAAAAGAATACCCTGGTAGATGTAATTCCCCTGGTATTCCAGTCGTTGTAAATTTACTTCCTGATAAAAAACTTTTGTATATCTCCTCCGAGTTTGTGTTTGGAGATAAATTGATTTTTTTTTTGAACCACACACCGAACATGTACTTTTTTGTATAACCCTGTTATTTTTACTTTTAATATATGAAATATTTTTAGTATTAGTTTTCTTTTTACATTTGAGACAATAACTCATTTATTTATGAGAAAAATTCCTGCAGAGTGCAAAAACCTTTTTAGTTTCCAACATGCACATTTGAATCTTAATTTTTAAAACATAAAGAATCCTTAGAAATGCCTTCACTCTCTCCTCCATTTATTTAGGAAAAAAAAAAAATGAAAAACTTGAATTAAAATGAATATCTTGTCGATGTCGAAAGTATTGCAAATAGACTTGTCAATTCTTTGTTTTCCTCCTCGGTGGGTTTAGTTATTTTCTGTAATAACACCAATCTTTTTTTTAATCTCACTGGTTTCCATATTTTGATATTTATTTTGTCTCGCTCTTTCCTCCCTCTCCTTCTCCCTCTCCTTCTCCCTCTCCTTCTCCCTCTCCTTCTCCCTCTCCTTCTCCCTCTCCTTCTCCCTCTCCTTCTCCCTCTCCTTCTCTCTCTCCTTCCTCTCCTTCTCTCTCTTCTTCCTCTCCTCCTTCTCTCTCTTCTCTCTTTCCTCCTTCTCTTTCTTCTCTTTTTTCTCCTTTTCCTCCTCTTTCCTCTCTTCTTCAACTCCTTCCTCATCCCTTATTATCCTTGAATTGCTTACACCCCATAGAATATCATACATATATTCATTAGGATTTCTTGTTATTCCTGAATCCAAAATAATTTTTTTTACAACAGGAAACCAATAAAATTTCTTTTGAATTTCTAAAAGAGCCTTACCTTTTCTTAACTCTATAATTTTTTCATTATTTAACATTCTAATTAAATCTAAAGTTGTCGGTTTATCAACATCAGCATAATGCCAATCTTTTATTGAAAATACCTCATTCTTATGTTGTAGAACATATTTATTAAAATACCGAATACCCTTTTCTTGAAGGTATGCTTGGACACAGAAATGATAATTTTCTTGAAGCCTTCTTGCTGTCATTTATGTATTAGAAATATATGTTGGAATAATATTATGGCACGAATCACCTCCCCATCTTCCCATAGTTAAATCATTTTGGATTTCCTTACTTATTATATATAATCCTGTTTTTTCTGTTTTCATGATATAAACACGGGCAAAACCATTATTATATTTACCCTTATTAAATTCTTTTATTTGTTGTTTACTAATCGTGGCCCCACAAAACTCATTCTCGATACCAAGTGGATAATATTCTTCCTTACGAGACTGATTTAATTGTTCCAGGTCTTCGAGGTAAATTTTAAATGACCAATTATACCCTAAATCATTCATATCATACCCCCATTGTTCTATTCTCATACAAACGATACGCCCTTCTTTATAAAAATTTATTTTAATTCGAACTGTGAATTCTGTATGACCTGGAGATAATATCAACACTTCTGTATCTTTGGAATACACGGCCGTTTTATTTAAGGATATATATTGTGATAAATCGCTTAATCTCACCAAGTCATTCGCGTCAGTCGGGCTTGGATAATTTTTTTAAATTATAAGCATTTTTCATGTTAATATTTTTGGTTATATTATATTTATGTCGTTCAGCCTGGCTTTTGTGTAATAATTTGATAAATCAATATCCAGTTCTTGGGATACACCAAAGAGAACCATCTTTACCAACAGAAGTCATTTATATTAGATTAAAAATAATATCATAAAATTTTTTATTTTTGTTGAGTTGAAATAACACATATAGACATAATTGACCACAACACTTGGAATTTAATTCTTGGACTTGAAATGTTTGATAAACACCATTCTGTAAGAATTTTATGACTTCAACAGGTGGTGGAATACCAAAACTATCAAAATAATATTTGTCTTGACTATTAAAAATACAAACCCAATGAGAACCGTTCCCATTATTATCTTCTCAGTTCATAATAATATTCTTTGTATGTTTCGGCACATTTGTTAATTCATCTCTAATACAAATAACCACATTATGAATTTTTAATTTCTTACAATATTTGACAAGTTGTAAATTTGATGTTGTATTCTTTCCAAATTCTTTCAACCACTCATCAATGCTCATTTATTTTTTAGAAAGATATAATCCATTACCTCTTTTTGTTAATTTTACACCTGCTTGTGCTATAGAAGAAAGCATATCTCCAACTAACAATCTCGCTTTATCAGGCAGACCTTCAAGTTTTTCAGCAAAATCTACAATTACACCACTTCCACTAATTTGTTTCTCCAACTCTTTGTTATGTCTTTCCAATTCTTTTTGAGCCTGGAGTTGAGCCTTCCTTTCGTTGGCAGTTTTCACCGCCGTTGAAATACCACCCGTCAATGCTCCAACCGCACTTAAACCAGCAAATAAAGGAATTAGAAATGGGAGAAATCCTCCACTCGTCTCTCTTATTGAATATTTTTTCAACATTGGTTTTGTCATTTTAATTTTAAGTGAGCCAGTGTCATTCAAGATTTTAACCTGTTCTCTTGTGAGCAAAACATCAATTCTTACTGCTCCTTTTCTCTGAATTGTATTAACGTTAATCGTACAAGGCTTTTGATTTTGAACACAAGATGATAGTTTATGAAGATTGATTTGATTAACATATACCCCAGTTGGTACTTTGCCACTCATTTATTTAACAAAAAATTATGTGAGACTAATCATCACACCATTATCTGTATTAATCTGCAATTCTGTTTCTTCCAAAAGCAAACAATATGTATCAACTTCTTCACTCTCTCCTCTTTCAATGTATAGGGAAGTATCCACTCGATTAGACTTTATAGTTTCCTTTTGAGCGCTCAGGTCAAACGCATAGATTGTATACAAACTTTTAAATGCTGTCATATCCAAAATAGGTTCTTTATTTCCATTACTTTCACACACCTTTTGGTAAGACTTGTATGCTTCAGCAAAATCATTTTTTTCCCAATTAATTTCCAATCTATCTCGTGGATAAAATGTTCCATCCAGAGAAACGCGAAGTTGTTTCACCTGAGCATTATCACTCAATGCATTATTCTTATCAGTCGCAGTATCACCATCTGGCTTTTAAAAAATGATCCACAGATATTGTGGCTTTCCTTCCAGAACACCCAAATTCCACGTGTAAGTGGTTTGGTTGAGTTTAACCTGTTGACATCTTCTTTTGAGGTATGATACACTGAGTGGTTTCTTTGAGTTAAGTCTTCGATTTAACAGCTCTTCTGTTTTAAGATTAGGAGTATATTCACTGATATACCAACTCATCTCCTCAATTACAAATTTATTCTGATCACCAAAAGCATTACCAACACCAAAAAGCAATCGATTTTCATTATCATTCCTTTGTCGTTGAAATCTAATTTTAAGACCATACAGAACTTTATCATGATCACAAAATCCAAATATACCTTTAAGAGGAACTGCCACAGTAAAACTATTTGCTGCTTTTGTATCATCATTATACGCTCCTTTCCTTTGAGTATATCCAGGGTCTGTGTTTGTTCCCGTTGACATATCAGGAATAAAACCTTTGACAGACCCCTTTCCCATTCTATCACTGAATGTATAGAGTGTAAATTTCATCATTTCAGATACAGCAGAGACATAATCAACCGCTTCAACTTCTTGTGTTCCAATATACAAACGCACACTATCAAACGTTTTCCAGAAGAAATCATTTACAAGTGTAGCGTTTGTGTTATTCCCAGCCTTAGTGAATTTAAATTTACACAACAAGAAATTTTCGGATAGATTCAAATAGGTTTGTTGATTATTTATTTCAAAACTTTTTGCACCATTCGTATTCCAGTCTGTTCCAGTTATTGCATTTACCTTGAAGTAATCTTCTTTTTTAGTGGAGTTTGAGATAATTATAGTATCATCCAAATCATAGATACTATCAATTGCTTCCATACTTGTATTTATTTAGGAAATAAGATGTTAAAACTTTTGAAACCCTGATCCAAGTATTCGAATTATTTTCTGTCGTTCTTGGGGGGACAACTGAGTTTTGCCTTTCTTAATTTCTTTTATTGCTTGTAATTTATGAGATTCCTTCTGAGCATCTTTTATGCTCTTTACAGCACCTGCTACATTTCCCACAGCAGAAGCAGTTGAACCAATTAGATCTTTATGTTTAAGAATAGTTGAACCAATACCCATTAGAGTATCAATTATCCCATCTCCTCTAAATTGATGTCCAACACCCCTTTGTCTCTTAGGTTTATAGTATCCTCTACCAAGATACATCCCTTCACCCTTGTAGTATGGGGAAAGGAACATCCCATCCCCTGTAATTATTTTATATTTTCCAAACTCGTGTTTCTTCACAATAACCATCGTATGTATTTCTTGGAAAACTTCACGTAGGTGAATTCTGATGGATATAACTTCTCCATTAAAAGAAATCATACGATTATCTTGGTCGGTTATCCTAAAATTTACTCTGTGTATGGTTTTTCCTGACACAGGGAGAGAAACCAAATTTTTGGGTTCCATATTGAATTTATAACCAATTGGGGTTGAGTTTGCGCTGAATGAAAATATTGTATTTGTTTTTATTCCATCATTATAAGCACCATCAATCAAATCACAGTGAATTAACACCGAATTTATTCCTGAGGATATTTGAATGACATTATCACTGTAAAACGTCCCATTAGTTTCAATCTTTTTTGAGGAGAAACCCAATAACTCTCGAAATGAATTATCAATTGTGAAATCAACCTTGTAGTTATTTTTAACTTTAATCGTTGATTTTGAAGTGTGTTTTTGAATGTCTATAACAATATTTTTTGGTTCATCACCCTGTTCTTTCATAAGACGAGCAATTTCGGAAGATATTTGAGAAATCTGATATGCTCCGGGTGAGACTGTTATCGTTTTGTATCCACTTCCGGGCTTATAACTAAACTTGTCATTTTTATCAGTTATATTAAATAAGGTATTATAAGTTTCCATGGACAACAAAGATGCCTCGTATTCTTTTGTTGGGTCAAGTTGTAGTGGGTATGGGAATGAAGATGTGTGGTCGCTGGTTGTGAAATTAAAACTCAGGATTGTGCTTCTCATCTTATTTAATATGAGATAAAATGTCTTTATATTGAGATTTATTAATTATTTTCATGTTCATCAACTGGTCTAAAATGGCTGATGCTTCATTAAAACAATTGTTATTTCCAGCCTTCTTAATACCTAACAACAATAACAGTTGATTAACTAATTGCGATGGGTCATTTGGAAGAAAACTAATACCTGAACCAAGGATACTTAAAGCCTGAATAATGTGTTTCTCCTTCTCATTTTTCCTACTTTTACGAGAACCCTATAATTTCGAGTGTTCAGCAGATCAATGTATACTCTATCATCATTATTTTTCATATCAAATGGTTTATCAATATACTTTGATTCATCCCTCACATTTGAACCTTGTCTTCCATCTTTTGTGAAAAGAAACATTAATCTCGGAGTTAGTTTAACAGGGGGTTGAGCAGAACCCAAGAACCTTAATTCATCGTTAAATATCAATACTTTTTCTTGAACAAGATGAAATATTGCTGGTTGTTCTGTTGGAATGAGTCCTACTTTGGTTTTTGAATCCGCTGAATATTCATTGTTTTGAAGAGCATTCACAATATAATCAGGGGGTCGATTAATCTCTTTCAGTTGTTGAAATAAACCTTCATCTTCATATTATAATTCTACTAAATGCTCTCATTCTTCCTCCGTCATTTGATCAAAATCTTTTAACATTTGAAGTTTTTTAGGAGTATATTCTACTATGGGAACTGTGGAAACATCTTTCATTTTTTCTTGGGAAGTTTTTAAAAGTGGTTTAAAAAATTTTCTCTTGTTTTCTTTCAAATACTTCTTCGCCCGTTAGTTTCTGTCTGCGTTTCTTCTTTATGTCTTCCTGTTGTTTTACAACTTTTGAAACCAACTCTTGATGTTCCTTAAATCTTCTTGCTCTTTCTTTTGCATCCATTTATTTATTGGAAAATATCATTTAATGAATTGTAAAGATCAACAGGGAAATTTTCCTTTTCTTCATCATTCAAGTAGATGTGTTCAAATAAATCCTTTTCTTTAAATATTTCATCAAATTCTTTATTAACATTAATGCGATTTGTAATTTCTTCTTCACTAATACTTGCATCTCTGCTTTTCATACGTTTGCGTTGAGTTTCTAAATCAACATCAAAACCGAATGATAAAATCTTCACTCCGCTCAGATGTTTAATAATTTGTTTCGTTCCTTCTGGATTAGTTTCTAATATCCCAAGACCACCAGATTTTAGTTTCCTTAACTCACTCTTACAATGTGAATATTTTGTTGTACCAAGAGAAACCTCCTGAAATATTTGACCTTCATTCCAAAATCACATATGTTCCTCCACTGAAATATAGTGATAATCTTCACCTTTTACTTCTCCAGGTCTTATTGCTCTAGTTGTTTTTGATACAATGCTTATCACGGGGTGTTTTTAAAGTAAATTTACAATATTCTCATTTGTACTACACAAGAACCTTGATTTATGAAAGTTTTTTCCAGAAGCAGATTTACCCACAAGATTTATAATAATAGTTGTCATTTATATATGTAATTGTTTATAAAACAAAAAATATATCCCTTAATATCTCATCTTGTTTCACAACAATATATTTATATTTTTCAGTCGTGTGCTTCATGTAATCCTCAAATTTCTTTTTACTACATAATGTAGAACAATTATCTCTCCAAAAATTATTGATATCTATTGAACTTAACTGGAATAAAATAAAAGTATTAGCATTGTTTCTGATGGAACGACGAGGAAGTTGAAAGTACGATTGACGAAGATAAATACAATTACAAGAAGATTGTCTCCCTCTTGTGTAGTAGCTGCCCATTACCGTTTGGTTTCTCTCATTAACACAATCATCAAAGATAACAAGGTTCTTTTTTGATTTATCCAAATCTTGGGGAGACGGTATATCATCCGTATTATCACTAAGAATACAAGTTATCGGATTTGATTTCTTTTTACATCTCTGTGTATCACAAAATAGTTGAATTATATCTTCAATGTTATAATCATTTCGGTTTTTTTGAAGTTTAAATAAACCGATAATATCTTCTTTTTGAAGACCAGCATTAAAACCTTGTGAGAGTAGTTGATACTCTGGTTGAAAACTCAACTTTGTGAAAATTATTAAATTATCATGATCTAAAAAGTTGAGAGTGAGGAGCATCTTTAAAAGTAAGCAGGTTTTTCCACATCCACTTGAACCAACTATGAGACATCTTAATGAATTTGGGAGATTTTTATGGTTGTTAAATTTTATCTTATTTTCCCAAATGGGTAAAAAATCATTCATTTATATATTTGGAAAACAGGTTATTTAATTTATTATTGGCTTTTTTAGAAACTCTATATTTTATCCTAAGTTCAGGTTTAATTTCAAGATAATCCATGATTATATTTATGCAATATCTTGTGTTGATATTTCCCTGAAAATCACATCCATGAATAATATATAACAACAATCCTTTGAACATTTCTCTAATACGTTCAGTTTCTTCCCTTGTAAGGAAAGGTGTGTTATCACCCTCATACTTTACATTCATTTCTCTAATCAATCTTGTAAAGTAATTCATTTTTGGTGTAAATCTAAAAGAATTATTTTCCTTTTTATATTTTTGATTATCATTAATTAGAAGATAATCACAGAATATACATTGTTTATAGGCTTTTGACTCTGTGTTTAATCCCCGTCTTTCACACGCAGGACAATTCTCAAATTTGTCATATGGAGAATCAGGAAAGTCTTGCATATTTATAAAGTAAAACTTTACTTAAACTGAAATTCATCGATACTTTCAGTTGTATATTGACTCATATTTAATAATATTACCATCGATATCGATATACTTTTTTTCATTACCAGATTCAACGACAACATTTTTTATATTAAAGGTAATTTTAAAATGATCGTTAACTACTATTGAACGAAATGTCATTTCACCTGATATATTAACATCCTTTATTTCATCAGGATTTACATCTTTAGGGTTGTTGAAAAAAATACAAATTTCTCCTTGCATATTACAGATGATCTTATTTTTTCTTTCTAAAGCTTCATCCATAAGGTTTTTGTTTTTTTGATACTTTTTCTTGTTTCATTGCTTTTTCTAGTTTTGAATATATTACCAGAAGGAGAGGAGAAACTTTTGTTAGAGATACTTTAATTGATGTTCTACCAGGTATACTAAAAGCCCTTCCACTGAAGGAAATTGAAGAACTCATCATATCCACCATAATTGTTTTTATCCAATAGTTGTTATATTTATCTTTGTTCAATTTTACATCCTTGACATATTTCTCAGTATCTTTAACAAATGAAGAGGTTGATTGAAACTTGTCTTTTGTGTCTTGAAACATTGTATTTATTAAGTGAAAAGGTTGGAGGATAAAATGGTTTTAAGCACAGATTCACCTGTAAAATAAACGAAATTTTCATCAAGAAAATTTTAGTTTAAGCAAAGATTTATTATATAAATATGGTGAATACAACATACTGCGATGTTTGTAATCACGAATATAAACATTATAGAAAACACCTCCAAACCAACAAACACACATTTAATCTATTTCATAAAATATCTCCTCTTGAGTTGGAAAGAAAACATTGTGATATCTGTTCAAAGGATGTTTTGAAGAGAAGTTATAATAGACATCTTCAATCACAAAAATACAAGAAAAATGAGTTTAAAGTAAAGGGAGACTATTATATTGAAAACACTGATGGGGCATTTAAAGGGCATATAAAAATAAGGATTTTTCAATTTGGAGAACCGGGTCCATCATCAATAGCTGAATCAATTGAAATAGTGAAACCTGATGTTGAAAAAGTTATTAAAAAGACATTAAAAGAAATGAAAACTTTAAAGTTTTATATGGGAGTGAAAATGAATATGAAAAGACAAGATGAAGAACAAACTCCTTATATGAGAACAGATCTTCATTTTATAACATCATTTCAAGATTTTTTGAATAGTGGGGTTCATGAAGAACTATCAAAACAAGAGGAGGATGTTGATAATACAGTGGAAGGAAGTGGATTCAATATTAAAAAAATCATCTTTTTGGATATACACATTCTAAAATCAAACCCTCTTAAAGCTTCTTCTTATATTGAATTACCAAAAGAAATAAAACTAAAGAAGGCAGTTGTTAATATTAAGAACAATGATAATAAATGTTTTCTCTGGTCTGTTCTTGCTCACTTTCATCCACCAAAGTGTAATTCAGAAAGAGTAAAACAATATATGAAATATGAGAATACCTTGGACATTAAAGATTTTAAATTCCCAATGCCACTAACAGATATTCCTAAATTTGAGAAAAAGAATAATCTTTCTATTAATGTATATGGATTAACGGATACAAACAAAGTTCAAATATTAAAAATTTCAAACAACTATAAAAATGAAGAAACACACATTGATCTTTTATATTTTAGTGTTAGAAATAATTCACCTTACACATACATCAATAATTTATCAAGATTAATCTCTTCTCAGGTATTCAGAACAGCAAACAAAATATATCCTTGTAAGCGATGTCTTAATTCATTTCATACAAAAGAACTATTAGAACAACATTCAAAATATTGTAGTAATCATAAATCAGCTGTAATTACAATGCCTAAACCTGGTGAAAAGATTTCTTTTGAAGATTATAATAAATCTATCATGCACCCATTTGTGATATACGCTGATTTTGAGTGTATCCTTAAAAAGATAAATACTGCTTCTCCTAATCCAAAAGAATCATATACAAATAAATATCAAAAACATATTCCTTGTGGTTTCTGTTATTATATCAAATCATCTGTTGGAGAAAAGTATAACAAACTTGAACATTATAGTGGAAAAAAAGCTTCACAAGAGTTTGTAAAACGATTAGAAAAGGATTGTATAAGACTCACTAAATTAATGAAAGAAAAAAATGAACCGATGAAATTAACCAAAGAAGAAAAATTAGAATATAGAAAGAACAATATCTGTCATATTTGTGAGGGGGAAATTAAGGAGTCTAAAGTTAGGGATCATTGTCATCTTACTGGTAAATATAGAGGTCCCGCTCATTCCTGTTGTAATCTTAATTATAAATTACCTTCTTTTATTCCAGTCTTTCTTCACAACAGCGCCAACTATGATACACATCTATTTATAAATGAACTTTCAAAAACACCAGGGAATATTTCTGCCATAACAAACACAAGTCAAAAGTATATTTCATTTTGAAAAATGATATTCACAAAACCTTTAACTCGTATTAGGTTTCTAGATTCTTACAAGTTTTTGGGAACACCACTAGCCTACCTCGTATCAAATCTAAGCTCCACGGACTCTTTTCCAAATCTTAATTCATTCTTTCCAAAAGAGGAAATTCTCACTGAAGAGGAAATTCAGATTAAAGAGAGAATTCAAAGTAAGGAGGAAATTCGAATTAATGAGGAAATTAATGAAGAAATTCTAACTGAAGATGAAATTCTAATTATAAAGAAAATTCGAACAATGAATGAAATTCTAACTAAAGAGGAAATTCTGATTATAGATGAAATTCTGATTAAAGAGGGAATTCTCACGAGAGAGGAAATTCAAACAAGGAATGAAATTCAAAGTAAAGAGAAAATTATTACAAGTAAGGGAATTTATCCTTATGATTATATGGATTCATTTATGAGATTTAAAGAAACACAACTTCCTTCAAAAGAAAGTTTCTATAATAACCTTTATGAAGAAGAGATAAGTGATAAGGAATATAAACACACACAAGAAATATGGAAAATATTTAAGATAAAGAACCTTGGAGAATATCATGATTTATAACTAAATTCAGATGTTTTATTGTTAGCTGATGTGTTTGAAGCTTTTAGATCACTCTGTCATAATAAAAATTGTTATGGATTAGATCCTGCCCACTATTTCACAGCTCCTGGTTTAGCTTGGAGTGCAATGTTGAAAATGACAAAACAAGATATAGATTTAATCAGTGATGTTGATATGCTTTTCATGATTGAGATATCCAAGAGAGGTGGAATATCACAAGTATGTTCAAAAAGATATGCTAAAGCAAATAATAAATATCTTCCAAATTATGATCGTGAAAAAGATAGTAATTATTTGATGTATTTTGATGCTAATAATTTATATGGATGGGCAATGTCTCAATCTCTGCCTTATGGTAAATTAGAGTGGGTGGAAGAAAAGGATTATGAAAAGGCTTTGATGAATATTGTTATTTCTTCTCAAGAGGAATTGAATGACGAAGAAGGTTATTATTTTGAAGTTGATTTGAGGTACCCGAGTGATCTTCATAATAAGCATAAAGACCTTCCTTTTGCATGTGAGAAAGAAACCCCAAAGAAAGAATGGTTCAGTGATTATCATAAAAGTTTTAATAATAAAGGCAAATCAACAGAAAAGTTATTAACAACATTCTATGATATAGAGGGATATGTTTTGCATCAGAGAAGCTTAAAACAGTTTTTGAGAGAAGGATTGAGAGTAGCTAAAATTCATAGAGTTTTAAAATTCAAACAAAGTCCTTGGATTAAAAAGTATCTTCAATTCAATACAGATATGAGAGCAAATACAAAAGTAAAATTTGAAGGGGACTTTTATAAATTAATGAATAATGCTGTATTTGGAAAGACTATGGAAAATGTTAGAAACAGGCAAAACATTAGATTCGCAACATCTTGGAAAGAAGCTTCGAGATTGATAAATAAACCAAGTTTTGAGAGAGAAGAGGTTTTTTCAGTGAACTTTTCTGCAATTCATATGAAAAAGGAAAGTATTGTAATGGATAAACCAATTTATATTGGAACAGCAGTTCTGGATTTATCAAAGATATTGATGTATGATTATTTGTATAATGATTTAAAGAAAGAGTATGGTGAAAATGTTTCATTGTTATATATGGACACTGATAGTTTTATCCTCGATATAAAAACTGATGATGTTTATAAAGATATGAAGAAAAATATTGGAGTATATGATACAAGTAATTTCAGCAAGAAGAGTGAGTTCTTTTCCAAAAAGAATGAAAAGGTTATTGGTAAGTTTAAGGATGAGTTAGGTGGAAAAGTAATGAGTGAGTTTATTGGATTGAGAGCAAAGGCATATGCTTATAAGTATGGTGATCAGATTGATAAGAAGTTAAAGGGAATAAAGAAATATGTAATAAAGAAATCAATAACTTTTAGAAATTATTATAATTGTTTTTATGAAGAAGAAAGAAGAATATAGGAAAATGAATACAATAAGAAGTTATAAACATAACATATATAGTGAAGAAGTAAATAAAAAGGCATTAGGAGCCTTTGATGATCAGAGATTTATTTTAGATAATGGAATGGATTGTGTTCCATATGGATATTGCATGATAGAGTGTATAAAATAGATTGTGTTTTAACGATGGGAAGATGGGTTAGGGTTTTTTAAGGGCTACCACCACGTTTTTTCGCAATATATAAATGGTCAAACCAAGTATTAATCAAACTAAAGAGTGGAGAAAATCTCAGTCTTGGTATATAAATGGAAAACATAATGAATGTGAAAAATATCAAATATGTCATTGAAAAAATAACTAAAACAAAGGTAAATAAAACAAATAAGTGAATCAATTTAAAAACTACTAAGTTAGAGGATGTAAAGAAAAAAAATGAATATCCTTGAATCAACTGAAAACTTTGATGGTTATCAATTGAACAATGAAAAAACAATTTACTATAATCTCAAAATGATATGTGGCTCAGGAGGTGGTCAAACAAGAGCATTAAGAGAAGTTTATCATTTCGTAATGGCACAAAAGGGGTATCTTAAAAAATATAAAGATTCAAATGTTTTGTTTTTAAATATTTTAGATGGGGATTATTGTGCAAAGAAAATTAAACTATTGAAGGAATTTGAGAATGAACAAATCTTTATAGGTTCAATGTGTGAGCTAAACAATATGCATCGGTTATTTGATAAAGAGTGTCCCGAGGCTTCGACGTTTCAGATATTTCTTTTCAATCACCTTTAACAAATCACATTACTACTTTGCTACTTGAACAAATCTTTATGTTATTGCATGGGTTATTTGAAAAAAAAAAGTGTCCCCAGGTTAAAAGGGAAGACAAATAAATATACCTTGGGATAAAAAGGGGGTTTATTTTTTAGGGAAAAAAATATGAATCGCTGAAAATCCCCCATTCATTTACATGGGGAAAAGTGAGCCAGAATCAGTATATTCACCCTACTTACTGTGTTCTGTGTTCTCCCCCTGTACTGTGTTCTCTCTCCGGACTGGCAAAGCATTGATCTTTGGTTAATGTGACAGGCAGATCTTTATCACAATATCATTCTGCTAGCCACATGTTCCATTCTGAAGATGAATCAAATAGAATGAAAACAACACCTTTTTTACTTCAAAAGGTTACTTTCGATCGTTTACAGTATTTTCACCAATAATGGCTGTTTTTCAGTGTTGGGAGATGTTCAACAGCTCCACAATTGCCCCTCTGTTACTTAGAAACATAGTGGAGAAGGAACACCACAATCACAATAATTTTTGAGAGATGGAATATCCATGGATCGGCAGGGTGGCAGGCAGGAGTCTTTTCTACGGGTGGTCCACTCTTATGATCAGCTCCAAGTGTCCCATAACGTCATGGAGGCTCCGCCCGCACCTTCTAACCTCATAGAAACACCCCCTCTCTCCCATCCTAACCGGCCCACCAATACCCCACCCCTCTGTAAAATAGTGGATACATTTCAACAATTATGACTTAGGTATAGGTCATGAGGAAGCAAAATTACTTTTCAAAAACTACTCACACAAAATTATTTTACACACGAAAAAAATACATATATTTTTAACTAACCAGGATTCGTTATGAACAACAAGTAAGAATATTTTTTGGTTATCTATTGTTCTATATGAACGACAGGAAAAATATAATTTGGCTTACTATTGTGTTCTTTATGAACAACAAACATTTTAACTGCAAGCCAGAGTAAAAAAAATAAGAAAGTTTAAAAATCCCAATATTTTCCAACAAGGCAATGTTTGGATAATATTTCTTTTCATCCCCTTCATTGGCGCAAGCAATTCAAAACACTCATCCAATGTGAGTTTGAGCAGCGGGTCAACAGTCCCATTAAGTTCACAGTACATTTCAGGTTCTATGGGTTGGGGAGAAAAAGCAGAGTGAATTATCAGGGAGGGTAGAGATGGCGGAGGTGTTGGCAGCGGCTTGACCACAGCAATCACAGCAGGCTTCCCCAGGACCATCTCCGTTTTTTGTTGTTTTCTTTGCTGCGGAAGAACATCGTCTCACGCACTCCCTGATTAGATTTTTAATACAAGTGATGGCAACAATCACAGCTATGAAGATCATGAGTCCTATGAACAACCAATGGATTATCCAGGCTCCCCAACTACCCAATATTCCCTTCAACCGAGATCCCATTGACCATCCCTTGTTAAAATCATGATATTTTTCACCTTCAGCTTTAATTTTTTCAGCCAAATTATCAATTTCTTCTGAATTATCTGGAATGTATGTGCAGCATTCCACACCTATGACTGCACATGTCCCTCCTTTTTCTGCTAAAAGCATATCCAGAGCGATGCGATTTTGCATAACGGTTGTCCGTATAGCTACCAGCTCGGCACTTGTTTTGTAAAATCCTTCGCTAGTGGTGTTAGCCAGTTTCTCCAATCATGCTGCCAGATTGATAATTTATCTTGCACTTTTTCCAGCTCCATAAAAGGGGAATGCAATCATGAAAAACCTCTCAGCTTCTGAAATGGCTCTTTTCGATCTGGCCTGTGGTATAAAAGGCGATTGGTCAGTGATCCAAATCTTGGGTAGTACAAATCCCAAATAGCATGATCCTGTCCATCCCACCGGTAGCCATGAGTATGCCTTGTATCCGCACACAAAATATTTACCATTCAGGGGTGCCTGAGGTTCAATGAGATTATTTGCTTCGATTTTTACAGGTATGGTTGTCCCATTAATTCGCCCTTTTATGGTCACCGTCTCATTACCATGTCTAGCATAGTCCCGGCGAGTTGATTCTCCTAAGTGGGGTCCCCCCCTGTCTTCTAACGAGACAAATCAATCCAATTTGTTTGGGCATGAGTTGAAAATGTAGGGGTACTTTTATAATCCCTCCCCCTTCTTAAATCCATCATAGTTCGTAACTTTTGTCACTCTCATCGGGCCCTGTCCCACGGCTTTTTGCTTAATAGTTCTGTACTTAGGGTAGTACCAATGCTCATAGTTCGTGCAATTATAACCCCCCCTTCTCCCAATTACCTTTTATTTCCGCTATTCTACCTTCCACTGATGCCTTCTCTACTTTAGTTAAAACTAGTCTATCCTGTCTACAGACTATGAACCCACACGTCCTCCCCCTGGAGTGGAACTGCAAACAAGGGTAATCCGTGTTTTGAGGAGTGTGGAAGGTGCGAACATACCCAACATTTCTTCTTGTTCACCGCCCGAGCGTACTGTAGAGATAATGCCAGGTAAGTGTTCAGCAGATGATCAGTCAATTCTTTATGTAGGATTATTTCTCGTCTCTTTCTTTTACCACCCCTTGAGCCAACCTGATCTAGTCTTTTATTCCGTTTTTCCTTAATCATAGTTCTCTCATCATCAGTTTTTCCTTCATTATCACGAATGCAGCTCGTATTGTAAAATGCCCACATGCATCCAAGTGCGCAAAAAATTACGGTCATGGTAAGACAGGTGTTGTTCATGTTGTCCCTGTCTCTGCTGGTATTGCCAGTTTACAATGTGTGGCATGTATCCAAGCCGTCTTACCCTCGCACTTTACTGCAGTCTGAGTAGTCAGCAGTACCTGAAATGGTCCTTTCCACCGAGGTTCCAAGGCTGTTTTCCTCGTGAAGTGTTTTATCAGAACGTAGTCTCCCGGCTGGAAGGCGTGGTACGGCTTTTCCACTGGTTCGGGTAGGGCCTCTTTTACCCTTGTGTGTATCGTCCTTGCGATCCTGCAAAGCTGTTTACAAAATGTCAGCAAGTTCTCGTCCATCATTGCAATATCCAGCTTATTCATGTTTGTGGGGGCAGTCATGGGCAGCCGCATCAGCCTTCCCATTAGTATTTTGTGAGGGCATAACCCTGTTTTCCGGTTTACTGTTGATCGCATGCTCATCAGTGCCAAGGGTAATGCCTCTGGCCATTTTAATCCCGTTTCCGTTGTTATTTTAGCCAATTTGTTCTTTAGTATTCCGTTTTGCCATTCCACAGCACCTGCTGACTCTGGGTGATAAACACAATGAAATGTTTGTTTAATTCCCAGTGCTTTACAAGCTGCCCATGTCACTTCCCCCGTAAAGTGTCCTCCTTGATCGTGGGACACTTTATGAGGGATACCAAATCGGCAGAAATTTTTTTTAGCAGGTGCTTTACCACGGTAGCGGCATCAGCCTTTGCACATGTGTATGCCTCTACCCACTTAGTGAACATGTCTACCACTACCAAAACATTGCTGAAACCGCATGATGGAGGCATTTTTATAAAGTCTACTTGTAGGTACGTGAACGGCCCCCAAGGGGCTGGGTGAGCTCCCAGTTCCCGTGTTTTTCCATCTTTCTGTTGGTTATGCTGTTGACATAATTGACAGCTCTTACAAACCCCTTCTGCTATTCTCCCAATTCCTGGTGCATACCAGGATTCTTGCACCTGTCTCACCGTCCCCCTCTTGCACACATGTCCATTTAAATGGGCCATGCGTGCAAGCCACGGTAGGATTTCAGTAGGTGCTATGACCTTTCCCCTATTAGATCATCGTCCGTCTGCATCTATTGTCCCTCCTGCAGCTTGCCATTTGTCACGATCATCCAGCGATGCTGCAGCTTGAATTGCAATATTATCTGACAAGCTATACTGATGCAGCTTAATTTGTTCCTTCGGTAGTCGTGCTGGCATTACCAAAGGAATAGGTAGACTAGCCGCCTCTTTTGCAGTTTTATCCGCCTTGTCATTTCCTTTGTCTATATCCGTAGTCAGTTTCTGGTGTGCGTGGCATTTAATTACCGCAACATCCGCTGGTGCTGAGATACTCTTTAACAGCTCAGAAACTAAATCACCATTCTTTATGGGTGTTCCTGCAGAGGTGAGAAATCCTTGCATTTTCCATATCTCCCCTTTGTCATGTACTACATCAAAAGCATAATTAGAATCAGTGTATATATTTACCACGATGTTGGCAGATAGTTCACATGCCCTTATCAGGGCACACAGCTCCGCCTGCTGGGCAGAAAATGTGCAGGCAGGCGTCTTGCTTCAATAACTTTACAATGGGTGCACACGGCGTATCCTGCATGCCCCGAGCCGTCTTGGCCTCGATAGGCCGAACCATCGATGAACAAGGTGAGGTCCGGGTGTTCCAAGGGTTGATCCTTTAGATCCGGACGCACGGTGGATACTTCTTGTATTGCCTCCGTGCAGTCGTGAGGATCGCCATCGTCTTCCGCTGGCAGCAAGGAAGCAGGATTAAGAACATTACATCTCTCAACCTGCAAATTCGGCTGGTGTAGGAGAGTCGTCTCATACTGCATCAGCCGTGTATTAGTCAAATGTTGTGTTTGCTTTTGGGTTAATAAAGCCGCGACGCAGTGAGGTACCCTTTGCGTGAGAGGTTGACCCATTACGATCTCTGCCGTGTGCTTAACTGCGTAGCTGGCTGCGGCCACTGCTTGCAAACAGAGGGGTAAGCCACGTTCGACTGGGTCCAGCCTTCGGCTGAAATATGCAATTGGTCGCTGTCGGTCACCGTGAGATTGTGTCAGCACAGCCTGCGCAAATCCTCTAGTTTCGTGAGAATAAAGGAAGAATGGTTTCTCATAATCTGGCAGCCCCAACGCTGGGGCCATCGAGAGGGCCGTTTTTAATTTGGTAAAATATTCCCCTATTTTCTCAGTCCACTCAATTACATTGGGCTGGTATTTTCCCACCACAACATACAGTTCCTTGTCAGAATTGCAGAATCAACAATCCACTGTCTACAGTAGGTTGCCATACCGAGGAATCGCATCATATCTTTCTTTGTGTGAGGGCGGAGCACTTCCGCAATTGAAGTTATCCTCCCCTTATCCAAGTCCCTCTTTCCGTGTGAAATGTGGTGTCCCAGATACTTAACTCTTTCCTGCGCTAATTGCAGCTTGTCTTTATTCACCTTGTGGCCTTTTCTTGCCAATGCCTAGAGCAGCTGCAGCGTATCTGTTTCACACACTGCTTTGTTTGGGGAGCAAATGAGCAAGTCATCCACATATTGTAGCAGCTCTGATTTACCCTTGAAGGCAACATCTTCTAAGTCCTTATGTAAGGTACGCGAAAATAATGTCGGACTATCCACAAACCCCTGCGGCAAGACAGACCATGTGTATTGGCGGCCTTTATACGTGAAGGCAAATAAAAACTGGGATTTTATTTATCAATGGGTACGGAGAAAAATGCAGAACATAAGTCGATTACAGTAAAATGGGTGGAACTTGCAGGTATAGACGTCATCAACCCCTCTGCACTTGGTACCACAGGGTGGACACCTTGAATCGCTTCATTTACTTCCCGTAAGTCCTGAACAAATCTCCACTTATTCTTCTGTGGTTTTTTCACTGGTAGTATAGGCGTGCTACATGGACTTGAAGTTTCGACAATTATACCTTTCTCCTTCAAACACTCGATTACTGGTGCTGTCCCAGCCTCTGCCTCCTTTCGGAGGGGGTATTGGTGCACATTCGGCCAAGGCATTCCCGGTTTGAGTTTAACCACTAGGGGCGTTGCCCCAATGATACGGCCCACGTCATTGTCATGTCGGGTCCACAGTTCTTGTGGAACCCTTTCTATCAAACCTTCTACGTTTCCTCCTTCATTTACCGTTTCCATCACCCTCTCATGCTTAGGTGGTAGATCAACCTCTTCAATCAATCCCAAAAACACCTGTTCCTCAAAATCACAAATCCACCCTTCATCGTTCGCGAGTTTATGCACCTGCCAATGCAGCATCGTTGTTGTGCAGGTCGCTACTGCCCCCTGCAGGCGATAAACCATAAAGCCCAAATCCTTCGGGTGATAATCTTTTGCTGTGGTTATTGTCACATGCGAAGTTACTCCCGGCGGGTACTTAGTCAATTGCCTTTGGTGTTCTGTGAGCTT
Source organism: Eptatretus burgeri (assembly GCF_056783735.1). Classification (NCBI taxonomy): domain Eukaryota; kingdom Metazoa; phylum Chordata; class Myxini; order Myxiniformes; family Myxinidae; genus Eptatretus; species Eptatretus burgeri. The sequence goes on from NC_140971.1 coordinate 100,641,787, forward strand.
TACCTCCATTGCAACACTTTCCTTACCAATCATCAAATGGCAAATCAAAAGATCATTGTATGTTCCCAAACACGGAGCAATTTTTCCACAAATTCAACATCATCTTCATTCGCATCATAATAGATTGTACAATGTGGAGGCTCGTAGTAGATGTGTGTCATTACTTGTGCATTGTCTAGCCACATTTGCATTTCCTCACTTTCCGCTAAGACTTCCTTTAAACATATCAAAGCATCACTAATCGGCCGTCTTTGCAGCCTCCACCAATGGACAACTGGGTGCGGTGTCATTAATATCATCATTGCTGACTGTGCTTTATCCCGGGGAATATCCACAAAAACCCCTTTTTTGTACATGCTATTTTACATCCCAACTTACACAACAAATCTCTGCCTAACAGATTCACCGGTGTAGTGGTTGTGAAAAGAAATGCATGTTTTTTCCTGTAAGGGTCCACATCTTACTGGTAATTGCGTTGTTGTCTTTAATGTTTGTAGGCTGCCGCCCAACCCTACTACTTGGACTTCCGCATTGGTTTCGACCCCTGGCAGCACTTTGGCTGCTATAGTAGAGTAGGTGGCTCCCGTGTCAATTAAAAAAGAAAGTTTCTTACCTGAAATATCTCAAGAGTAGGTCGG
>NC_140971.1:100647424-100654924 GCF_056783735.1 Eptatretus burgeri
TGGATGCCTTGGAGTTCACCGCAGGGCAAAGAAGAATTTTGTCTCTCAAGGGACACTGGATACCATTGACCAGAGTCGCAGGGCCAGGCTGAATGGCAGAGCTGAGCTGTTCAGGGAGCTGAGGCGTAAAACTGTACGTGCACTGAGGGTGGACAAGGAGGCCTATGTGCGAGGAATCTGTGAGGGGGTAGAGCATCACCTGTGGACAGGTGATTCTCGTCCCGCTTACAGGGGAATTCGCGCATTACGTTCATCCAAGCCCATCCCTCGGAGCACTGCAGTTCGAGCAGAGAGTGGTAGGCTCTTGACAGAGGAGTCTGAAGTGAAGGCCCGCTGGGCCGGTTACTTTGAGCGGTTGTACCAGGCTGATCCCCCAGCTGTCGAGTTGGACGTCAAGGGTGTTACAATCCCTGTTGCTGACCCTCGAATCAACTGTGGTCCACCATCGCTTGTGGAAACACGGGCTGCGGTGAACCAGTTGAAACGGGGCAAAGCTCCAGGGATCTGTGGCATCCATGCCGAACTTCTCAAGGCTGGTGGAAATGCTGCACTCGTGTCGTTGCATGCAGTTTTGTGCTCTGCCTGGAACACAGGCATCATCCCAACTGACTGGAAGAGGGGCCTTGTTGTCCCTCTCTGGAAAGGGAAGGGTGATCGCCAAGACTGCAACAACTACCGAGGGGTGACGCTGCTCTCAGTGCAGGGCAAGGTCTTTGCTCGGATAATTCTTGATAGGGTTCGCCACCATCTGCTTGAGCACCAGCGTCCAGAGCAGTCAGGCTTTACACCAAAGAGGTCAACGATTGACCGTATCCTTGCACTTCGTGTCCTCACCGAACGCAGACGAGAGTTTCGGCAGGGGCTGCTTGCAGCCTATGTTGATCTCTGTAAAGCGTTCGATTCAGTGAATCGGGATGTCCTCTGGAGGATTCTTGGTCTTCGTGGGGTGCCACCAAAACTGATCGATCTGATGTCTGAACTCTACTCTGGTACCGAGAGTGCTGTGAAGTGTGGTGGTACCATCTCTGACTTATTTCCAGTTGTTACTGGAGTTCGTCAGGGGTGTGTACTTGCCCCCACACTTTTCAGCACTTGTATGGACTGGATTTTTGGGAGGATGTCGGAGAGATCAAGTTGCGGTGCATCGTTTGGCAATGTCAAGATCTCGGACCTTGATTTTGCAGATGATGCAGTCATCTTTGCGGAGACTTTAGACATCCTCTTGGGGGCCCTTGAGGTGCTGAATGAGGAGTCGGAGCCGTTGGGATTACGGATTTCTTGGGTCAAAACAAAGATCCAGGCTTTCGGTGACATCTTGGATGCTGCTGTCCTGTCTGTGTCTGTTTGTGGTGAGGATGTTGAGGTCGTGGATAGATTCACTTACCTTGGCAGTGATATTCATGTCTCCGCAGGTTGTGAGCCGGAGGTCAATAGACGTCTGGGTCGGGCCTGGGGAGTCATGGATTCACTGGATCATGGGGTGTGGCGCTGCCGGTACCTGTGCGGGAGGACGAAAGTCCGAGTCTTCAGGTCCTTGGTACTTCCAGTCTTGCTCTATGGGTGCGAGACTTGGACTTTGACCAAGGATCTGAGACGGAGACTTAATTCCTTTGGTACCAGGTCTCTTCGGAGAATCCTTGGCTATCGCTGGTCGGATTTTGTGTCCAACGAGCGGTTGCTGAGAGAGACTCGGATGAGATTTGTTACCTGTATAGTCCGTGAGCGTCAGCTGCGGCTGTATGGACATGTGGCTCGTTTTCCTGACGCTGATCCTGCTCACCAGATTCTCTCAGCGAGGGAGTCTCATGAGTGGAGGAGGCCAGTGGGCCGACCACGTGCCTCATGGTTGCAGCAGGTTGACCATCATCTCAAGGAGATGGGGATGGGCCTGGCATCTGCCTGGGGGATGGCCAGACGGAGGCCCCTGGAGTACCGGCGGAAAGTGGACGCAGCGACGCGCTGTTCTGGCACATGCTCCCATACCTGACCTGATATATATATACATATATATATATATATATATATATATATATATATATATATATATATATATATATATATATATATATACTTTGTTCTGTCCCCTTTTGTAGTGCCATCTGTTTTCATGATTTCCCATTTCATCAGGTTTCTATTTGAGATGCCATCCTCAGAAATCTTTTCCCTTTGAGGTAACAGAAAGAAAAAACTCGCTGACGTTCTGTGTTCTGTGTTCTCCCCCTGTGCTGTGTTCTCTCTCCGGACTGGCAAAGCATTGATCTTTGGTTAATGTGACAGGCAGATCTTTATCACAATATCATTCTGCGAGCCAGATGTTCCATTCTGAAGATGAATCAATAGAATGAATTACAACACCTTTTTTTTACTTTAAAAGGTTACTTTCGATCGTTTAAAGTATTTTCACCAATAATGGCTGTTTTTCAGTGTTGGGAGATGTTCAACAGCTACACATAATCACCCTCCAGGTGATTTTGGCTTCTTGGTATAATCACCCTCCAGGTGGGCTTCTTTCAGGTGATCAATGCTGACAGACTCCTGTTTGCCCTGTTTGTCAGTAATGAAATACTTGGGAGTTCTGTGTGGCTCTATAAAGGGTCCTGAATAGGGTGGTTGTCCTGCTTTGCAGACAGCATCAGACCAAACAAAAACGTGTGTACAGTTCATAAGTCCTCTTGGAACCTGGGTTGTGGTTCGTTGTGATCGTGTCATAACCGGTGAGGTTCTGGACATGTGATGTTGCAGTCCATGTGCATGACTGGATGGGTCCGGTAATGTAGTCGGGTGATTAGGTGCAACCATTTGAACTGGTAGTTTAAGGGTGGTACCATCAACAAGTTCCGCTGGAGTACATCCTCGATCGTCCTTGATGGTGTCATGTAGAGTGTGAATGCCCAGTAGAACAAGAGGGAGATTGTCCTTCCACCAATTTGGGTCTGGTTGGGCTTTTAAAGCTGCCTTAAACTGCTGATGGAAATGTTCAACCTTGCCATTGGCTGCTGGGTGATAAGCCGTTGTACAAATGTGATTGCATCCCAAGAGGCTCGTCAACTCGGTGAACCGGTGAGACTCAAATTGCTGGCCCCTATCTGTAGTGATGGTAGATGGTGTGCTATACTTTGAAATCCAATGGTGTATGAATGCTATAGCGACTCTCTCTCTCTCTCTCTCTCTCTCTCTCTCTCTCTCTCTCTCTCTCTCTCTCTCTCTCTCTCTCTCTCTCTCTCTCTCTCTCTCTCTCTCTCTCTCTCTCTCTCTCTCTCTCTCTCTCTCTCTCTCTCTCTCTCTCTCTCTCTCTCTCTCTCTCTCTCTCTCTCTCTCTCTCTCTCTCTCTCTCTCTCTCTCTCTCTCTCTCTCTCTCTCTCTCTCTCTCTCTCTCTCTCTCTCTCTCTCTCTCTCTCTCTCTCTCTCTCTCTCTCTCTCTCTCTCTCTCTCTCTCTCTCTCTCTCTCTCTCTCTCTCTCTCTCTCTCTCTCTCTCTCTCTCTCTCTCTCTCTCTCTCTCTCTCTCTCTCTCTCTCTCTCTCTCTCTCTCTCTCTCTCTCTCTCTCTCTCTCTCTCTCTCTCTCTCTCTCTCTCTCTCTCTCTCTCTCTCTCTCTCTCTCTCTCTCTCTCTCTCTCTCTCTCTCTCTCTCTCTCCTGTAATGTTATATAGAGGAATACCATCAGACCACCTGGTATAGCGATCAATACAGGAGAGCATGGAACTGTACCCACTTGATGGAGGTAGGGGGTCCCACGAGATCGATGTGAATGTGCTCGAATCTCGCATCTGGCGCAGCAAAAGTACCAAAAGGACATTTGACATGGCGATGGACATGAACTTTGTGACATGAAATGCAATTCCTTGCCTGCTCACGAGTATCCTTGTTAACACCTGGCCAAATGAAACATCCCGATATCAACTTCTGAGTGGATCTGATGCCAGGGTGCGACAAACACTGCAGTGCATCGAAGATTCCACAACGATGTTTGTTTTTTAGGCACAAAAGGTCGTTCATGGCTTGAGACATCACATGAGATATATCCATGTGAAGTAGGGAGTGGTACTTACCATAAGGATAATGTAGAAGGTGAATCTCGTAGATCACAAAGCTCCATATCATTCTCCCGATCAGCTGCTAACTGGTTGTAATCGATGGAGGAAGAAGTGTGAAGCGACTTGATGTGTGAACGTGAGAAGGCATCAGCTACCACATTATCAAGTCCCTTCATGTGCTTGATGTCTGTCATAAACTGGGATGTGTAGTCGAGATGAGGAATCTCCCTTGGGGAGTGACGGTCGGACTTTGAGTGTGAGGGCATACACCAAAGGTTTGTGGTCGGTGTCGATGATGAAACTTCTTCCTTCCAGTAAATGTCTGAAGTGCTTGACACTGAGATACACGGCTCATAACTCCCGACCAAAAGTACTGTAGCGAGTCTCTGCCAGCTGCAGTCGCTTTGTGAAGAATGATAGTGGCTGCCATTCTGGGTTGGCCAACTGTTGCAGTACACCACCTACACCCAAGTCTGATGCGTCCGTCATGAGGAATGACAGGGCATCTGACTTGGGACGGACAAGAAGGGCAGCGGTAGCTTCAGACAATTTGACTTTCACATTTTCACCGAGGGTGATAGGTTTGTTCTTCCTCTTATTTCCCCTGAGCACGTCGGTGAGGGGTTGAGGTGTGTCAGCGTAGTTGGGAATGAAATGGCGGTCCAAGGTTCCCAGGCCGAGAAGTTCTCTCAAACTGCAGAACGATGTCGGTGATGGGAAGTCATGGATGCTCTTCACATTATGTGGTAGAGCACAGATATTCCCTGCTTTTTTAGATTTCACCGAAAAAATAAACCGTCACTTTCGCCGTATCTACTAGAAATGGATGAGGTGTGTTTGTGTGTGTGTGTCATGTTTTTTGTGGAGTTCTACTGGAGCATTCTGATACAGAGTGTGATACACCACAACGATTGCTATGACGTTCTGCATTGATTAGGCGAATGAACTACAAAAAAATCCGTTTCAATTCCCATGTTTTAAACGCATACCGTGTTAAGGTGCATAGAGCAGCTCAACGGGTACTTCCACCAAGGCATTGCATTCCAATTACAAAATAAATAACAAAAACAATGGCATTGTGACAAAGCATGTATTAATTAATACTAAGAGCGAACGCAGTGAGCTTAATACTTAACGCGTGCACGTGAGAGAATAGGAAATAACAACAACAACAACAACAACAACAACAACAACAACAACACAATAGCCCTGGCAATTTGGAATCCGTGTCGTTAAGGTATGACTTTTTGCTTCCGGTTGTTGTTAAACGCTGTGCGGTGTATAAACACGATTAGGTTTTATTTCTATCTTGTGAATTAACGCGTGCACATGAGAGAATAGGAAACAACAACAACAACAACAACAACAACACAATACCCTGGCAATTGTGAATCCGTGTCGTTGGCTTTGACCATTTTGCTTCCTTTTTTGTTTTGTTTCTGTTTTTTTTTGTTTCCGGTGTTTGTCATGGGGAATGATGCATGCTGGGAGATCATGACTGGAAGTGTTTATTTATTTATTCAATTATTTTTTTCCCAAAGTTAATTTTAATAAAGATATCTGCCGCATCATCAAAAAATATTTTTTAATCGTGATTTACATTATTTGATCGCTGATCCATATTATGGAATAGGCAAAGCCCAGAAGCGAACGTAGAATTCTTCTTACATTCGTTTCTGACTTTACATAAAACTTGTTCACCACTGTATACTTGCCAACTATACCGTGGGACGTGTAAGCGCCGCACAGCTGATGATTTTGACGCAATTTCCGGTTACTTCGGCCTGGATTTGGGATCAGCGAACAAATAATGTAAATCACGATTAAAAAATATTTTTTGATGATGCGGCACATCTTTATTAAAATTAAATTTAGGAAAAAAATAATTGAATAATTAAATAAACACTTCCGATCATGATCTCCCGGCATGCATCATTCCCCATGACAAAAACCGGAAACAAAAAAAAAAACGGAAGAAAAAGGGTCATAGCCAACTACACGGATTCACAATTGCTAGGTTATTGTGTTTTTTGTTGTTTCCTATTCTCTCATGTGCACGCGTTAAGTAATATTCACAATATTGAAATAAAACCGAATCGTGTTTATACACCGCACAGCGTTTAACAACAACCGGAAGCAAAAAGTCATATCCAATGACACGGATTCGAAATAGCCAGGGGTATTGTGTTGTTGTTGTTTCCTATTCTCTCACGTGCACGCGTTAAGTATGAAGCTCACTGCGTTCGCTGTGAAGAAGAGGAAGAAGGAGAGGAAGAAGAGTAATATGACGTCAGTGGGAGTGTTTGTAATTACGTCACAGGGGAATCTGAAGCTGTTGTGTTTTGTTTGGTTCGAGCTTTCTCAACACCTCGCTGCGTTGAAGAAGAAGGAGAAGAGGAAGAGGAGGAAGAAGAAGAAGAAGAGGGCGGGCGAGGGTTGAGAAGAAGTGAGGTGGTGAAGCGAATTGTCCATTTTAAGAAAGAAAAGCTCCGTTTGGTGAATTATATCTTGATCCCCAAATCAGTAAGTTGACCGTGAGTGTTTGTGTGAGTGTTTGTGTTTGTGTGAGTATTTATTTATTTATTCGAGTTTTTATCTTGATGTCCCGTGCCGACCTCGCCCTCCTTCACCCCTCACCGAACACGGGCCTCACTCTTCACTCCATTACAATAACATTGAAGTTATAACTTTTTTTAACTTTCCCTCCTCCGACAATGTCTCTTGGTCCTCCGACTGACCGAGTCCTCGCCATTTCCGACAAACTTGGAAACGACCAACCAACGTCATGGGACGTTCGACATGGTGATTGTGGGGCCTGTGTTGGGAAGGAACCTTGAGGGAGCACTTCTCATTACACACACAAACGTGTCCAACAGTGAGTGAGTGTTTGAGTGTGCTGGAGATGGTTCCGTGTGCTCATTTAACGTGTCAATGAGATTCCCATCGGAACGTGCGCGTCTGTGTCTGTGTGTCTGTGTGTGTGTGTCTGTGTGTGTGTGTGTGTCTGTGTGTGTGTGTGTGTCTGTGTGTGTGTGTGTCTGTGTGTGTGTGTGTGTGTCTGTGTGTGTGTGTGTCTGTGTGTGTCTGTGTGTGTGTGTGTCTGTGTGTGTGTGTCTGTGTGTCTGTGTGTGTGTGTGTCTGTGTGTGTGTGTCAGTATGTGTGTGTGTCTGTGTGTGTCTGTGTGTGTGTCTGTGTCTGTGTCTGTGTCTGTGTCTGTGTCTGTGTGTTGTGTAGTTTTTGTTTGTTTGTATGTGTGTGTGTATTGTGTAGTGTTTGTTTGTTTGTTTGTATGTGTGTGTGTATTGTATAGTTTTTGTTTGTTTGTGTGTGTGTGTGTGTATTGTGTAGTTTTTGTTTGTTTGTGTGTGTGTGTGTGTGTGTATTGTGTAGTTTTTGTTTGTTTGTTTGTATGTGTGTGTGTATTGTGTAGTTTTTGTTTGTTTGTTTGTATGTGTGTGTGTATTG
>NC_140971.1:100657424-100679924 GCF_056783735.1 Eptatretus burgeri
TGTATTGTGTATTTTGTGTGTGTGTGGATTGTGTTGTTTTTGTGTGTATTGTGTCGTTTTTGTTTGTGTGTGTGTGTGTATTTTTGTTTGTTTGTTTTTTTTCGTGTTTTTGCATGTGTATGTGGGTGTGTGTGTTTTTGTTTGTATGTTTGTTTGTCGGTGGGTGTGTGTATTTTTGTTTGGGTTTTTTGTTTGTGTTTTTTATCTGACCAAAACGAAGTTTTTGCAAGATATGTTGGTCAGCTTGTATGTTTTTTTGTTTGTTTGTTTGTTTGTCTGTAATCACGTATAAAAAATTCTGCAGAGCACAGTTATCATTGGAAATTTTTGTAACTTCGCATATCAGAGGCCTATAGAGGTCCCTTTCAGTGCACAAAATTTTGAAGGTCAAGGTCACTTTGTTGCAAATCAGGGGAGTCGACGAAACCCTTATTTTTTGAGTAATTTTGATCGGATCATCTTCAAACTTCATGGGAATATAGTTCATGGTCTGGCGCTCAGCTGATTAATTTTTGGTGGCGATTAGCCTTGACCTTCATGGTTAGCACCTCAGGTCAAACATATTTGACCCCAAGGTCAAATTTTAACGTTTTAGGAACCATATCGTGTCATACCTCAAATTGAACACCTCGATGAGTGCTTTCTAGATATGTCAAGCTTGAGACATTATGACGTCATTTGGTGACGTTATGAGGAAAACGCATATTTTTCATGGTTACTCTAGAACGATTCTCATCGGAATCTCTCGTAGGCAGATATTCCTCAAGGAGTCGCTCCTGGTGGATAGCACCTCTGTTCACGTCAGTGTGACCTTATAGAAGTCACACGTGGTCACCTTTTGGCAAGATACAAGTCACCCTGCGGGTGACATTGGTTTATTTTTCTTTGTGTCATGTGAAAGAATAAATGTTTGATTATAATTATTTAAAGTCAGAAATACCGGGGGTCGATGGGCGTATTGTTCGTGTCCTCTCTCTCTCCCCCCATCAAGTATGTATCCAGGTTTAGTTCTGCATGTTCCCCTCTCTTATTTGTATAAGCCATGCAACAGTGTTTTGGTTGACATGTTTTCATTTGCCGTGCTCCCCTGTATCTGCATTAGTCAATTCAAGCATTCCATTCTGTGTTCCAGCATGCAAATCGTTTTGCTGCCATGGTCGATCGACTGGTGAACAGCGAAGGTAACTCTCGGCGAATTGCTGCCGTGGAGAGCTGCTTCGGTGCGGCTGGACAACCGCTGGCCGCACCGGGTCGTGTGCTCGTCGGCGAGGGCACGCTCACGAAACAGTGTCGTAAGGGCCCGAAGCCTCGTCAGTTCTTCCTTTTCAACGACCTCCTCGTTTATGGTGCTGTCGTGCTCAGCCGGCGCCGCTACGCCGGCCAGCGAATCATCCCCCTGGAGCAGGTCTCCATTCGAGCTGTACCTGATGAGGGAGATCTGCACAATGGATGGCTTATACAGACCCCAGCGAAGTCCTTTAAAGGTGTGTATAAAGATAAACCTTTTCATTTCTTTTTAGAATTTAATAATCCTGATTTTTGCTTTTTGTTTTTTATTTCTTTATTATTTTCTCATTGATGGTACCTCCTCGATGTGTTTTTTGTTTTTTCATCAAAATCAATTCGTCCATCTGATATTCCAGCATGCATATTGTCTTTAAGCAAGTATCATTTTAATGATATGCCTGGTGTTGGCTTAATGGTTAGGGTAGTGGGCTTGGGATCCTAGGGTCCTGAGTTCAAATCCCGCTCAGCTGTTGAATTAACACCAGGTGGGGTTGACTCTGCCTGTCATCCTTCCGAGGTCGGCAAAATGAGTGCCAGCATGCTGGTATACTGTGTCGGAGTGGCGACCCGTCCAGGATTGTTCCCAATAGCCAAGGAGACTGCTTCGGCGGCACCAACGCTCTGCACAGAGTATGGTCCTAATGGATGGATGGATTTTAATGATCGAGTCAAATAGTGTTAATTTGAAGGCTCAAAAGTGGGACATTGTGATGCATTGATTGAATTATTTCTACATCTAGCAAATACAACCCGTCGCTTCGCTGACGGCAATATATGATGGAGAGAGAGATAGAGATAGAGATATAGATGTGACAGGAGGAAGAAGGGGGAGTTACGGGGGAGGTGGGGAGAGTGACACCTCATTAAACATTGCTATTCATTGGGAGAGACAGACAGACAGATAGGTAGAGACAGCGACAGAGGTGTGGGAAGAGAGTGCTGCATTTTATGAGGGGGGGCAGTGAAAGAAAAGGGTGGGGGTGAGGAGGAAAAAAAAACCCAATAAGTGAGGGGTGGAGGTGTGGTTAACAAAGAGAATGATATGTGACGCTTAATAACCGAACACGGAAAAAATTAAAAATAAGACGTCAGAACAGCTGTACACACAACGACACAACAGAGTTTGTAAAGTCATCCGCTGGCACATCAACAAACACTTTGATATTCCAGTTCCAGAAAATTTGTGGGAAAATGAACCAAAAGTAATCACTGAAAACATGGAAGTACCGCTCACGTACCACCTAATGATTCCATCGAGCGTGAACATGGAAAACAAAGCACTGTGACCAGATATCATACTTGGGTGCAAAAAAAAGAGAAGAAAGCATTGCTAATTGAGGTTTTAATACTGGTGATTTTGGACGAACGATGCAGAAATCAAGAAATTCACCAAATACAAACAACTCAAGCATGAAGTGCAAAGATCCTGAAAGCTGAAGAATGCCAAAGTTGTTCCAGTGATGACGAAGAACCTCACAGAGATATTTTTAACCATCCTTGGGAATATCACTACAAACGAACTTCAGTTGGAAGCCGTCCTGGGCTCAGTAACGATCCTGAAGAGATCCCTCGGTGCCAAGCTTTGAAAACGGAAAACTTCCCAACTTGGTCCATGAATCGTCCTTTGTGACCCCTTACCGACATGAAGGTGGATACTTTGAGCCCACCCTGGGAAGACTCAATTCCACATTCTGAAACCCACATATGAAGTGACCAATCAATGACACACATACACACTCGCACACACTTTGGGACCTGGCCGGTCTGTTTCATCTCCTGAAACCCACCCACATGTGGAGATAGCAGGCACCAACAACTTGCAGGTGTAGAATACACACACACACACACACACACACACACACACACACACACACACACACACACACACACACACACACACACACACACACACACACACACACACACACACACACACACACACACACACACACACACACACACACTTCATCGATATCATCAATGTTATGGGAATTGGCAGATTGGAGTCGGTGTGATTACCGAGTCGGTGTGATTGCGTACTGTCTCCAACCCAGAAACCTTGTGTAGCTTTCCCCCTTGTTTGGGGAGAATTTCAATAAATGATTTTTTTAAAACAACATTACATTATAGATGTTTATGTAATTATATAGTTTATGTAATGTGAACAAATAACAAAATGTAATTCAAAGGAAAAACCATCCAAAGGGACTACAAAATATATATATATATATATATATATATATATATATATATATATATATATATATATATATATTGTTACAGCTGTGGAAATTCACAGAGCACCATAAAGGATATCCCCAAGATCAGTTATATTGCTAAGTGTGTGTTCAGTTAGATTTCCCCACCGTTGTTTAAAGGGATTTATTCATGTGGACAGGGCTGTGATGTTTGAGTTAGCCGTTATTCTTTGCTATCGTTATTTTGGACCAACCACATCACAACCACCTTTTTTACAAGCACCCAACCACACCACCCTCACGCCCACCACACAATGCCAACCACGCCACCATTACAACATCCACACCACCAATCACCTTCTCCACACCCACGATACAACCCTCTCCGCATCAGAAACCGTCTCTGCCATGGAGAAAGAAGAAGGAGCTCCAACACCACGCATGGGATTTTCCCTCCTGCTTTCCCGCGCTTCGGGACAGGGGAAGGGCAGATTGAACCAGGGGTCAAAGGTGATGTAGGGTGGGGGCCTGTTTTTGGGCAAAAAATGGGCCCGGCGCCCCACCCCCTTGTGGCCAGGGCAGGAGATTCTTCTTCCCCCGCGGGCCGCGAGGGGAGGGGCGGGAGCGTTGGGAATAAAAGGGCACACTGGAAACAGCGTAGGGAGTTGCGTGGAGAGAACAGAGTCGGGAAGCGAAGGGAGTTGGTTGTTGGTCGGTCGGTGGAGGTCTCGGTCTGGGTGGAGCAGTCAGTCGGTGGAGGTGCTCGACAGGGTCCATCGAGGGTCGCCCAACCAAGTCACCACGAGGGTGGAGGTAACCTGCGGCGGCCTCTGGGAGTCCCTTCGGTCAACCAGGCTCCTTGGACATAAAGGCCTACGGGTCCAATCTGACTCCCTTGCCTTTGAAAGGGGTTTTTCTTTGCTTTTATTTGTGCGAATGTTGTGGCGCCATGTCCCGCAAGTAGAACTGTGTAAGTGCTTGTAAATAATAATCATCGACGGTTGTAGTGCTTTAACCTTGCTCGTGTCTTGTCTGCTTCCCCCATTCATTGCATGACTGCTTATCCCTGTTTACGTGTGCATTATAAATAAATGTCCTTGTGCGAATGTTAACCCGTTCGTCGTGTCCTTTCCCCCCAATTGAATTGCTATCTTGCTCTCGGAATAATAGCGGCTTTTTAATAGCCAATAAAAGAATTGGGTCCAGCGAGGTCTCGCGATAATACACCGCTCGGTTATCCCAGAACGGAACGAACCGCTTAAGCGGTTCGCGTCCAAGCAGACCTCGCTGAGGTTCGGTCTCTCCGTAGTCTGCCCGCGCGAATACTTAGGTATATCGATAATTTGGCGATTGACCCTGTCGCGCGCGGGTAGAGCTCACTAGGCCGTGGTGTGCGTTTGGAGCACACCCGTGACTGGTTTCTGGCGTTGTTCTGGAAGGTCGCGACTGAATTGTCCGTCCGGTGGGCGAGACGGCCGCCATTGGCTAAAGCGGCTGTTCGCACGCTGGGCGGGTGGCGAATTCGTAACACTGGTGTCGAGGATTGAGATTCAAATCCATTCCCCTCTAAACTAAATTAACGGAAATCGGATCAAGGGTGTGTAGAGCGACCCTCGGTTCCCATCAAATTACGAGCTTTTTAAATTTATTCCGATAAGCAAAATGGCGTTTCAAGGCGAACGGGTGCAGGGTGGTTTAGAAATGTGTATTGATGTGGGATCCATGGCCCCGGACGGTTCTTCTTTTTATAACCCCACCACTAATATATAATTGCAATCAGTGGGGGCGCTCACCCTGGTTTAGACTTAAGTTTAGGTTAGCGTTCAACACTGGTTTAGACCGACCCAGTGAAAGCAAGCCCCGAGGACTAAAAAAAACTTAATCCTATTATACAGGACTTGCACAACTCTTAAACCATGCATGAAAACTGTTTACAGATAACATAAACTTGGTGCACATTTTGTCAACGAAATTAGAGATATAATCCACAATTGAAGACCTTATGCAGCTCCAAGGTTGAGTTACTGGTTCCCTATATTTAGTTCCCATTTTCGTGAGATCCCCAATTGAATTATTACTAATTACATTCAAATCCCCAGAAACTACGTGTCCACAAGGACCATATAAAAAAGGGGAAGATGAACATGCACAGTCCGTTTCCAAAATGTCCTTTACTACGTCTATGCTCAGAGTTTAAATAAATTTACCATAATTGAAGATGGATTCTCCTTATGGTCTTGGTGAAAGTGAAATATACCCTCAATGGGGTTCGCTCCCTAACTTTATCTGGTAATAAACTCTCTACATTAGTATCCATAAAAATAGAATGAAGCTGAAGCCTATGTACCTGCTTGCTGTAAAAATCACCAACTAAGAACTCATGGATCCTATCAACTCACGGAGTGAACTTCTTCATCAGAACCCTGGTACAAAAAACTTCAATCAAAAATGAGCACATGTCGTATGAATCTGTTAAATTCCGGAGAATATTCACCAAGACTTGTTTGGAACATGATCTTAGAAAAACATAAAAATCATGAAAAACTTTTCCTTCATAAAAACCTTGAAGTTTATCAATAATCCCTGAAATTTCTATTTTGGAGCTGTACGACACCGACTACACTGACCATGACCTCTGGGTCTCCTTCCGATTGGATTAGCAGTACATTGTACCCAGTCATTGAGGCCCAAAGGAAAGATCACACATCGCGTCCTGCTCCAAAAGTCCTCTCTGCTTCCAAGCTCAACATCACACTCCTCTTTATGATCAAGTCATGAACATGAACTGAGTCTATAATTTAAATAGAACAACAACTAAAAACATGTCCAACTTCAGTGAAATGATTCTATAAATAAGTCTTAATACCAGACGATACAGCAGACCTAAGTCCGTTTAAACGTTGATGTAAACATTGAGAAGTTTTACCAACATATTTCAATCCACAATCTCCACAAGAGAGAAGATAAATAATGCACTTTGATTTACATCCAAACAAAAATTCACAATCAACAACAAAAGTCTTACCTGTCACATGACAAACTAGAAGGACACTTGGTAGAGCGCATACCTCCACCACGTAATACCTGATCCATGAGAACATATCGGGCCCAGTACATTTTTGAAATATCATGCGACGCAGAACTATATTGTTTTTGGCCCTATCTCTCAATGGTGAAGAATCACTTTAAAAACTAAATTATCCTCGTATCCACATCTCGATTTGGATCTTCACCAAAATCGAATCAATTCGTCCTTGCCACACCCCCAACTTTTCCACCAAGTTTCGTCCGAATCCGTCCACAACTTTTTGCGATATCGTTCTACATCTCGTTTTTGGCCCTGTGTCTCAATGGTGAAGAATGACTTAAAAACGTTATAGTAGTCGGATCCGGATCTGGATCTTCACCAAAATCGAATCAATTCTTCCTTGTCATATTCCCAACCTTTCCACATCCGGATCTGTCCACAACGTTTTGAGATGTCCTGTACGCACACGCGCACACGCGCACACGCGCACACGCGCACACACGCACACACGCACACACGCACACACGCACACACGCACACACGCACACACGCACACACGCACACACGCACACACGCACACACGCACTGATGAAAACATAACCTCAACCTCCTTCACCTTGATTGGCAGAGGTAACAAAAGTTTCACAAGGTATAAAACTTTACAACACAAACATCAAAAGGAATTACACTTTTTCGAAACAGCTCTACAAGTACTTGACAACACATACTCACTCATTCTGACACTGTATGCTTTTTCATTTTTGGTAAGCCTGACATTGTTGTCACACTTTTTTTGGTTGTTGACCAAGTCCGGTTGGCTCAGACCAGACAAGAGACAGGCTGATCAGGATACCTATTGGCAAGGGAGTGCCTCGCTTGAGGCGGGCGTTACCTGGTATGGAACTGAAAGTTCTCCCACCTACACTGACAATGCCTAATGATCAGGGCGTGACGGGCATTACTCCAACCTTTACACCGGATCAAAGTCAGCAGCTGCTGGTTTTTCATGAACACGAGGGCAGGCAGCTCATGCCCCAAAAGTGAAGAGAAAAATAGGGTTCAGGTATGGGGAAGGGGAGAGGGGGGAAGGTGTTAAAAATTTGTCAATCACAAAGAGTGATGGTCTAATGTGGATCAAAACCTCATCACAACTTTTAAACAACAAAAACATTTACATACCGGAGAGTATGTTGAAGAGTGCGTTTAAGGTCTTGATGCAAGCAAACATGACATAGTTGGGACTGCAGTTGCAGCCTATTCTTGTATGTGTACTTCCTGACAGTTTAAGTTAACTTTAGAATCATTATAGCTTATGCGAAATGGTGTTTTATGTACTGCAGTAAGGATTGCCAGGCAACAGAAGTGATTACAGTTCCAATTACAGTAGTCTGCAGACAAATACTCCTCAATATTCCAGTGAGCCAACGGCCATCCATAGCTAGTGCCCAACTGTGTCTGCGGACGTCCTCCTGCAGTTGGGTTACTTTTTTATCAGGAGGTTGGTGACAGGATTTGCACTCCGGCCGCCATAAAACCCTTCATTGCGCAAAACACAAAAACGCAAAAAAAATCTGAAAACCCACTCCGTGGGAGTACCTCCTGTGCAGCTTCCCTTCGCAGGGCAGCTCACCGGATGACGGGATTGGGGAAAAGCCTTCGGGACCCCCAATCTTTGATAAGAGGGAAACCACGGGGTAACATCCCTGGGTCAGATTGCGGGAGAGTGTGTCGGAGTGGTGTTGACGTGTCGTCCACCAGACGGCGGTCTCCTTGGGTTAACCTGAGGCGGTCCCTTCGGGTGGGTGCCTGGAATGTCCTATCCCTAAGAGAGGATGATCACCTGTCTCTGTTATCATCTGAGCTCAAGCGTTTGGACATCGGGATTGCAGCTCTCTCTGAGGTTCGGAGACCGGATTGCGGCAAGATAATGGTGGGTGGTTACACCTACTATTGGGCTGGTCGCTCTGATGGTTACCATACCCAAGGAGTTGCTGTAGCTGTGTCCAATAAGCTGACCCCAATGATAATTGAGGTAACACCGGTCAACGAGCGTATTAGGAGATTAAGGATTCGTCACTCCTTGGGTGTCATTTCCCTGGTCTCTGTTTATGCTCCGACTGAGGCGAGTGATCTCACCGTGAAGGATGCATTCTATGCCACGCTCGAGTCTGTGGTTGATCAGTGCCCCAGACGAGATACACTTCTAGTCTTGGGGGATTTCAATGCATCGACTGGAACTGATAGGGATGGTTATGAGACATGTGTTGGTCCCCATGGGTCAGGAACTATGAACCAGAATAGCACAAAGTTCCTTGACTTTGCAAGAAGTCATGGACTTAGGGTGGCTGGTTCATGGTTTCAGCGCCCACAAGCTCATCGCTGGACTTGGTATTCCAACGCTGGCGGTGTGGCAAAGGAGATGGACCATGTCCTCATTGACGGTCGCTGGAGGATGATCCAGAACTGCAGGGTCTACCGGAGTGCTCAGTTCCTCAATACTGACCACCGGCTTGTTGTAGCAACTCCTAAAGCTGCACCTTAAATCCTGGAGAATGGAACCATCGCAGCCGAGGCTGGATGTTGGCAAGCTCAGGGATGAGAGAGTAGCTGAGGAGTTTGCGAACAGGCTGAGTCGACACTTGGGGGGTCCTGAAGAGTTGTGGAGCGCCTTCAAGACCACCGTCCTTGATGTTGCCGGTGGATGTCTTGGAACTCACCGCAGGGCAAAGAAGAATTTTGTCTCAAGGGACACTGGATACCATTGACCAGAGTCGCAGAGCTGAGCTGTTCAGGGAGCTCATGCGTAAAACTCTACGTGCACTGAGGGTGGACAAGGAGGCCTATGTGCGAGGAATCTGTGAGGGGGTAGAGCATCACCTGTGGACAGGTGATTCTCGTCCCGCTTACAGGGGAATTCGCGCATTACGTTCATCCAAGCCCATCCCTCGGAGCACTGCAGTTCGAGTGTGGTAGGCTCTTGACAGAGGAGTCTGAAGTGAAGGCCCGCTGGGCCGGTTACTTTGAGCGGTTGTACCGGGCTGATCCCCCAGCTGTGGAGTTGGACATCAAGGGTGTTACAATCCCTGTTGCTGACCTTCGAATCAACTGTGGTCCACCTTCGCTTGTGGAAACACGGGCTGCGGTGAACCGGTTGAAACGGGGCAAAGCTCCAGGGATCTGTGGCATCAAGGCTGGTGGAAATGCTGCACTCGTGTTGTTGCATGCAGTTTTGTGCTCTGCCTGGAACACAGGCATCATCCCAACTGATTGGAAGAGGGGCCTTGTTGTTCCTCTCTCGAAAGGGAAGGGTGATCACCAAGACTGCAACAACTACCGAGGGGTGACGTTGCTCTCAGTGCCGGGCAAGGTCTTTGCTTGGATAATTCTTGATAGGGTTCGCCACCATCTGCTTGAGCACCAGCGTCCAGAGCAGTCAGGCTTTACACCAAAGAGGTCAACGATTGACCGTATCCTTGCTCTTCGTGTCCTCACCGAACGCAGACGAGAGTTTCGGCAGGGGCTGCTTGCAGCCTATGTTGATCTCTGTAAAGCGTTCGATTCAGTGGATCGGGATGTCCTCTGGAGGATTCTTGGTCTTCGTGGGGTGCCACCAAAACGGATCGATCTGATGTCTGAACTCTACTCTGGTACTGAGAGTGCTGTGAGATGTGGTGATACCATCTCTGACTATTTCCAGTTGTTACTGGAGTTCGTCAGGGGTGTGTACTGGCCCCCACACTTTTCAGCACTTGTATGGACTGGATTTTAGGGAGGATGTCGGAAAGATCAAGCTGCGGTGCATCGTTCGGGAATGTCAAGATCTCGGACCTTGATTTTGCAGATGATGCAGTCATCTTTGCGGAGACTTTAGACATCCTCTTGGGGGCCCTCGAGGTGCTGAATGAGGAGTCTGAGCCGCTGGGATTATGGGTTTCTTGGGTCAAAACTAAGATCCAGGCTTTCGGTGACATCTTGGATGCTGCTGTCCTGTCTGTGTCTGTTTTTGGTGAGGATGTTGAGGTCGTGGAGAGATTCACTTACTTTGGCAGTGATATTCATGTCTCTGCTGGCTGTGAGTCAGAGGTCAATAGACATCTGGGTCGGGCCAGGGGAGTCATGGATTCACTGGATCATGGGGTGTGGCGCTGCCCGTACCTGTGCGGGAGGACGAAAGTCCGAGTCTTCAGGTCCTTGGTATTTCCAGTCTTGCTCTCGGGATGCGAGACTTGGACTCTGACCAAGGATCTGGGACGGAGACTTAATTCCTTTGGTACCAGGTCTCTTCGGAGAATCCTTGGCTATCGCTGGGCGGATTTTGTGCCCAACGAGCGGTTGCTGAGAGAGACTCGGATGAGATTTGTTTCCTGCATAGTCCGTGAGCGTCAGTTGCGGCTGTATGGATATGTGGCTCGTTTTGCTGACGCTGATCCTGCTCACCAGATTCTCTCAGCGGGGGAGTCTCGTGAGTGGAGGAGGCCATTGGGCCAACCACGTGCCTCGTGGTTGGAGCAGGTTGACCATCATCTCAAGGAGATGGGGATGGGCCTGGCATCTGACTGGGGGATGGCCAGACGGAGGCCCCTGGAGTACCGGCGGAAAGTGGACGCAGCGACGCGCTGTTCTGGCACATGCTCCCATACCTGACCTGACCTGAATATTCCAGTTTATATATAGTTGGTTAAAAACTTACAGTTCTAATTCCAGTCGTCTGCAGAGAATTTACTGGACTAAAAACTATAGTTGGTTTCCCAAACACGAGTTTGTTTATTTATGCACAGTATTCTCATGTGATCATGGAAGCGGAAGATCCAATTCCAAATCGGGTAAATCCATCCCAGCGAATGAGGGCCTGTTGTGGTGCGATCATTCATGTAAATCCACTTTATTTATCCTTGTTTTTTTATACGCCTGATATATATATATATATATATATATATATATATATATATATATATATATATATATATATATATATCTTCTTCTTCTTCTTCTTTCGGCTGCTCCCGTTAGGGGTCGCCACAGCGGATCATCCGTATGATCCGCATAGTGATTTGGCACATGTTTTACGCCGGATGCCCTTCCTGACGCAACCCTGGTCGCCTCTTACGACACAGGGATAAGGTACACCTATTTTAACCGGGGTATACACCGGCCCAGTATACTGGTACTCATTTCGCCGACCTCGGAAGGATGACAGGCTGAGTCAACCCCCTGGTGTATTAATCCAGTGGCCCAACGGGGCTTGAACTCAGGACCTCTTGGATCCCAAGCCGCTGCCCTAACCACTGCGCCAACACCAGGCTTCCTGATATATATATATATATATATATATATATATATATATATATATATATATATATATATATATATATATATATATATATATATATATATATATATATATATATATATATATATATATATATATATATATATATATATATATATATATATATATATATATATATATATATATATATATATATATATATATATATACTGAAACGCAAAATAAACTTACCACCTTTTAAACCTTGAAATATCAACAATAACACTGTGTGTAGTAAATGTGTGAACTTATTTGTGCACATTAGTGTCCTCACTGTCAGACAAAACGGTCATTGGTCACTTGAACCTTCAATGGTCACTTCATAGCACAGCTGTTGAACAGCCGTTTTGACTGTCACTGATTCGCCAAGGGGTACGGGATGATTTTAATGAGCTGCACGTGATGTCTTGATGTTGGCTTTAAAAAGGCCAGTGCAAAATGGGCATTTCAATCAACATGCCACGATTGTCAAGGGATCAACGGCAGTGTGCCTTGGGCATACCTGAGGTGGCACGTCGCCTTGGCTGTTCACACCAGATGATATCGGCCCTGGTGGACAGACACCCTCCACAACTCTGCAGATGACAGACCTCGATCAGGGAGGCCAAGAGTCATCACTGCAAGGCAGAACAGGCAGATGGTCCTAAGTCAGATGGCTTCAGACATTGAGGACTGAGTGGGACAGAATCCAGCAGCAATCCATGCAAAGCCTGGTAGGCAGTATGCGCCGATGATGCAATGCCTGTATCCAAAACAATGGTGGCCACACACGCGATTGAAAGGGGACTGACATTGCACCCTGTGCTGTTCTGTACTGTAGAACAAACTTATGAGATGTATCTTGGTATCCTGGTCAAAAACTTGACATGTCATCAATAAAATGCCAATGTTTCAATTCGCAATTGTTGGTTTGTTTTATTTTGAACTGTTACAATTTTATTACATTTCAAACAAGTGGTAAGTTTATTTTGCGTTTCACTATATATTGGGGCGTATTATGATACCAGTCGTCCGTCCGTCCGTCCGTTCCTGTCCGCACTCTAACTCCCAAAGTTTTCAACTTTCACGTTTCATATTTGGTACATAGGTACAGACTGTGGAGACGGTGTGTCGCGACATACGTTCGTCATCTAAAGTTGCTGTTTTCCATGTAGTAGCAAAATTCTGTATATACCTTCTTGTTCCTCATAAATTGATGTTTGAATGTATAATTTGTGTGCGTGCGTGCACACGCACGTGTGTGTGTGTCACAGAGACTTTTTTGGGCGTATATTGTGCTCACTTGTATTTATTTTCATCAATTTATCAAACGTTTTTAACCAATACACAATCATTGCTTTACTACCCATACAAATGAGCAGTTTTTGAACTTGTCAAACTCCCCTTTTTCTCATTTTGGTTCACGTGCCGGAGGATTAGCTCAAGTATACGAGTACTCTGCTTATCTTGATCGTGTGGCTGTGACCTTGATGTCATACCATCAACTAGGTCTATTGGTGTAGTTTTAAATTTATTTATCTATTTATATATGAATTTGATTATCCTTTTTTTTTTTTTTTTTTTCTTCTAAATTAAAACCATGGCACTGGGTTTTTATCAGATACAATGCACTTTCTCTTTTGGAAATGCTACTATTGCAAAATGTACCCTCGGCTTCATGCTGTTTAACAAATGAATGATAGTGATGGTTTATTGTCACTTCCCATATCAGAATCGCCTTTCTGTGTTGTAGTGTTTGCTGCAACGGCACTGGAACGCACGGAATGGATGAGTCACATTGAGCGGTGTGTACGTGATCAACTTGACCGAAAAAGACGTGATAAGTCGACCGTCGACGAACCGGCCGCTGTGTGGGTGCCCGACGCTTCGGCATCGACTTGTATGCGCTGCCATCGCACTCGCTTTACCGCACTCAACCGGCGGCACCATTGCCGTAAATGCGGATTTGTGGTCTGCGCCGCGTGTTCCGAGCACCGTCATCTGATACCGCAGCAGTCTTCACGACCTCTACGTGTGTGCCAACCTTGTTATGAAGATCTTTCGGCCAATTCGCACAACTCGAGTCACAACACCAGCCGACGTGGAAGCGATGGGCCTGTACCTTGTCCTGGCGGTCTCGACTCGTCGGACGAGGACAGTAGCGACAGTGGTGAAGAGATTGGGAGTAGCTTACCAGGTTACACGACTGACTTCTATTCTTGAGAGTGAGCGCATTGCAAGCCCTTCATTATGTGAACTTGCCGTGATCACATCCCTTTATTCCCCTATCCTCCATTCCCCCCAACCCTGTACTTGCATTTTCTGTCACTACTTTATTTCTCCCATCTGAATTAAATGCCTGATTATTGATTATCTTTAACATTGCAGTGCTTTGGCCGTTTTATTGTTTGCATTTGGTCAGTATTGCACGTTTTGAAACATTTTCACCTGCTGAAGGGTTCTTTATATTAGCCTGAAAGGTAGAATTTTGGAAGTTTACGTAAACTGCTTACCTGTTCATTTTCTTTTCTATTTTTGCACATCACTACCTTCCACGTATCCACTAAAACCCATGCTTTTGGTACTTCCATTTTGAATTCTTGATTCTTTTTTTTTTTATTTGCTCTCGCCTTGCCTTGGTCTTCCTGTTAAAGGAGAAATTCCTGGACCCACAATATGGTGCTGTAGTCCACTCTTGGCTGTTGTGAAATTCACGAGTTTGAATTACGATCTATGAAGTGAACCGGCTTCCATTGATCCCTCCTGACACCCATTCATTGCATTGAGCCCTAAAGATGAAAATTGTCGAGGACCTTTTTTGAGGGTGTGTGGAGTTTTTCTGGGTTGTACTTGCTTTTTTGTGGGGGGGGGAGGGTGGTGATGGAGGTTAAAATTCCTGATAAAATCTCGCAATGCAACCATAAATTAAAGAACCAATTTATATGAGCTGTACACTATGCATTGTAAATGCTTTATCACGTTTGATTTGACGAAACTTACAAACCAGACATTTTTTGTGCTGCTCATTTGAAGCAAATTGCTGTATGTACACCTGCTAAAAATGAATGTTTTTGTCTCGGTTTTTAAACTACTGAACTCTAAAGTGCCTTTTCAGCAAGTTCAAATTTGCAATACCATATCAATAAGTAAACAAGGTTCTCTTTTGAGCTCAGAGTATTGGATTGCAGCAAAAAAGAAGGAACCAAACAAACAAAAACATGTTGATTATTTATCATTTGGGTGGTTTTCAAGTGTTTGATTTGAAAGTATTTTGTTCTTGGTTCAAATCGTCAATTATTGTATCATTTGATGCAAGCACACATGTCGTGCTCCAGAATCTTTTTCCAAGTTCAAACCGGTTTGTGATGGAGTTGAATAAACTAAATGCATCTCATTTTGAGCATTGTTTAGCAAATTTAGATGACTACATCGGGATGAGACCCAAACGCGTGGGGATAGGCGACTCGACGTCGGGATGAGGCCCAAACGGCCAATTTAACGTGACTAGTCTGCGAAACCTCCCTCCTTTTCACAGGACTCATCGAACCAGAGTTCCTTTCTTGTCCAAGCAGATAATATATAAATCTTTATGGTATGTTTTGAGTGTTGTTATTGATTTGTCATGCTATGCATTTTGTTAATTTTAGAACATTTTATTAGATTTCAGGATGCTTGTGCCTTATCTCGTCACATCTTTGATGAGCAATTAGGGGTCCTGTCATGATGAGCACAACAATTCTCCAAAACCAAATACTCAAGAATAAAGGAATTGCTCACTCTGTTATTTGTTTGTTTGTAATTGTTCCATGGTGCTTGTGTGCATTTTATTTTCGGTTGATGAAATCTCCACGTCGGAACGCACTTCATTCAAATTCCCTGCTTTCCTTCCTGAAAGTCCCTGTAGTAATGTCCATCTTGTTTACCCTGTATTCCCCGCCCCATCCCTCTCCCTTCCAAAGATCTCCTAATGTCTCTGTTCCCTACTGTTTTGTGCTTCCCTCTCCCTAGTGGAACAGATAACAGCAATTTTTGAGAGGAATCGTGCAAATGATACAAGCATCAAATTTGGCACATTTGTTCTCCAGGGGATTCTAATCAAATCTGCCTGATTGGCCATTTGAAAATCCAAATTTTGAAAAAAAAAAGCTTCAAAAAAGTCAAGATCACGAATCAATGTTGGATGCTGGCTGAGATTGGTGAATGTTTCAGAAACGATGCTTTTCAAGAAATGTGAACATGCTCTTTTCATCAACATATTAGAAGCAGTGAATTTTGCTCTCGCCAGCCAGCATCGTTGATCATGACAAGAAATATAACAGGTCCCAACTTTCTTCCTTGGGGAACTTCGGCTTTAATGTGTGTCCACTTGGGGACCTTGTCAGCAAACTTAACGCACTGTTCACGATTTGAAACAGTCACTTATCCAAGAAACAAGAGATGAATCGACTCCCATTTGAAGGAGTTTTGAAACAGCGATCGTGTGATCAATGTGATGGAAATCTTTATATTAGAAAAACCTCCACACATCATCGACTAAATTGATCGTGGTGTTTGTGCATGCTCATGAAGCGTGTTCAGAATATCAGACATTGTGAAGTTGGGACACCTTTAATGTTTCAAAACTGTTTGGGGGTCAAGGTTCTGCTTCATTGCTTCCATTGTTCACTGTGCTATGAGATGTTCTGCAATTTTTGAGAGGATGGCAGTTGGAGCAAAGGTGGGCAGTTTTATAGAAGTGGACAGTGAGAGTCAATGTTCAGTGGGGGAAACAAACAAAAAACTAGAAGGGCACTCTTCGATGTTGTGATGTCACCAGATATGCCTCCGTCCACATTATTACATACTTGTAGCGTACCAAGTTTCTTTCAATCCCTGAAACGAGATTGAAAATATTAAATAATTTTGGCTGCCAGACCATGCATCCGATCAGGATGAAAGTTAAAACATATTCCTGATGAGAACCATAACTTTAATGTTTCATATCGATTAATGAAGCGGTTCAAGAGAAAGACTTTTCAAAAAAAGATTTTCATTCAATCCAATATGTCTGCCAGACCATGTGACCTAATAATTATTCGGGAACACCTTGGTATCCCCAAGGCTTAGGGAACATGTGGGTGAGGTTGCCACTCGATCTGTAAATTGTCAGGTCACGACAGATCATATCTGTGACTTGCTACAGGTACCATGTAAACCTGTACTAACCTGTTCCATGGTCGGGTTGTCGGCGACTGAACCGTCTTCACCAGGTTTCCTGGTGAGGAGGGTGTTTGGATATGGACACCCAGCAGGATTAAAAACAAAACCTGTCAAAAGGTGAAGGAGCTCCTTGTGAGCCAAAGGCCATCCATATCTAGTGCCCAACTGTGTCTGCGGACGTCCTCCTGCAGTTGAGTAACTTCTTATTAGGAGGTTGGTGGTAAGATTTGCACTTCAACCACCGTAAAACCCTTCATTCCGCAAAACATTCTCGAAACATGAAAAAATCTGAAAAGCCACTCCGCGGGAGTACCTCCTGTGCAGCTTCCCTTCGCAGGGCAGCTCACCGGATGACGGGATTGGGACAAAGCCTTCGGGACCCCCAATCTTTAATGATAGGAGGGAAACCACGGGGAAACATTCCCGGGTCAGATTTCGGTCGAGTGTGTCGGGGTGGTGCTGAGGTGTCGTCCACTAGATGGCGGTCTCCTTGGGTTAACCTGAGGCGGTCCCTTTGGGTGGGTGCCTGGAATGTCCGTCCTATCCCGAAGAGAGGATGATCACCTGTCTCTGTTATCATTGGAGCTCAAGCATTTGAACATGGGTATTATTCGGAGACCGGATTGTGGCGAGATCATGGCGGGTGGTTTCACCTAATATTGGTCTGGTCGCTCTGATGGTTACCATGCCCAAGGAGTTGCTGGAGCTGTGTCCAATAAGCTGACTCCAATGATAATTGAGGCAACACCGGTCAACGAGCGTATTATGAGACTAAGGATTCATCACTCCTTGGGTGTCATTTCCCTGGTCTTTGTTTGTGCTCCGACTGAGGCGAGTGATCTCACTGTGAAGGACACATTCTACGCCACGCTCGAGTCTGTGGTTGATCGGTGCCCCAGGCGAGATACACTTCTAGTCTTTGGAGATTTCAATGCATTGACTGGAACTGATAGGGATGGTTATTAGACATGTGTTGGTCCCCATGTGTCTGGAACTGTGAGCCAGAATAGCACGAAGTTCCTTGACTTTGCAAGAAGTCATGGACTTGGGGTGGCTGGTTCATGGTTTCAGTGCCCACAAGCTCATCGCTGGACGTGGTATTCCAATGCTGGCGGTGTGGCAAAGGAGATGGACCATGTGCTCGATGGTCGCTGGAGGATGATCCAAAACTGCAGGGTCTACCGGAGTGCTCAGTTCCTCCATACTGACCACCGACTTGTAACAACTCTGAAGTTTCAGCTTAAATCCAGGAGAATGGTACCATTCCAGCCAAGGCTGGATGTTGGCAAGCTCACGGATGAGAAGGTAGCTGAGGAGTTTATGAATGGGCTGAGTGGAGATTTGGGGGGTCTGGGTGCTTTTGGAGAATCCTGAAGAGTTGTGGAGTACCTTCAAGACCACCGTCCTTGATGTTGCCGGTGGATGTCTTGGAACTCACCAGAGGGCGAAGAAGAATTTTGTCTCTCAAGGGACACTGGATACCATTGACCAGAGTCGCAGGGCCAGGCTGAATGGCAGAGCTGAGCTGTTCAGGGAGCTGAGGCGTAAAACTGTACGTGCACTGAGAGTGGACAAGGAGGCCGATGTGCGTGAGGGGGTAGAGCATCACCTGTGGACAAGTGATTCTCGTCCAGCTTACAGGGGAATTCACACATTGCGTTCCTCCAAGCCCATTCCTCGGTGTACTGCAGTTAGAGCAGAGGGTGAAGGGCTCTTGACAGAGGAGTCAGAAGTGAAGGCCCGCTGGGCCGGTTACTTTCAGCAGTTGTGCCAGGCTGATCCACCAGCTGTCGAGTTGGATGTCAGGGGTGTTACAATCCCCGTTGCCGACCCTCCAATCAACTGTGGTCCACCTTTGTTTGTGGAAACACAGGCTGTGGTGAACCAGTTGAAATGGGATAAAGCTCCAGGGATCTGTGATATCCGTGCTGAACTTCTCAAGGATGGTGGAAATGCTGCACTCGTGTCATTGCATGCAGTTTTGTGCTCTGCCTGGAACACAGGCATCATCCCAACTAACTAGAAGAGGGGCCTCGTTGTCCCTCTCTGGAAAGGGAAGGGTGATTGCCAAGACTGCAACAACTACCGAGGGGTGACGCTGCTCTCAGTGCCGGGCAAGGTCTTTGCTCAGATAATTCTCGGTGGGGTTCGCTGCCATCTGCTTGAGTACCAGCATCCAGAGCAGTCAGGCTTTACACCAAAGAGGTCATCGATTGACCGTATCCTTGCTCTTTGTGTGTTCATCGAACGCAGACGAGAGTTTCGGCAGGGGCTGCTTCAGCTTCTGTTGATCTCTGTAAAGCGTTCGATTCAGTGAATCGGGATGTCCTCTGGAGGATTCTTGGTCTTCGTGGGGTGCCACCAAAACTGATCGATCTGATGTCTGAACTATACTCTGGTACTGAGAGTGCTGTGAGGTGTGGTGGTACCATCTCTGACTATTTCCAGTTGTTATTGGAGTTCATCGGGGGTGTGTACTGGCCCCCACACTTTTCAGCACTTGTATGGACTGGATTCTGGGGAGGATGTTATTGAGATCAAGCTGCGGTGCATCGTTTGGGAATGTCAAGATCTCTGACCTTGATTTCGCAGATGATGTAGTCATCTTTGTGGAGACTTTAGATATCCTTTTGGGGGCCCTCGAGGTACTGAATGAGGAGTTGGAGCCGTTGGGATTACGGGTTTCCTGGGTCAAAACTATGATCCTGGCTTTCAATGACATCTTGGATGCCGCTGTCCTGTCTGAACCTGTTTGTGGCGAGTATGTTGAGGTCAGGGAGAGCTTCACTTACCTCGGCAGTGATATTCATGTCTCTGCTAGCTATGAACCAGAGTTCAACAGACGTCTGGGTCGGGCCTGGGGAGTCATGGATTCATTGGATCATGGGGTGTGGCGCTGCCGGTACCTGTGTGGGAGGACGAAAGTCTGAGTCTTCAGGTCCTTGGTGCTTCCAGTCTTGCTCTCCAGATGTGAGATTTGGACTCTGACCAGGGAGCTGAGATGGAGACTTAATTCCTTTGTGTCCAACGAGCGGTTGCTGAGAGAGAATCAAATGGGATTTGTTGCCTGCATGGTCCGTGAGCGTCAGCTGCAGCTGTATGGACATGTGGCTCGTTTCCTGACGCTGATCCTGCTCACCAGATTCTCTCAGCGAGGGAGTCTCGTGAGTGGAGGAGGTCAATGGGCCGATCACGTGCCTCGTGGTTGCAGCAGACTGATCGGCATCTCAAGGAGATGGGGATGGGCCTGGCATCTGCCTGAGGGGATGGCCAAACGGAGGCCCCTGGAGTACCAGCGGAAAGTGGATACAGCGACACGCTGCTCCGGGGCATGCTCCCATACCTGACCCGACCTGACTTGACCTGACCTGACCTGACCTTCATTTTCCCAATCGTATTGTACTCGGAGGTTTTTGTTTAAATTAACTTGTTTGTTGCGGTTCGTAATAAACAAAGTACTCAAGTTTCTTTCGGGGCTAATTTAGAAATGGGAAATGCTCAAGAGCTTGGGCACAATTTGTACAAATCAAGAAAATTGTTCCTCGAGGGTTGGCAGGATGGCTTGGTGGTTGCACTCCACTCTCAGCTATCTCGTCTGGGTTGGAATCTCGACCCAGCCATCGACTGCCGTCCCAATGTTTCACAGGCCCACGAAGAGTGGACCCACAGGCCCATGAAGAGTGGTCCCACAGGCCCACGAAGAGTGGACCCACAGGCCAATGGAGAGTGGACCCACAGGCCAACGAAGAGTGGACCCACAGGCCCACGAAGAGTGCACCCACAGGCCTATTAAGAGTGGACCCACAGGCCCATGAAGAGTGGTCCCACAGGCCCACGAAGAGTGGACCCACAGGCCCACGAAGAGAGGACCCACAGGCCCACGAAGACTGGACCCACAGGCCAACGAAGAGAGGACCCACAGGCCCACGAAGAGTGGACTAGTTATCACCGGCACCAGGAACAAATGACAAATTCCTGCCCAAACTTTGGTCGAACATCAGGCTTGGTCAACCAGTTCGTGATAGACTTAGCCCCCAACCCCCCCCCCCCCAAGCCAATGACACAACAGCGTGGGAATTATTGTGTCGATAAAGAAGAAGATTGTTCATGGACACACCTGGAATGGTTCGTCGTTGCCCATTTTTATATCAAATAAGGACGTCACTGTGTTTGTTTGTACGTGTGTGTACCGTTTCAGGTGTGCAGTTTCAGGTGTGCAGTTTCAGGTGTGCAGTTGCACGTTCGAAGTCGGTTGTAAAAAAACAGATGAAGGAGTTGAATTGTTGTTGTGACTTGTGATGATTGTATCTAATTGTTAAAATGATATTTTTATCAGAGTCCTGCCCAGTGTCATCGTTTCGGAAGGGGACGAAAAACAGGTGTTTTCCTGCTGTGAATACAAACCTCATTGTGTGGCGCTCAGGAGCCGTGATTCCGTTTGTGGGTTTCAAAGCGGGAGAGGGAGACGTGAAGGGATCAAGGCCGTGACAGTGTCACGTTCACAACGCGGCTCCAAGCAACTGTTCTCCATGGTTACCGCGTCCACAGGTAATGAACACACCGCCGTGGAGGCGGAGCATGTTGAGGGGGCGTGGCGGAGCACGTGGAGGCGGAGCATGTTGAGGGGGCGTGGCGGAGTACGTGAGGGGGCGTGGCGGAGTACGTGGAGGCGGAGCATGTTGAGGGGGCGTGGCGGAGTACGTGGAGGCGGAGCATGTTGAGGGGGCGTGGCGGAGTACGTGGAGGCCGAGCACGTTGAAGGGGCGTGGCCAAGGGCAGCACGAGTGGGGATAATGAGAGACCACGCCGGGCGTGGCGGAGCTCATGGAGAGGGCCGCACGAGTGGGGAATAAACAGAGAGACGGTGCGGCGCGTTTCCTTACCTGGTGGAGTACGAAAGGCAGCCTCGCGTACTCGTCCGCATACTACACGATTTAGGAATCCGTAAATAAGGAAACGAAGGATCAGCCATCGGAGGAAGGACTGAGTGTCCATTGCCACCGCTCACACTGGGGGACCTGGCGATGCCTTGCAGGGATGGTGGCTACGGCGCGTTTACACCGGAGTCGCGACTGGGCCACGACCGGGACGGCATGGACGAGCTCGTACGTCGACTCGGAGAGAGTTTGCAGCTGAAGGCGAAGGGGACTCGGGGGAGGACACCGGTTCAGCGAGCTTGTCCCTACTGGGTGCCTTCTCGGCGGCTTGTAGCGCCTGGACCCGGTCCGACGGGTTGTTCCAAAGGAGGCCACGTTCGGCTCGTGTCCGGGAAAGAGAGCGACGAGCAGCGGGAGTTCCTCCGGCAGTTGGTTTTGAGCGGGAACCTGATTAAAGAAGCCGTTCAGCGTCTGCAGAGTGCGTCCTTGTGTTGCTTCGAGAGCCCGGTAAGCTCGAGGGACTCGACGAACATCCTGTGGACCCCTTGTCCCGGTGTCGTGCTGGTCCGACGTGCAGGAAGCTGTTTGTTTATTTGTGCACAA
>NC_140971.1:100684924-100764924 GCF_056783735.1 Eptatretus burgeri
TGGTTGTCGAGAAACAGCTGGCACGCGCACGCGCACGCGCGCACGCACGCACGCACGCACACGCACGCACGCGCACGCACGCACACGCACGCACACGCACGCACACGCACGCACACGCACGCACACGCACGCACACGCACGCACACGCACGCACACGCACGCACACGCACGCACACGCACGCACACGCACGCACACGCACACACACGCACACACATGCACACACACACAGCTGGAATTGTGGATAGATAATAAAGTACCCGCCCATGGGCAGGTACAGGGCACAAGGGCTTGGAGACCACCGATCATGTGTGCGGAATTCCTATTCTTCTAAATCGTAAACTACACATGAAAGTGAAAGTATATCGAAATAAAATCACATGAGATGCACTTTTAAGTAGAAATGTATTTCAGTATTATATTATAGAACTTCCTTATATACAATATAACTGGAATAGCAATCGCCATCAATTTCATCATCTAGTATGACCATGATGTTGTTTTTCGATTTGACGCGAGATATGACGACATATAACTGACCGTGAGAAAAAAATAGGTTAAATTCAGTTGATATCCGATAAAAATCGACGAATTCCGCCGTGCAAGATTATCACGGGATCACGTGAGTGGCAAGAGATGAAAAATAGCAGACGTTTATTTGAAAATGAAGAAATTAACGGCCTAAAAAAGCAGTGAGTTTTCCGGAGTTGGATTAGAAGTTTGAAAGAAGTTAAATATTGATCATTGATTGAAAGGTTGAATTTGACTTTGTAATTTTAACTTCAAATTGTGAATTACTCTGATTCTGAGAATAAATTTACTGAGAATAAATGACGTCATAATTCGAAAACCGGAAGTCGGAAGTGAATGTCGTCAATCAACTGTCATTTAATTTTGATTATCTGTCGAATGGCGTTGGTCCCGTCTCGATCGGATGAAATTGACCCGGTGACCTTGACCCTGTGACCGTCGACGTTGAACTTGACGACCCCCCTCCCCTCCCATGTCCGTTCTCATGTCCCAAGGATCACTCATGCCAAGTTTCATCTCATTCCATCCAACGGTTCGGCCACCTATAAAGGACAAACAAACAAACATACAAACGTATTCTGGTTTTTTTTCGTATAGTAGATAAGGGGGAGGCATGGATGTGTTGCTGCTGGAGTGGTCCATTGGCCTCCTCTTGTGTTGAGATTTCCTTGTAAGCAGTTGTTCATGTTGCACGTTACCTGTATTTTTAGTTTACCTGTTTTTCGTGTTCCTGTGTTTTTAGTTTAGTTTACCTGTATTTTTAGTGTTCCTGTATTTTGGTATACCTGTGTTTTTAGTTTAGTTCCTGTATTTTTGGTATACCTGTGTTTTTAGTGTACCTGTATTTTAGTATACCTGTGTTTTTATTTTAAGCCTGGTTGGTTGACTCAGGGAGTTGACTCAGCCTGTCATCCTTCCGAGGTCGGCGAAATGAGTGCCAGTGTACTGGTCCCGGTGTATGCCCCGGTTAGAATAGGTGTACCATATCCCTGTGTGTCGTAAGAGGCGACCAGGGTTGGCGTCAGGAAGGGCATCCGGCCATAAAACATTGCCTCAAGAAAAAGCCAAACCCCTGCACAGCAGGGAAAAATGGCTGTAAAAACGGTCATTTATATTATTATTTTGTGTTTTTAGTTTAGTTTACCTGTATTTTGGTATACCTGTGTTTTTAGTTTAGTTCCTGTATTTTGATATACCTGTGTTTTTAGTTTAGTTCCTGTATTTTGGTATACCTGTGTTTTTAGTGTTCCTGTATTTTGGTATACCTGTGTTTTTAGTGTTCCTGTATTTTGGTATACCTGTATTTTTAGTGTACCTGTATTTTTAGTATACCTGTGTTTTTAGTTTAGTTTACCTGTATTTTTGGTATACCTGTATTTTTAGTGTACCTGTATTTTAGTATACCTGTGTTTAGTTTAGTTTACCTGTATTTTTAGTGGTTTACCTGTATTTTAGTATACCTGTGTTTTTTAGTGTTCCTGTATTTGACACAAATGTGAACCCTGGTTTTAATCCCCCATGTTTTCATTCACCAGTTGGATACAACTCACCTGTTGCACATGTCAGGTTGAATGTGATAAATTAAATTCAAAATCCAATCCTAACGTGTGTGCAGTTTGGTTCGTGTGTGCAGTTTGGTCCGTTTAGCATTCCCATCTGAATGCCGGAGAACCCAGGTTCGAATCCCAACTCCCCTCTATATGGCCATTGTCTATCAATGTCATTGTAATTCACATCAAAGTACACCGACGTGTCCCGCTGTCTATCCCTCATGTTTTCTGTACAAGACCTGTGAACTCCGGAGTGATTTAACGAACATGTCACACTCGAACATTAATCATAAAAATAACCAGAAATGTTTTGTTTCATTTTCCACTCCATCATTGCAGCTCGCCAGTTTTCCTCGAAAATCGTCCAGGGTCGTTTGTGTGTTTGTTTCCATGTTGGTGGAATTTTAAATTGTGGGTGTTAATGTTTACCTTGGCGGTCCTTCTGAACACGTGTTCTTTGTACTCTTGACGAGTTGAGCAATATTGTCACGCAAGTGTCCTTACGTTGCACATCCTGTGTGTTGTGCAGGAGTGAATAAAGAACTTTCAGCAAGTCTGGTGTTGTCTTCGCCTCAAACTCGGATCTATTCGTAGCTGCATTGGGAAAAGAGCTTGATCTGCCCCAGCACGGAGTTTGAGTTTCGAGCAAGGCAGAGAGAGGTCTGCACTCGGCAGGACGGCCATGTGGCTTCCCACGAGGTCATGGTGCCCAGGATTAAGACAAAACAATTTTTTGAGGTTGTTGCGACGACTTCAAAAGTTTTATTTAAATTATTATTATTATTACTATTATTATTATTATTATTATTATTATTATTATTATTTTGCATTTGTAAAGAAGCCCCTCCGATGTCCTTGGATGGGACTGACTGCTGCGCTAATGATGGACTCGTCGGGGAGTACCTGAGGTGTGACCGGAGTTATCTCGGTTTAAAAACACTCCATGTCCTCTCGGAGAGGGTGGTCGTACTTTTGTTGATACTTTTACAAACATTGATGATTGTTTTCTTAATTTAATTGGTTTTTCTAAAACCCCTGTTGTCCTCCTTGCATCGGACCCTATTTCATGAACGTTGTTTCATCGAAGAGTTTTTTTTCTCTTTTCCTTCCCTTTCTTGGCTCAGGAACAATAAAGTCGAGTTTTTTTTTTTTCCTTTGTATCTCATCTCGTCGTCGATTCGTATTGCTGAGAAGCTGGAAGAGAACGTGTCCTGGTTGCACGTTCAGCATATGGATAATGAACGTGGAGTGCGTGCGACCCCCTTGGTGAACCTTTTTATGACAGGATGTTCTCTCTTTTTATTTTTTTTTATTTTTTATTTTTTTCCCCTTTACAGCTTTTGTTGTGCAATGGCCAGACAGTGCAATCGATGTAACGATGCATTGTTCAAACGAGGAGCGTCCAAGTGATCTGGTGTTTCGGGCATCGTTTGAACTGCAGGCCGTGGAGGCCTCGACTGATGACACTCGATTGGGATACGTTTTTATGTCCATAATATGTTGGTAACAAGTTTGTTCCCCTTTCTGTTCCAAAGCTCAGTTGTAATTGCTAGTTTATTTCACCTATGACGATAAAAGGCGTTTGTCAGCATGAAATTGCAACGGATTACAGAACTTGGTGGATGAGTTGGTTCGGTAACGAGAACAAGCCGATTCGATTTTGGTTCAGGTCCGGATCCCAATCCACCGATCGGTGGGATACAAAATGTAAACTGTTCAGCCTGGCGGAGGAATGCGCTCCACTCACCAAGTGCCGTTCTATTTGGCCCGCCCCCCCTGGCGTGGAAAAGGATTAATAAATATATTTTATTAATCGCAAGCAAATACAACCCGTCGCTTCGCTGACTGGTCAATAAAAGGGGGGGGGTGGGGTGGAGAGCGACACCTCAGCAAACATTGCTATTCCCTGCGGGAGGGAGGGTGTGTGAGAGGGATACACACACACCGATAGGTGTGGGAGGAGGGTGCTGCATTTTATGAGGGGGGACAGAGTGAGCGAAAAGGATGGGGGAGAGGAGGAAAAAACCCACAAGAGGGATGGAGGTGGGGTTAACAAGGAGAATGATGACGCTTAATCACTGAACACAAAAAAAAGACATAAGAACAGCTGTACACACAACGACACAACAGAGTTTGTTGAGTAATCCGCTGGCACTTCCACAAAAACTTTGATATTCCAGTTCCAGAAAATTTGTGGGAAAATGAACCAAAAGCAATCAGTGAAAACATTGAAGTACCGCCCACGTACGACCGAATGATTCCATTGAGCGTGAACATGTAAAACAAAGCATTGTGACCAGATATCATACTTAGGTTAAAAAAAAGAGGAAGGCATTGCTAATTGAGGTGTTAATAGCAGTGATTTTGGACCAACAATGCAGAAATCAAGAAAATGACCAAATAGCAAAACCTCAAACATGAAGTGAAAAGATCCTGGAACCTCAAGAATGTCAAAGTTGTTCCAGTGATGATGAAGAACCTCATGGGAATGATGAAGAAAAACCTCACAGAGATATTATAAACCATCCCTGGGAATATCACTACAAACGAACTACAGTTGGAAGCCGTCCGGGCTCAGTAACGGTCCTGAAGAGAACCCTCGGCACAAAACTTTGAAAACAGAAAACTTCACATCTTGGTCCATGAATCGTGACCCCCTGACCACAATGAAGGTGGATATTTTGTGCCCACCATGTGGACTTTTCCACATTTTGAAACCCAATATGTACACACACACACACACACACACACACACACACACACACACACACACACACACACACACACACACACACACACACACACACACACACACTGCCTTTTATTAGTACAAGATAAGATGCCCTTATTCCTCCACCACCACTACAATTTTGGGGTTTTGTGGTTTTGCAGTCATTTCTGTATGTCTGTCCAGGTGGTAACTTTTTTTTACCATTTGAGCTTTTGTGAGAAGATGGAGAATCACAAAGTAATAATTTGGTCATTCGGTTAAAGGTCCCATTTAGTAGATGGATTAAAACAACGACAACTTTGCATTTTCAGATGCTTTCTCGTTCTCTTTTGTTTTGGTAGTAATTTCGTTTGTTTAAAAAATAACAGAAAGCCGAAACATGTTCAATTCCATTGAAATAGTTACTTAAAGCATGCAGCTTGCAAAGTCCCAAAAGGTGTCATTCTGAAAAGGCAGTGGGTGTAGTGTGTGTGTGTGTGTGTGTGTGTGTGTGTGGGATAAGTGAACGTTTACGACAACCACTCAAACTGATGTGTTTGGAACCTTTTGCCCCAGGCTATCAGCATAGGCCCATGGTTAAAATGTGTTTCAAGTGAAAAGGAATGTGCCAATCCTGGAGTCCAGCATTCCTGCCCAATGAGCGACGATGAATAGGAGAATGAACCAAATCAACTCTGTTTGGAAAGGGTAGAAACTTTCAGGTTGGAAGCATTGCAGCACAGAAACGATGGATTTTTAACTCGAAGTTTATAAGAGATGTTTATGGCAAGAGGGAACGAGATATGGATGATCTTTTCAGCGTGGACCATCAGTCGGAACAAGAGGAGAGACGTACCGTTATTTTTGCTCTGACGAAGGACTAACACATCAACAGCACGTCCTTTCTAAAAGTGGTAACGGTACTCAACTTTTAGTGAACAAAGTCTTGTGTTTATCCTGTCTGCAGAAGTCGATCGACATTAGCCTTGAGTGAGACAGGTATTCCATTCTTACAGAAAGTCATGCTCCTGGTAAATATACACGTATTACACCAATCACTCAATATAACCTGAACTGGAGCACAAAACACTCATGTACTCTAACACTATGGTGTAGCCGTCTAGTGCTTCTGCTTCATTTGCAGGATGCTTATTTTTAGCTCACCTGGAATATAGTTCCAGGTAGCTTATGGGATGGCATGTCCGTCTGTCCGTCCGTCCTCAACTTGACGACAACCTTCATCACCTATGATCTACCAAAGTTTGTTCACGCCATTTAAAAATAACAAAAAATTGGGGTTTGATAGGATCTACAGGGGGATTACCCCCCCCCCCACCCCCCCCAAAAAGTATGTTTTCTTCTCAGAAACGACACACACAATTCCGATGAAATTTAACCGCAACCTTCATCGCCCATGATGCACCAAAGTTTGTTTCACATTAATCATTATTCTACCAGGTGACTGCCCAGGAGTATTGCCCATATATTTTTTATTTTCTTTTATTTTGGGGGGTAATTGAGGCAGCTGTCAGTTGCTTATACACTTCCCAAATAAAAGTATGTGTCAGAAGAACGTGTTGCATGATTGGAACAAATCGCCGTGGGGTGGGTACTCTGCTAGGACAACATATAATGGCCAAAACATAATCACCTGTTTAACACCTTACCAGAAACAGAGTATATAATTATGGACGTAAATGCCCAGTTACACACCACAACAAATTGTAAATGAGTGGTAAGATCTTCACAAATCAAATATCTGTGGATTAGTTCTCAACAATCCTCTGGAAGAAGTCCTTTCGTTCAAGCTTCTGGATCTCACTGTCTGCCATGATCTTTCCTGGGAAAGTCACATTTCATACCTCGCCTCCAAAGCCAGTCGCCGTCTGGGAAACCTCCGTTGTGCAAAGTCCTTCCTCGGCCCTCCTGAGCTCCTGACCACTTACAAAGCTTTTGTCCGTAGCCTGATGGAGTACTGCTCTCCCTCTGGGCTGGTGCTCCTGCCTCCCACCTTTCTCGGCTTCACACTGTGGAAACCAAGGCATTTCGGATCATTGGCATCTCCCGCGATGAGGCTGAGTCTTTGGGCCTCTCACTCTTACCACAGGCAGGTCGGTGGTCTTTCTGTCTTCTACCGTCTTCTATCCGGTCTCGCCCCCCTTCCTGCTCTGTCTGCGATATGCCCCCCCCCCGCCCATATTCCTGCAGGGCGCTCAAGGTCCGCCAACAACCCCCTTCTGGTAAAACTACCAAAATCACGAATCACTGCTCACCTTCACTCTTTCATTCCTCTTTTTCCCCACCTTTGGACTAAACTCACTCACTCTATTCAATTCCATTCTTCCCTCCAGGCCTTCAAAACAGCTGTTCACCACCACCTCTTATCATCCCCCATCCAAAACCACAATCTTTTCTACCCACGTTAATCCACACCAAACCCACCTCCTTCAAATTCCCTGCTTTCCTTCCTGAAAGTCCCTGTAATGTCCATCTTGTATTCCCCATGTTCCCCACCCCATCCCTCTCCCTTCCACAGATCTCCTAATGTCTCTGTTCCTCACTGTTATGTCCTTTCTTCTCCCGCCCCTCTTTCCTCATGCCCCCCTTCCTGTGCGTTGGTTATTAGCTCTCATTCGAGCCTCGACAAGGTATACAAAAAAAAAAACCCAATAGAATTAAGATTAAAACTTAGTTTGTCAAGTCGTTAATAGATTAATGGAAGAGGATGATCAAGATGACCTTCCAATCCAGCACATGGAAGCAATTCTGGACATGATTCACTTGTTTAGATTATCCTTTCTACATTCTATGGTCCATCATAGAAAAGACAATGACGTCGTCAAAATTATGTGTGATAAAGGGGTGGAACCGGTCAATAGACAGAAAATACGACGCCAGAAGAAAGTGTGGGGTAAACTTCCATAAACGATACAACAGAGAGAGCCACCAAGGGTTGTGTACACTTTATGAAATGCAATTCGGGGAAAATCTTCAATTACAAGGAAACGGTACAATATATAGATGTAGATGAATGGTTGAGTAACACACGTCATTGAAATTATGTACATTCCAGATTTAAATAGAAGGACACTCGGAAGAGCGCATACCTCCGCTACGTAATGCCTGATCCACAAGAACATCGGACCAAATACATTTTTGAGATGTCATGCTCTTTATCGTTTTTGGCCCTATCTCTCAATGGTGAAGAATCACTTAAAAATTTTAGTGTCCAGATCGGGATGTTCACCAAAATCGAATCGGTTCGTCCTTGTTACATACCCAACCTATCCACAAAATTTCATCCAGATCCTTTCCACAACTTTTTGAGATATCCTGCACACAAACAACCCGAAAACAAGAAGAAGACGTTGTGCCGAGCGCGATACCAGCAAAATCCATACAACGTATTATACCTCAATAATAATTGGTGGTTGAATTAAATGACCAAATCTACAACTCCTCTTCAAATTTCAAGTCAATCGGATGAAAATGGAGGATTTTAGAAATACCGCCTTAGGTGTTGACCTTGGGCCTATGTTGACCTCAAAAAGTTGCCTCGTTGAATTCAGCGACCTGAAATATAA
This sequence comes from Eptatretus burgeri, assembly GCF_056783735.1. Lineage (NCBI taxonomy): Eukaryota > Metazoa > Chordata > Myxini > Myxiniformes > Myxinidae > Eptatretus > Eptatretus burgeri. The sequence continues at coordinate 100,693,298 of NC_140971.1, forward strand.
ATCCTGTTCAAATTTCAAGTCAATCGGATGAAAATGGAGGATTTTAGAAATCTCGCCTAAGTTGTTGACCTTTGGTCTATGTTGACCTTTTGATCTCAAAAACAATAGGCTTCTTCCTTATGACAAACTCTTCCATGTGGTGAAGTTTCGTGAAGATCGGTTTAAAATTGTGACTTGTAGGCGACAAACAGACAGAATAACAAAATCGACGAACCAATGGAGACGAACAAATAACAAACAGAGAGGGGTGAAAACAACCACCTTCACCTTCGGTGGTGGAGGTAACATTTTCTTATAAAAGGATTAACTTGCATTGACAGGACTGTGGGGACAGATGAGAGAACAAACTGATAAACACAAAGTACCAAACACACACAAATGACTTTATGTTTGGAGGAGGTGAGGAAACATGTTGAAAAGCAGAATTGTTGATTTGAAAAGAAAAGTTTGAATCAATAATCCAAAAGTAATTTTAAACAATCCAGAGACAAGTGATTATTAAAAACACATTCAAACACAATGTGTTATTGTTCCAATTGACAAAGCAAAGAATAATATTGCATTTGTATGTGAAACATTCGACATTCAAACACTTTTGGAAGACTTGGGCTTACAGACTGGACTCTCAAAGACCGACAAAATAAGTAACGGTGTTAAAATAGACTTTACACAACACCATATAAATCACTCAAAAGGGAGAAGACTCTTAGTTCCAGATAAACACCATAAATTACCATTCATTTACTGGATCCCAAACATGTACAAAAACACGTCTAAGATGACGTCATCATCATATGTAGACTCCAGATACATCAAGGAAAGGCAGCATGAGGGGAATGTGAAGGGAGGATCCATCCGGAAATAACCACCATCCAGACACGTATGGAGATAACCACCATCAAGATACATTCGGAGACAGAGAGAGAGGGTGGGAGGGGGGTGGAGAGAGAGAGAGAGAGAGAGAGAGAGAGAGAGAGAGAGAGAGAGAGAGAGAGAGAGAGAGAGAGAGAGAGAGAGAGAGAGAGAGAGAGAGAGAGAGAGACTCAGAAGTGATCGTTGGGGAGGGTACCGTGGGTTGTCATGCTGTGGTAAGTGAGACGAGGGGCAAGCGAGGCAGATTTACCTCAGAAAAGAAAAGGTGGGAATAAAATAAAAGGGAAAAATGATTTAATAATCCCAACTAATAGCCCATCGCAACGCACACCCTTGTCCTCCCACTACACAAAAGGAAGGGGTCGATCTGCACGTATATTAATGGCATAACTGACTCGGGACAACTATCTGTTGAATGCATGCGATTCCGAAAACCGCAACAATATACAGTATATATATATATATATATATATATATATATATATATATATATATATATACATATATATATATACATATATATATATATATATATATATATATATATATATATATATATATATATATATATATATATATATATATATATATATATATATATACATTCTGGACAGTGGTTATGCCCAGATGGTGGTCATCTCTACATGTATCTGGACAGTGGTTATGTCCAGATGGTGGTTTTCTCCATACATATTTGGACAGTGTTTATGCCGAGATGGTGGTTACCTCGGCACGGACTTGGACGGTGGTCACCTCGGCACTTACCCATCGTTCCCCTCGGTGTACGATCGTGTTTGTTTGTATTTTCTCCCCATTACCTTCAATTTCTATCTTCCCCACTTTCCCAATGTCCCCCATCCCTCCCAACTAAACACTATTTATTGTCTCAAATAAAAAATAAAAACTACCTTTCTCCTTGCACACTCACAAGTCTCGATTATTCATCTTCTTCTTCATCCTCATCTTCTTCCTCCTGCCGGCACACCATCTTTATTCGACTGAGCTGACCCTCTCTCACCATTACCTTCACAATTTCTTCTGATCTACAACCTTCCGTTCCCGAATCTTACCTGTTCTTCAAAAATACATCAAAAAATAATAATCTTTCTTGCATCCTTTCGATCTTGACATCTCCTGAAACCATCTCTCTCTCTCTCTCTCTCTCTCTCTCTCTCTCTCTCTCTCTCTCTCTCTCTCTCTCTCTCTCTCTCTCTCTCTCTTTCTCTCTTTCTCTCTTTCTCTCTTTCTCTCTTTCTCTCTTTCTCTCTTTCTCTCTTTCTCTCTTTCTCTCTTTCTCTCTTTCTCTCTTTCTCTCTTTCTCTCTTTCTCTCTTTCTCTCTTTCTCTCTTTCTCTCTTTCTCTCTTTCTCTCTTTCTCTCTTTCTCTCTTTCTCTCTTTCTCTCTTTCTCTCTTTCTCTCTTTCTCTCTTTCTCTCTTTCTCTCTTTCTCTCTTTCTCTCTTTCTCTCTTTCTCTCTTTCTCTCTTTCTCTCTTTCTCTCTTTCTCTCTTTCTCTCTTTCTCTCTTTCTCTCTTTCTCTCTTTCTCTCTTTCTCTCTTTCTCTCTTTCTCTCTTTCTCTCTTTCTCTCTTTCTCTCTTTCTCTCTTTCTCTCTTTCTCTCTTTCTCTCTTTCTCTCTTTCTCTCTTTCTCTCTTTCTCTCTTTCTCTCTTTCTCTCTTTCTCTCTTTCTCTCTTTCTCTCTTTCTCTCTTTCTCTCTTTCTCTCTTCCTCTCTTTCTCTCTTCCTCTCTTTCTCTCTTTCTCTCTTTCTCTCTTTCTCTCTTTCTCTCTTTCTCTCTTTCTCTCTATATCTCTCTCTTTCTCTCTTTCTCTCTTTCTCTTTTCTTCTCTTTCTTTCTTTCTCTCTTTCTCTCTTTCCCTGTTTCTCTCCTTCTCTCTTTCTCTCTTTCTCTTTTTCTCTCTCTCTCTCTCTCTTTCTCTCTTTCTCTCTATATCTCTCTCTTTCTCTCTATATCTCTCTCTTTCTCTCTCTTTCTCTCTCTTTCTCTCTCTTTCTCTCTCTTTCTCTCTCTTTCTCTCTCTTTCTCTCTCTTTCTCTCTCTTTCTCTCTCTTTCTCTCTCTTTCTCTCTCTTTCTCTCTCTTTCTCTCTCTTTCTCTCTCTTTCTCTCTCTTTCTCTCTCTTTCTCTCTCTTTCTCTCTCTTTCTCTCTCTTTCTCTCTCTTTCTCTCTCTTTCTCTCTCTTTCTCTCTCTTTCTCTCTCTTTCTCTCTCTTTCTCTCTCTTTCTCTCTCTTTCTCTCTCTTTCTCTCTCTTTCTCTCTCTTTCTCTCTCTTTCTCTCTCTTTCTCTCTCTCTCTTTCTCTCTCTTTCTCTCTCTTTCTCTCTCTTTCTCTCTCTTTCTCTCTCTTTCTCTCTCTTTCTCTCTCTTTCTCTCTCTTTCTCTCTCTTTCTCTCTCTTTCTCTCTCTTTCTCTCTCTTTCTCTCTCTTTCTCTCTCTTTCTCTCTCTTTCTCTCTCTTTCTCTCTCTTTCTCTCTCTTTCTCTCTCTTTCTCTCTCTTTCTCTCTCTTTCTCTCTCTTTCTCTCTCTTTCTCTCTCTTTCTCTCTCTTTCTCTCTCTTTCTCTCTCTTTCTCTCTCTTTCTCTCTCTTTCTCTCTCTTTCTCTCTCTTTCTCTCTCTTTCTCTCTCTTTCTCTCTCTTTCTCTCTCTTTCTCTCTCTCTCCGGTACTTTTCATCGACCCAGCAGCTTCACACTTCGTTTACCGTCCAAATTCACCACACACTTCCACGATTTTACTTCAACCTTCCCTTTTCCAAATGTTGCACAATCCTTATTTAAAATAAAGAATTTCACTTTTGACTGTATACCTCCCAGAGCCAATTGCTTCTCCCGTAACCACGTGATCTGTTTTCACCCTCTGCGTTTATCGATCCAATTTCACCATTCACCTCACGAATTTTTCAACACTTCCATGACCTAATCCAGTGTTTCCCAAACTTTTTTGAGCGCGACCCAAATCCAGGTGTGGTGAAAATCTCGCGACCCAAGCTTCAATCAGCGTCTATTTCCACGAAACATAATATCATAATAAAATCAGACAACCAGCGCTAATACATACTATATTAGTGCGAGAGGTGTAATTGCAGCTTCGTCTGCATGATGTCTTCGATGCGCCTGTCATGGCTGGGGTCATTGCGATTGCGCGCCTTGTTTTTGATGACCGTCAGCGCCGAAAAGCCTTGCTCACACACATACGTGGTCGCAAACGGGAGCAGAACATTCATGACGTCGGCGCCAATTATGGGCTTTTCTTTCTTGACCGCAGTCCAGAACTCTCCAAGTGACGCTTTGGCATAGAGTTGTCGATGCAGCTCGATGAACTCTTCCTGCAGTCCATGGACATCCCCAGACGTGCTCCACATGCTTCGTAGCCAGATGCCTCTTCAGTTTGTTTTCCTTCAGCGATTCGTTGGACAGCACTTTGAAGCACAACACACATCGTGGCTTCACAGAACCACGATCACTGATAGAAGTGAAGCCCACATCCAGAAATGCTTGCTTGTAGGAACGCTTTGCCATCCTGCAAAACGAAATAGGCGACTAGATCAGTCAGTGGAGTCAGTGTCAAGGCTAACTGACACAAAATACGCAATGCAAAGTGGAGCAGAAAACTGCGCTGCGCAGTCCAGCCAGCAAGGCAGGTCACACAAAACAGCGTCTCGACTTGTCGGTCAGCCAATGTGAAGTGACCGGACTGGGTTCGTCACCTCACGAAATTACTTCGGTTTCAGAGAGCGAGCAATTGGAAAAGCGAGCTGGCGAAATGATTGGCCTGCAGTTAACCGTTTTGGGCAGGTACAAAGTACTGAACGGTACTGAACGGCAAGAGTAGGTAGAAACGGAAGTGTCGCTGCACCTCGGGCTGAATGATCGAGCGGAACGGTACCAAACGGCACTGTCCTACAATGTGGCGTTTGCGCGATTGCCTTTTACCCGCTTGATTTATAAAAAAAAAAAAATTTTGCCGGGGTCCTCGCGACCCATTTCTGGACCCTTCGCGACCCATAGTTTGGGTCGCGACCCATAGTTTGGGAAACACTAACCTAATCTGATGAAAACTCTCTCAAATAATAATAATAAAACGATCTCTTATAATGCTTCATCTTCCTCTTTCACACGTGTGGTTCTCTTTACTGTATCATAATACTCTACTCTTCTGCTGTTTAAACAGACTGCTCTCAATTTGACCTTTCCTTCATTCCTTGCCTAAAAAATCCAACTGTTACAGTGCTTCTTCTCTCCATTCTCTGAATTTCCCTTTATTGCATCCCTCAAGAAACATGTTTAATCGCATCTCTAACCTAAAACTTTTAAAAACCCAGTTTGCTCTAAATGTTCGCTTTCCATCAACCATTCTTTTTTTTTTTTCCAATTTCAGTGCCAACTCATTCCTCTTACCCCTCACTCTCAAAGCAACCATCACACTCTTCTCCCTCCAAACCTCCCTCTCACCTCTCTCAAAAACTCCCCCCTCACCTTTCTCCCACCATTCACCCCCCTCACTCATCCTTCTCAAAGTTTCCCCCCCCCTCTCATCCACAAAGCTGCCTCCTTCTACTGCCCTCTCACCTCCATCTCTTCACTCCACCTCCTCAAATCCTCAACTGCCTTCTTCCCCCTCTCTTGTGCCCCCTCTCCCCCAGCACCACAGAGCCTTTTCTCCTCCTCATCCAGTGCCCTCCCCTAGCTATTCTGCAATCCTCCACACTCTTTCAACAACCCTCCTTACCTCCCCCCTTGCCCCTTGTCCTACCCTGCCCCTCCCCTCCCACCCCCTGCACCCAAAGCCTCCTCCCTCCCTCTTCATTCACAGTGTGGACCATAAATATCCGGGCCTTCGCTCAAACATTTCAGATCTTTCCATACAGGTTGCTACTGACAAACCAGACATAATCTGCCTAACAGAACCTTTCCTCCCCCAAGACGTGTCTGACTCCCAAGTATCTCTCCCTGGTTACTCCCTCCTCTGGTATGACAGACCTGAACCTCGTCCTGGTGGAGGCGTTGCTCTCTTCATCAAAGACTCTGTTCCTCACTCTCCATGCACTGCCCTCACTCCCCCAGGAATACCTCTGGCTACGGCTTCCCCTCCACTCCCACCTCATGTTTATATGTGTGTTATACCGTCCACCAAACAGTGATGACTGCATTTCCACCTCACTATCCGAAAACATGGACCAACTTCTATCTTCTCATCCCAACTCTCTCTCTTCCTCATATGTGGCGACTTCAATTGTCATCACGCCAGTTGGCTAGGTGTGGGTACCTCTCTCACCTGCCATGGCACCTCAGCAAAAGCTTTCTGTGACTCATTGGGACTGACTCAATCGGTCAACTTCCCGACCCGGATCTCAACCAATGACACTTCATCTCTTCTGGATCTGATTTTGACAAATTTCCCTGACAATATCTGCTGCTCTTCCTTCGCTCCAATCGGTTCTGCTGACCACGTGCTTGTCAAAGTGGACATCTTTCTGGCTGTTATCAGAGAACCACCTCAACACCGTCGAGTCTGGCATTTCACTCAAGCCGACTGGCAGGGTCTCCGAGCAGCCATCAAACTTACAGACTGGTCTCCTATCGCTACTTTCTCCAACATCAACTCCTCCTGGGAATTCTTTCAAAGAAACTTGCTCTCCCTCATGCACAGATTTATCCCCTCTCCTCTTCAGTTGTCCTACCCTTCCTCCCACCCTTGGTTTACTGAAGCTTGTGGCGAGGCAGTTGTCCTGAAACAACTTGCCTTTGCCTCATGGAAACCAAACCCAACTGAGGGCAATCTCAGTTCCTTCCATATAGGTCGGAATAAGTGTGTATCTACCCTCAGCAGAGCCAGAAAACAACATCTTTCTAAGCTCAAGTCCGAACTTTCAAACCTCTCTCCCTCCTCAAAATCCTGGTGGCATCTAATCAAATCTGTTTCTGGTGTATGTTCCCCCTCCATCCCCTCCCTTACCTCAAATGCCGCACTGCTGATACCGCACGTGAAAAGGCTGAATGCCTAAACTCGGTGTTTGCAGCTAAATCTTGTGTCCAAAATGCATCGCTTTCTCTAACCACCTTACCCAGTCGCACCCAACTTTTCCTGGACTCTGTATCCTTTTCTCCTGACAAGGTGGAGAGCTTGCTGTCAAACCTCGACTCAGATTCTGCAACCGGTCCAGACGGCATCAGTCCACGTGTCCTAAAAACCTGCTCTTCTGCTCTTGCTGACCCTCTCTCTGTTCTATTCACCCTCTCATTTGCTCAACGTTCTCTGCCATCTGCTTGGAAACCAGCAAACATCACTGCCCTGAATAAAAAGGTGCAAAAACAGATTCCTGCAACTACAGACCAATCAGCCTTCTCTGAATCATCAGCAAGGTTATGGAATCCATCATCACTTCAGACATTAAATCCTTCCTCTTCTCCAATGGCCTGATATCCGATCATCAATTTGGTTTCAGACCAGGTCACTCTTCCCTGGACATTCTGCTTCTGCTTTCCCAACAATGGATGGAGGTCCTCAATGCCAGACATGACATCAGAGCCATCTCCCTCGACATATCGCGTGCTTTTGACACCGTCTGGCACCCTGCCCTGCTTACCAAACTCTCTTCCTCTGGTATCCAAGGCCATCTCCACTCATGGCTCGCAGACTTCCTCTCCTGTCACAGTCAACGTGTGGCCCTAAATGGAGTTCTTTCATCCCCCCTTCCTGTCCAGGCTGGAGTTCCTCAAGGTAGCGTTCTGGGCCCTGTTCTTTTTCTGGTTTTCATCAATGATCTCTCCGACTCTCTGGAAAATCCTCATTATCTCTTTGCTGATTTCCCGATCTTCTGCCGTACCATCGGTCATCCCTCAGACCGGCAAACAGCAGCTTCTTCGCTCACTGCAGATCTGGATAAAATCACAAACTGGTCCAACATGTGGAATATGTCTTTCAATCCGGACAAATCTCACACGCTCACTATGTCTCTCCGAAAGGACCGTTTAGAAACCCCCCCCCCATCCCCTTTCTCAACAATCCTCTGGAAGAAGTCCTTTCTTTCAAGCTTCTGGGTCTCATTATCTGCCATGACCTTTCCTGGGAAAGCCACATTCAAACCTCGCCTCCAAAGCCAGTCGCCGACTGGGAATCCTCTGTCGTGCAAAATCCTTCCTCGGCCCTCTTGAGCTCCAGACCACTTACAAAGCTTTCGTCCGCAGCCTGATGGAGTACTGCTCTCCCCTCTGGGCTGGTGCTCCTGCCTCCCACCTTTCCCGGCTTCACGCTGTGGAAACCAGGGCATTTCGGTTCGTTGGCATCTCCCGCGATGAGGCTGAGTCTTTGGGCCTCTCACTCTCTCACTGCAGGCTGGTCGGTGGTCTTTCTGTCTTCTCCCGTCTGCTCTCCAACCTCACCCCCCGAGCTCTCTGCCATTTGTCTCCACCACATTTCCACAGGGCGCTCAAGGTCCGCCCACAACCCCCTTCTGGTAGAACTCCCAAAATCACGAATCACTGCTCATCTTCACTCTTTCATTGCTCTTTTTTTCCACCTTTGGAATAAACTCCCACTCGTTTCAATCCCATTCTTCCCTCCAGGCCTTCAAAACAGCCATTCACCGCCACCTCTTATCATCCCCCATCCAAATCCTCGATCTTTTCTACCCCCGATAAACCACCCAAGCCCACCTCCTTCAAATTCCCTGCTTTCCTTCCTGAAAGTCCCTGTCATGTCCATCTTGTATTCCCCATGTTCCCCACTGTTTTGTCCCTCCCACTCCCTCCCCTCTTGTCTCATGCCCCCCCCCCTTACTGTGCGTTGTGTGTTTGCTCTCATATGAGCCTAGACAAGGTATACAAAAAAAAACAAAAGGTGTGATTGAGACCGCTACCCTGGAGAATACCATTGACCATGGGAAACATGGACGACAGGGCTTGACCAGCTCGAACTTGGAAAGATTTATTGGATAGGAAGTCAACAATCCACCAGAACATTCTGCCATTGATGCCAAGTCTGTGTATCTTGTCCAGGAGGCCTTGTGGATGTCGAGGGATTCACGATTGTTTAATGTTTGTCTGATGTCATTGGCAAGTGAAGCAATGTGGTCAGTGGTGGGACGACCCTTTGTGAACCCACAATGATACTTGTGCAGGAGGTTGTTGTTCTCCAAAAAGAAGACCAGGCGTCCGTTGACCATGCTCTCCATTAATTTGCTGACCACCGAAACGAGAGTGATCGGTCGGGAGGAGCATGGGCTCGACCGTTGGGAGGATGTTCCCCGGTTTTGTGAATAGGAATGATAAGTGTTTCTAGTCGTGGGCAAGCTTGCCGAAAGATCAGGCCTTGTTGGGAGGTTCAAGGAACACAAGCACAACGTGACCACCCACGTGCTCGAACAGACCGGAAGTTAACCAGGAACAGACCGGAAGTTAACCAGGAACAGACCGGAAGTTAAACAGGAACAGACCGGAAGTTAAACAGGAACAGACCGGAAATTAACTGGTCAGGACCAGGAGCCCCGTCAGTAGGGTAAGAATACTGATTCTGGCTCACTTTTCCCCATGTAAATGAATGGGGGATTTTCAGCGATTTATATTTTTTTTCCTTAAAAATAAACCCCCTTTTTATCCCAAGGTATATTTATTTGTCTCCCCTTTTAACTTGGAGGTTGAACCTCATTGAATTGAACACCTGGGGGTTGAACAGCTCACTCATTGAACCTATAAAGATTTGTTCATTCTCAAATTCCTTCAATAGTTTAATTTTCTTTGCACAATAATCCCCATCTAAAATATTGACAAACAAAACATTTGAATCTTTATATTTTTTAAGATACCCCTTTGTGCCATTACGAAATGATAAACTTCTCTTAATGCTCTTGTTTGACCACCTCCTGAGCCACATATCATTTTGAGATTATAGTAAATTGTTTTTTCATTGTTCAATTGATAACCATCAAAGTTTTCAGTCCATTCAAGGATATTCATTTTTTTCTTTACATCCTCTAACTTACTAGTTTTTAAATTAATTCGCTTATTTGTTTTATTTACCTTTGTTTTAGTTATTTTTTCAATAAGACTTATTTGATATTTTTCACATTCATTATGTTTTCCATTTTTATACCAAGACTGAGATTTTCTCCACTCTTTAGTTTGATTAATACTTGGTTTAACCATTTATATATTGTGAAAAAACGCGGCGGTAGCCCTTAAAAACCCTAACCCATCTTCCCATCGTTAAAACATAATCTATTTTATACACTCTATCATACAATATCCATATGGAACACAATCTATTCCATTATCTAAAATAAATCTCTTATCATCAAAGGCTCCTAATGCCTTTTTATTTACTTCTTCACTATATATGTTATGTTTATAACTTCTTATTGTATTCATTTTCCTATATTCTTCTTTCTTATTCATCAAACAATTATAATAATTTCTAAAAGTTATTGATTTCTTTATTACATATTTCTTTATTCCCTTTAACCTCTTATCAATCTGTTCACCATACTTATAAGCATATGCCTTTGCTCTCAATCCAATAAACTCACTCATTACTTTTCCACCCAACTCATCCTTAAACTTACCAATAACCTTTTCATTCTTTTTGGAAAATAACTCACTCTTCTTGCTGAAATTACTTGTATCATATACTCCAATATTTTCTTCATATCTTCATAAACATCATCAGTTTTTATATCTAGGATAAAACTATCAGTATCCATATACAACAATGAAACATTTTCACCATACTCTTTCTTTAAGTCATTATACAAATAATCATACATCAATATCTTTGATAAATCAAGAACTGCTGTTCCAATATAAATTGGTTTATCCATTACAATCTTTTCCTTTTTCATATGAATTGCAGAAAAGTTCTCTGAAAAAACCTCTTCTCTCTCAAAACTTGGTTTATTTATCAATCTCGAAGCTTCTTTCCAAGATGTTGCGAATCTAATGTTTTGCCTGTTTCTAACATTTTCCATAGTCTTTCCAAATACAGCATTATTCATTAATTTATAAAGTCCCCTTCAAATTTTACTTTTGTATTTGCTCTCATATCTGTATTGAATTGAATATACTTTTTCACCCAAGGACTTTGTTTAAATTTTAAAACTCTATGAATTTTAGCTACTCTCAATCCTTCTCTCAAAAACTGTTTTAAGCTTCTCTGATGCAAAACATATCCCTCTTTATCATAGAATGTTGTTAATAACTTTTCTGTTGATTTACCTTTAATATTAAAACTTTTATGATAATCACTTAACCATTCTTTCTTTGGAGTTTCTTTCTCACATGCAAAGGAAGATCTTTATGCTTATTATGAAGATCACTCGGGTACCTCAAATCAACTTCAAAATAATAACCTTCTTCTTCGTCATTCAATTCCTCTTGAGAAGAAATAACAATATTCATCAAAGCCTTTTCATAATTCTTTTCTTCCACCCACTCTAATTTACCATAAGGTAGAGATTGAGACATTGCCCATCCATACAAATTATTAGCATCAAAATACATCAAATAATTACTATCTTTTTCACTATCATAATTTGGGAGATATTTATTATTTGCTTTAGCATATCTTTTTGAACATACTTGTGATATTCCACCTCTCTTGGACTTCTCAATCATCAAAAGCATATCCACATCACTGATTAAATCTATATCTTGTTTTGTCATTTTCAACATTGCACTCCAAGCTAAACCAGGAGCTGTGAAATAGTGGGCAGGATCTAATCCATAACAATTTTTATTATGACAGAGTGATCTAAAAGCTTCAAACACATCAGCCAACAATAAAACATCTGTTTTTAGATATAAATCGTGATATTCTCCAAGGTTCTTTATCTTAAATATTTTCCATATTTCTTGTGCGTGTTTATATTCCTTATCACTTATCTCCACTTCATAAAGGTTATTATAGAAACTTTCTTTTGAAGGAAGTTGTGTTTCTTTAAATCTCATAAATGAATCCATATAATCATAAGGATAAATTCCCTTACTTGTAAGAATTTTCTCTTTACTTTGAATTTCATTCCTTGTTTGAATTTCCTCTCTCGTAAGAATTCCTTCTTTAATCAGAATTTCATCTTTAATCTGAATTTCCTCTTTAGTGAGAATTTCCTCTTTTGGAAAGAATGAATTAAGATTTGGAAAAGAGTCTGTGGAGCTTAGATTTGATGCGAGGTAGGCTAGTGGTGTTCCCATAAACTTGTAAGAATCTAAAAACCTAATACGAGTTATAGGTTTTGTGAATATCATTTTTGAAAATGAAATATACTTTTGACTTGTGTTTGTTATAGCAGAAATATTCCCTGGTGTTTTTGAAAGTTCATTTATAAATAGATGTGTATCATAGTTGGCGCTGTTGTGAAGAAAGACTGGAATAAAAGAAGGTAATTTATAATTAAGATTACAACAGGAATGAGCGGGACCTCTATATTTACCAGTAAGATGACAATGGTCTCTAACTTTAAACTCCTTAATTTCCCCTCACAAATATGACAGATATTGTTCATTCTAAATTCTAATTTTTCTTCTTTGGTTAATTTCATCGGTTCATTTGTTTCTTTCATTAATTTAGTGAGTCTTATACAATCCTTTTCTAATCGTTTTACAAACTCTTGTGAAGCATTTTTCCACGATAATGTTCAAGTTTGTTATACTTTTCTCCAACAGATGATTTGATATAATAACAAAAACCACAAGGAATATGTTTTTGATATTTATTTGTATATGGTTCTTTTGGATTAGGAGAAGCAGTATTTATCTTTTTAAGGATACATTCAAAATCAGCGTATATCACAAATGGGTGCATGATAGATTTATTATAATCTTCAAAATAAATCTTTTCACCAGGTTTAGGCATTGTAATTACAGCTGATTTATGATTACTACAATATTTTGAATGTTGTTCTAATCTTTCTTTTGTATGAAATGAATTAAGACATCGCTTACAAGGATATATTTTGTTTGCTGTTCTGAATACCTGAGAAGAGATTAATCTTGATAAATTATTGATGTATGTGTAATGTGAATTCTTTCCAACACTAAAATATAAAAGGTCAATGTGTGTTTCTTCATTTTTATAGTTGTTTGAAATTTTTAATATTTGAACTTTGTTTGTATCCGTTAATCCATATACATTAATAGAAAGATTATTCTTTTTCTCAAATTTAGGAATATCTGTTAATGGCATTGGGAATTTAAAATCTTTAATGTCCAAGGTATTCTCATATTTCATATATTGTTTTACTCTTTCTGAATTACATTTTGGTGGATGTAAGTGAGCAAGAACAGACCAGAGAAAACATTTATTATCATTGTTCTTAATATTAACAATTGCCTTCTTTAGTTTTATTTCTTTTGGTAATTCAATATAAGAAGAAGCTTTAAGAGGGTTTGATTTTAGAATGTGTATATCTAAAAAGATGATTTTTTTAATATTGAATCCACTTCCTACCACTGTATTATCAACATCCTCCTCTTGTCTTGATAGTTCTTCATAAACCCCACTATTCAAAAAATCTTGAAATGATGTTATAAAATGAAGATCTGTTCTCATATAAGGAGTTTGTTCTTCATCTTGTCTTTTCATATTCATTTTCACTCCCATATAAAACTTTAAAGTTTTTATTTCTTTTAATGTCTTTTTAATAAATTTTTCAACATCGGGTTTCACTATTTCAATTGATTCAGCTATTGATGATGGACCGGGTTCTCCAAATTGAAAAATCCTTATTTTTATATGCCCTTTAAATGCCTCATCAGTGTTTTTAATATAATAGTCTCCCTTTACTTTAAACTCATTTTTCTTGTGTTTTTGTGATTGAAGATGTTGATTATAACTACTCTTCAAAACATCCTTTGAACAGATATCACAATGTTTTCTTTCCAACTCAAGAGGAGATATTTGATGAAATAGATTAAATGTGTGTTTGTTGGTTCGGAGGTGTTTTCTATAATGTTTATATTCGTGATTACAAACATCGCAGTACGTTGTATTCACCATATTTATAGAATAAAACTTTGCTTGAACTAAAATTTTCTTGATGAAAATTTCGCTTAATTTATAGGTGAATCTGTGCTTAAAAACATTTTATCCTCCAACTTTTTCACTTAATAAATACAATGTTTCAAGACACAAAAGACAAGTTTCAATCAATCTCTTCATCTGTTAAAGATACTGAGAAATATGTCAAGGATGTAAAATTGAACAAAGATAAATATAACAACTATTGGATAAAAACTATTATGGTAAATAATATGAGTTCTTCAATTTCCTTCAGTGGAAGGGCTTTTAGTATACCTGGTAGAACATCAATTAAAGTATCTCTAACAAAAGTTTCTCCTCTCTCCTTCTAGTAATATATTCAAAACTAGAAAAAGCAATGAAACAAGAAAAAGTATTAAAGAACAAAAACCTTATGGATGAAGCTTTAGAAAGAAAAGATAAGACCATCTGTAATATGCAAGGAGAAATTTGTATTTTTTTCAACAACCCTAAAGATGTAAATCTTGATGAAATAAAGGATGTTAATATATCAGGTGAAATGACATTTCGTTCAATAGTAGTTAACGATAATTTTAAAATTACCTTTAATATAAAAAATGTTGTCGTTGAATCTGATAATGAAAAAAGTATATCGATATCGATGGTAATATACAACTGAAAGTATAGATGAATTTCAGTTTAAGTAAAGTTTTACTTTATAAATATGCTAGACTTTCCTGATTCTCCATATGACAAATTTGAGAATTGTCCTGCGTGTGAAAGACGGGAATTAAACAGAGTCAAAAGCCTATAAACAATGTATATTCTGTGATAATCTTCTAATTAATGATAATAAAAATATAAAAAGGAAAATAATTCTTTTAGATTTACACCAAAAATGAATTACTTTACAAGATTGATTAGAGAAATGAATGTAAAGTATGAGGATGATAACACACCTTTCCTTACAAGGGAAGAAACTGAACGTATAAGAGAAATGTTCAAAGGATTGTTGTTGTATATTATTCATGGATGTAATTTTCAGGGAAATATCAACACAAGATATTGTATAAATAAAATAATGGATTATCTTGAAATTAAACCTGAACTTAGGATAAAATATAGAGTTTCTAAAAAAGCTAATAATAAATTAAATAACCTGTTTTTCAAATATATAAATGAATGATTTTTTACCTATTTGGGAAAATAAGATAAAATTTAACAACCATAAAAATCTCCCAAATTCATTAAGATGTCTCATAGTTGGTTCAAGTGGATGTGGAAAAACCTGCTTACTTTTAAAAATGCTCCTCACTCCCAACTTTTTAGATTATGATAATTTAATAATTTTCACAAAGTCGTAGTTTTCAACCAGAGTATCAACTACTCTCACAAGGTTTTAATGCTGGTCTTCAAAAGAAGATATAATAGGTTTATTTAAACGTCAAAAAACCTAAATGATTATAACATTGAAGATATAATTCAACTATTTTGTGATACACAGAGATGTAAAAAGAAATCAAATCTTATAACTTGTATTCTTAGTGATAATACGGATGATATACCGTCTCCCAAGATTTGGATAAATCAAAAAGAACCTCGTTATCTTTGATGATTGTGTTAATGAGAGAAACCAAACGGTAATGGATAGCTACTACACAAGAGGGAGACATTCTTCTTGTAATTGTATTTATCTTAGTCAATCGTACTTTCAACTTCCTCGCTGCTCCATCAGAAACAATGCTAATACTTTTATTTTATTCAAGTTAAATTCAATAGATATCAATAATTTTTGGAGAGATAATTGTTCTACATTATGTAGTAAAAAGAAATTTGAGGATTATATGAAGCACACGACTGAAAAATATAAATATATTGTTGTGAAACAAGATGAGATATTAAGGGATATATTTTTTGTTTTATAAACAATTACATATATAAATGACAACTATTATTATAAATCTTGTGGGTAAATCTGCTTCTGGAAAACTTTCATAAATCAAGGTTCTTGTGTAGTACAAATGAGAATATTGTAAATTTACTTAAAAACACCCCGTGATACGCATTGTATCAACAACAACTAGAGCAATAAGACCTGGAGAAGTAAAAGGTGAAGATTATCACTATATTTCAGTGGAGGAACATATGCGATTGAGGAATGAAGGACAAATATTTGAGGAGGTTTCTCTTGGTACAACAAAATATTCACATTGTAAGAGTGAGTTAAAGAAACTAAAATCTGGTGGTGTTGGGATATTAGAAACTAATCCAGAAGGAACGACAGAGACAAATTATTAAATATCTGAGCGGAGTGAAGATTTTATCATTCGGTTTTGATGTTGATGAAGAAACTCAACACAAACGTATGAAAAGCAGAGATGCAAGGATTAGTGAAGAAGAAATTACAACTCGCATTAATGTTAATAAAGAATTTGATGAAATATTTAAAGAAAAGGATTTATTTGAACACATCTACTTGAATGATGAAGAAAAGGAAAATTTCCTGTTAATCTTTACAATTCATTAAATGATATTTTACAATAAATAAATGGATACAAAAGAAAGAGCAAGAAGATTTAAGGAACATCAAGAGTTGATTTCAAAAGTTGTAAAACAACAGGAAGACATAAAGAAGAAACGAGACAGAAACTAACGGGTGAAGAAGCATTTGAAAAAAACAAGAGAAATTTTTAAACCACTTTTAAAAACTTCCCAAGAAAAAATGAAAGATGTTTCCACAGTTCCCACAGTAGAATATACTCCTAGAAAGCTTCAAATGTTAAAAGATTTCAGTCAAATGACAGAGGAAGAATTAGAGCATTTAGGAGAATTAGAATATGATGATGAAGGTTTATTTCAACAACTGGAAGAGATTAATCAACCCCCTGATTATATTGTGAATGCTGTTCAAAACAATGAATATTCAGCGGATTCAAAACCAAAGCAGGACTCATTCCAACAGAACAACCAGCAATATTTCATCTTGTTCAAGAAAAGGTATTGATATTTAATGATGAATTAAGGTTCTTAAGTTCTGCTCAACCCCCTGTTAAACTAACTCCGAGATTAATGTTTCTTCTCACAAAAGATGGAAGACAAGGTTCAACTGTGAGGGATGAATCAAAGTATATTGATAAACCATTGGATATGGAAAATAATGATGATAGAGTATATATTGATTTGCTAAACACTCTAAATTATAAGGTTATTCTTTCTGGTAAAAGTAGGAAGAATGAGAAGGAGAAACACATTATTCAGGCTTTAAGTATCCTTGGTTCAGGTATTAGTTTTCTTCCAAATGACCCATCACAATTAGTTAATAGACTGTTATTGTTGTTCGGCAGTAAGAAGGCTGGAAATAACAATTGTTTTAATGAAGCATCAGCCATTTTAGACCAGTTGATGAACATGAAAATAATTAATAAATCTCAATATAAAGACATTTTAACTCATATTAAATAAGATGAGAAGCACAATCCTGAGTTTTAATTTCACAACAAGCGTTTACCACACATCTTCATTCCCATACCCACTACAACTTGACACAACAAAAAGAATATGAGGCATCTTTATTGTCCATGGAGACTTATAATACCTTATTTAATATAACCGAGAAAAAATGACAAGTTTAGTTATAATCCGGGAAGTGGATACAAAACGATAACAGTCTCACCGGAGCATACGAGATTTCTCAAATATCTTTCCGAAATTGCCTGCCTTATGAAAGAACAGGGTGATGAACCAAAAAATATTGTTATAAACATTCAAAAACATACTTCAAAATCAACGATTAAAGTTAAAAATAACTACAAGGTTGATTTCACAATTGATAATTCATTTAGAGAGTTATTAGGTTTCTCCTCAAAAAAGATTGAAACTAATGGGACGTTTTACAGTGATAATGTCATTCAAATATCCTCAGGAATAAATTCGGTGTTAATTCACTGTGATTTGATTGATGGTGCTTATAATGATGGATTAAAAACAAATACAATATTTTCATTCAGCGCATACTCAACCCCAATTGGTTATAAATTCAATATGGAGCCTAAAAATTTGGTTTATCTACCTGTGTCAGGAAAAACCATACACAGAGTAAATTTTAGGATAACCGACCAAGATAATCGTGTGATTTCTTTTAATGGAGAAGTTATATCCATCAGAATTCACCTACGTGAAGTTTTTCAATAAATAAATACGATGGTTATTGTGAGGAAGCACGAGTTGGGAAAATATAAAATAATTACAGGGGATGGGATGTTCCTTTCCCGTACTACAAGGGTGAAGGTATGTATCTTGGTAGAGGATACTATAAACCTAAGAGACAAAGGGGTGTTGGACATCAATTTAGAGGAGATGGGATAATTGATACTCTCATGGGTATTGGTTCAACTATTCTTAAACATAAAGACCTAATTGGTTCAACTGCTTCTGCTGTGGGAAATGTAGCAGGTGCTGTAAAGAGTATAAAAGATGCTCAGAAAGAATCTCATAAATTACAAGCAATAAAAGAAATTAAGAAAGGTAAAACTCAGTTGTCCCCCCAAGAACGACAGAAAATAATTCAAATACTTGGATCAGGGTTTCAAAAGTTTTAACATCTTTTTTCCTAAATAAATACAAGTATGGAAGCAATTGATAGTATCTATGATTTGGATGATACTATTATTATCTCAAACTCCACTAAAAAAGAAGATTACTTCAAGGTAAATGCAATAACTGGAACAGACTGGAATACAAATGGTACAAAAAGTTTTGAAATAAATAATCAACAAACCTATTTGAATCTCTCCGAAAGTTTCTTGTTGTGTAAATTTAAATTCACTAAGGCTGGGAATAAATAAGATAAACGCTACACTTGTAAATGATTTCTTCTGGAAAATGTTTGATAGTGTGCGATTGTATATTGGAACACAAGAAGTTGAAGCGGTTGATTATGTCTCTGCTGTATCTGAAATGATGAAATTTACACTCTATACATTCAGTGATAGAATGGGAAAGGGGTCTGTCGAAGGTTTTATTCCTGATATGTCAACGGGAACAAACACAGACCCTGGATATATTCAAAGGAAAGGAATGTATAATGATGATACAAAAGCAGAAAATAGTTTTACTGTGGCAGTTCCTCTTAAAAGGTATATTTGGATTTTGTGATTATGATAAAGTTCTGTATGGTCTTAAAATTAGATTTCAACTACAAAGGAATGATAATGAAAATAGATTGCTTTTTGGTGTTGGTAATGCTTTTGGTGATCAGAATAAATTTGTAATTGAGGAGATGAGTTGGTATATCAGTGAATATACTCCTAATCTTAAAACAGAAGAGATGTTGAATCGAAGACTTAACTCAAAAAAACCACTCAGTGTATCATACCTCAAAAGAAGATGTCAACACGTTAAACTCAATCAAACTACTTACACGTGGAATTTGGGTGTTCTGGAAGGAAAGCCACGATATCTGTGGATGATTTTAAAAAGCCAGATGGTGATACTGCGACTGATAAGAATAATGCATTGAGTGATAATGCTAAGGTGAAACAACTTCGCGTTTCTCTAGATGGAACATTTTATCCACGAGATAGATTGGAAATTAATTGGGAAAAAAATGATTTTGCTGAAGCATACAAGTCTTACCAAAAGGTGTGTGAAAGTAATGGAAATAAAGAACCTATTTTGGATATGACAGCATTTAAAAGTTTGTATACAATCTATACGTTTGACCTGAGCGCTCAAAAAGAAACTATAAAGTCTAATCGAGTGGATACTTCCCTATACATTGAAAGAGGAGAGAGTGAAGAAGTTGATACATATTGTTTGCTTTTGGAAGAAACAGAATTGCAGATTAATACAGATAATGGTGTGATGATTAGTCTCACATAATTTTTTGTTAAATAAATGAGTGGCAAAGTACCAACTGGGGTATATGTTAATCAAATCAATCTTCATAAACTATCATCTTGTGTTCAAAATCAAAAGCCTTGTACGATTAACGTTAATACAATTCAGAGAAAAGGAGCAGTAAGAATTGATGTTTTGCTCACAAGAGAACAGGTTAAAATCTTGAATGACACTGACTCACTTAAAATTAAAATGACAAAACCAATGTTGAAAAAATATTCAATAAGAGAGACGAGTGGAGGATTTCTCCCATTTCTAATTCCTTTATTTGCTGGTTTAAGTGCGGTTGGAGCATTGACGGGTGGTATTTCAACAGCGGTCAAAACTGCCAACGAAAGGAAGGCTCAACTCCAGGCTCAAAAAGAATTGGAAAGACATAACAAAGAGTTGGAGAAACAAATTAGTGGAAGTGGTGTAATTGTAGATTTTGCTGAAAAACTTGAAGGTCTGCCTGATAAAGCGAGATTGTTAGTTGGAGATATGCTTTCTTCTATAGCACAAGCAGGTGTAAAATTAACGAAAAGAGGTAATGGATTATATCTTTCTAATAAATAAATGAGCATTGATGAGTGGTTGAAAGAATTTGGAAAGAATACAACATCAAATTTACAACTTGCCAAATATTGTAAGAAATTAAAAATTCATAATGTGGTTATTTGTATGAGAGATGAATTAACAAATGTGTCGAAACATACAAAGAATATTATTATGAACTTAGAAGATAATGATGGGAACGGTTCTCATTGGGTTTGTATTTTTAATAGTCAAGACAAATATTATTTTGATAGTTTTGGTCTTCCACCACCTGTTGAAGTCATAAAATTCTTACAGAATGGTGTTTATCAAACATTTCAAGTCCAAGAATTAAATTCCAAGTGTTGTGGTCAATTATGTCTATATGTGTTATTTCAACTCAACAAAAATAAAAAATTTTATGATATTATTTTTAATCTAATATAAATGACTTATGTTGGTAAAGATGGTTCTATCTTTGGTGTATCTCAAGAACTGGATATTGATTTATCAAATTATTACACAAAGGCACAGGCTGAACGACATAAATATAATATAAACAAAAATATTAACATGAAAAATGTTTATAAATTAAAAAATTATCCAAGCCCGACTGACGCGAATGACTTGGTGAGATTAAGCGATTTATCACAATATATATACTTAAATAAAACGGCTGTGTATTCTAAAGATACAGAAGTGTTGATATTATCTCCAGGTCATACAGAATTCACAGTTCGAATTAAAATAAATTTTTATAAAGAAGGGCGTATCGTTTGTATGAGAATAGAACAATGGGGTATGATATGAATGATTTAGGGTATAATTGGTCATTTAAAATTAACCTCGAAGACCTGGAACAATTAAATCAGTCTCGTAAGGAAGAATATTATCCACTTGGTATCGAGAATGAGTTTTGTGGAGCCACGATTAGTAAACAACAAATAAAAGAATTTAATAAGGGTAAATATAATAATGGTTTTGCCCTTGTTTATCTCATGAAAACAGAAAAAACAGGATTATATATAATAAGTAAGGAAATACAAAATGATTTAACTATGGGAAGATGGGGAGGTGTTTCGTGCCATAATATTATTCTAACATATATTTCTAATACATAAATGACAGCAAGAAGGCTTCAAGAAAATTATCATTTCTGTGTTCAAGCATACCTTCAAGAAAAGGGTATTCGGTATTTTAATAAATATGTTCTACAACATAAGAATGAGGTATTTTCAATAAAAGATTGGCATTATGCTGATGTTGATAAACCGACAACTTTAGATTTAATTAGAATGTTAAATAATGAAAAAATTATAAGGTTAAGAAAAGGTAAGGCTCTTTTAGAAATTCAAAAGAAATTTTATTGGTATCCTGTTGTAAAAAAAATTATTTTGGATACAGGAATAACAAGAAATCCTGATGAATATATGTATAATATTCTATGGGGTGTAAACGATTCAAGTATAGTAAGGGATGAGGAAGGAGTTGAAGAAGAGAGGGAAGAGGAGGAAAAGGAGGAGGAGGAGAGAGAGAGGGAGGAAAGAGAGAATGAATAAATATCAAAATATGGAAACCAGTGAGATTCAAAAAAGAATAGAGGTATTAAAGAAATTAACTTATCTCACCAGGGAGGAATACAAAGAATTAAAAAGTCTATTTACAATACTTTCGACAAGACTATCGACATCGAGAAGACATGTATTTTGATTCAAGTTTTTTCTTCAATAAATGGAGGAGAGAGTGAAGGCATTTCTAAGGATTCTTTATGTTTTAAAAATTAAGATTCAAATGTGCATGTTGGAAACTAAAAAGGTTTTTGCACTCTGCAGAAATTTTTCTCATAAATAAATGAGTTATTGTCTCAAATGTAAAAAGAAAACTAATACTAAAAATATTTCATATATTAAAAGTAAAAATAACAGGGTTATACAAAAAGGTATATGTTCGGTGTGTGGTTCAAAAAAATCAATTTATCTCCAAACACAAACTCGGAGGAGATATACAAAAGTTTTTATCAGGAAGTAAATTTACAACTACTGGAATACCAGGGGAATTACATCTTCCAGGGTATTCTTTCTGTGGTCCAGGCACAAACTTGGATAAAAGATTAGATGAGGCAGACAATCCTAAATCCTGGAGTAAACCAATCAATAGAGTTGATGAAGTGTGCATGAGACACGATATTGATTATGGGAATACCACAACGTTGGAAGAAAAGCATGAAGCCGATAGAGAAATGTTATATAATTTGTCTCTGATACAAAATCCAACCTTGAGAGAAAAAGTTGATAGGTTCATCGTGAAGAAGATGATTAGTGCTAAATTGAAACTTGGACTTGGAAATTCAAAAAACTTATAGGCTCTAATGATGCCATTAAGACTGAAGAGCAATTAGCTGATGAATTACATAAACCAATATTCACAAAGTTTCAGAGAAGGAAAGTTTATTCCAAGGAAGTTGATTATATCTGGTCTGCTGATTTGATTGAACTCAATAATGAAAAGGGGTACAAGTATGCTTTAACCGTTATTGATTTGAGGAGTAGATATGCGTGGGTTGTCCCTTTAAAAAACAAAACAGGTAATACTCTTATGTTAGCTTTTCAACAGATATTTAATAAAAGTAAGAGAAAACCTAAGAAATTGTGGACTGATGAGGGTAGAGAGTTTTATAACAAGACATTTATGAATTTTTAAAAATAACAGTATTACATTATACAGTACCTTTAATGAAGGGAAGGCAGTTGTTGTTGAACGTTTTAATCGTACCTTAAAAGAGAGACTATATAAAAATTCACACAACTCGGTTCACAACAATGGTTATCTTTTATTCAGGATATTGTGGATAAGTATAATGACACGATTCACACGTCAACGAATATGAAGCCATCAGAAACATTTACAAAATTAAAATATGAAAAAGAGATTAATGTCAGAAAACCTAAGTTCAAAGTTGGTGATATCGTAAGAATATATAGGTGGAAATCTCATTTTGAAAAGGGTTTTACTGAACGATGGACCGAAAGAACTTTTTAAAATTGTTGATGTAATAGATACAGTTCCTTGGACTTATAAAATATATGATTTGGAAGGGGAAGAGATTTTAGGTTCATTTTATTCACAGGAATTACAAAAGACAAAACTAAGCATATAATACACCTTTGTGGACACTAGAGGGACAAGTCCGAGGTGTATTACAGTATATAATGTGTGTCAAGGGGACGTTCTTAGATCTAGAACCCCAAACACAGAATCCTCAACTGAATACTCAAGGCTTAACTTTTGTTTGTGTGTGTGTGTGCAATGGGAGCAATAGGTTGCCGCTTCCCTCCCTCCTACTATACACCGTTGTGGACACTCGAGGGCCAAGTCCGAGGTGTATAACAGTATATAATGTGTGTCAAGGGGGACGTTCTTAGATCTGTGAACCCCAAACACAGAATCCTCAACTGAATAGTCAAGGCTTAACTTTTGTTTGTGTGTGTGTGTGCAATGGGAGCAATAGGTTGGCGCTTCACTCCCTCCTACTATACACCGTTGTGGACACTCGAGGGCCAAGTCCGAGGTGTATAACAGTATATAATGTGTGTCAAGGGGACGTTCTAGATCTGTGAACCCCAAACACAGAATCCTCAACTGAATAGTCAAGGCTTAACTTTTGTTTGTTGATGTGTATGTGTGTGTGTCCCAACCCTCACATTCAAAATCTCAACCCCAACCCTCACATTCAAAATCTCAACCCCAACTCAATCCTCGCCCAACACAATGTCTTTTTCAAAATGAGATTTCCACCTATATATATATATTTTTACGTTTTTTTTCTTCTTCCAATTCTGTCTTTAAGGCTTTCAGGTTTGATGACGTAGAAAGGGGGAGTAAGCCTGCACTTTCTTCCCAGAACTTTCTTGATCTTGCTCCCATCAAGCACCATCCGACAAAGAACTACATCGATAGGTTTAGATCCCAAAGAGTGATAGCAACTCCAAAAGTCTCCAAAATATAAATAAATAAAATAATAATAATAATAAATAAATAAATAAATAAATAAAAGCCCCCAAAAAAGTTTCAAGTGTCCAACATAAACCCAACTTTCCAAGTCTTCAAGGTATAACCACATTCCCGTTGAGTTTCCAAGATATGTATCACATTGTGAGTTATCAATCCAGAACCCACATTTCAAGTATTCAAAGTAAAACCAACTTACAAAGTCTCTTAAGGATAACTCATTTACTGATTTTTTTCAAAATTTGTGAGTCTCCAAGGTAGGACCCATATTTAGAACCATCTTGGCAGAACCCTTTTCCTGAGTCTCCAAGGTAGTTATTTAAACCATCAAGGCAGAACTCATTTACTGATTTTTTTCAAAATTTGTGAGTCTCCAAGGTAGGCCCCATATTTAGAACCATCTTGGCAGAACCCTTTTCCTGAGTCTCCAAGGTAGTTATTTAAACCATCAAGGCAGAACTCATTTACTGATTTTTTTCAAAATTTGTGAGTCTCCAAGGTAGGCCCCATATTTAGAACCATCTTGGCAGAACCCTTTTCCTGAGTCTCCAAGGTAGTTATTTAAACCATCAAGGCAGAACTCATTTACTGATTTTTTCAAAATTTGTGAGTCTCCAAGGTAGGCCCCATATTTAGAACCATCTTGGCAGAACCCTTTTCCTGAGTCTCCAAGGTAGTTATTTAAACCATCAAGGCAGAACTCATTTACTGATTTTTTCAAAATTTGTGAGTCTCCAAGGTAGGCCCCATATTTAGAACCATCTTGGCAGAACCCTTTTCCTGAGTCTCCAAGGTAGTTATTTAAACCATCAAGGCAGAACTCATTTCTTGATTTTTTCAAAATTTGTGAGTCTCCAAGGTAAAACTTGTATTCTGGCTCATCAAGGTATAACTTGTTCAGTGGGTATTGTCTTGATAACTCACAATGAGTACTATTGCTGTAAAACTCTTTTTCAGGATTTTGCTGGTCTCCAAGGTATAACTCTTTGGTTGGGTCATCAAGGGCCTAACTCGTTCTGTGGGTCTTGATCGCTCATAAGGTCTTCAACCAAGCCAACAATTTCCCCCCCAAGTTGTAGCAAAAGCAGTATTTTCATTTCGTATTTCAGACACAATTTCCTGTGAGAGAAAATAATAATGTATTAATTAAGTTATTTAATTATTAAATGAGTATGCTTCAATCAAAGTTTGAAAATAGGAAAATAAAAAATCTTACCTCAATAGATAAGAGGTTTGAATCCAGTTCATCAACTTGAAGGTTTAGTTCCATAGAAGACAGAGAGTTCCAAGGAACACCAAAGTCATCCCACTCAAGGTCTTCAACCAAGCCAACAATTTCCCCTCAAGTTGTAGCAAAAGCAGTATTTTCAGATACAATTTCCTGTGAGAGAAAATAATAATGTATTAATTAAGTTATTTAATTATTAAATGAGTATGCTTCAATCAAAGTTTGAAAATAGGAAAATAAAAAATCTTACCTCAATAGATAAGAGGTTTGAATCCAGTTCATCAACTTGAAGGTTTAGTTCCATAGAAGACAGAGAGTTTGAGACAAGCACACAGAACACCATTGCCAGCAAGAACAAATGTTTAAAATGGAGCCTGGGTTTGAAGCTTTTATAGAGAAAGACTGGTGGGTGTGGTTTCCTTTGGAAATTCCCTGGGCAAGCCTAGGCAAGCCTTCATTGGGAAATTTTTCAAAACCATAACATCCTGTAATTTTCTAGTGATTTCTTTGTGAGTCAGAGATGAACTGGAAATGATGTAAGAGTGGGCGGGGCTTAGCAAAAGTAGGCGGAGCTTAGGAAAAGTGGGCGTGGCTTAGAAAAATACCTTATGAAAAGTGGGCGGAGCTTAGCAAAAGTGGGCGGGGCTTAGGAAAAGTGGGCGGGGCTTAGAAAAAAATACCTCATGAAAAGTGGGCGGAGCTTAGCAAAAGTGGGCGGGGCTTAGGAAAAGTGGGCGTGGCTTAGAAAAAATACCTTATGAAAAGTGGGCGGAGCTTAGCAAAAGTGGGTGGGGCTTAGGAAAAGTGGGCGTGGCTTAGAAAAAATACCTTATGAAAAGTGGGCGGAGCTTAGCAAAAGTGGGCGGAGCTTAGGAAAGTGGGCGTGGCTTAGAAAAAATACCTTATGAAAAGTGGGCAGAGCTTAGCAAAAGTGGGCGGAGCTTAGGAAAAGTGGGCGTGGCTTAGAAAAATTACCTTATGAAAAGTGGGCGGGGCTTAACAAAAGTGGGCGGGGCTTAAAGAAAAGTGGGCGGGGCTTAACAAAAAATAACCTGTGGCTCAGGAGGTGGTCAAACAAGAGCATTAAGAGAAGTTTATCATTTCGTAATGGCACAAAAGGGGTATCTTAAAAAATATAAAGATTCAAATGTTTTGTTTGTCAATATTTTAGATGGGGATTATTGTGCAAAGAAAATTAAACTATTGAAGGAATTTGAGAATGAACAAATCTTTATAGGTTCAATGAGTGAGCTGTTCAACCCCCAGGTGTTCAATTCAATGAGGTTCAACCTCCAAGTTAAAAGGGGAGACAAATAAATATACCTTGGGATAAAAAGGGGGTTTATTTTTAAGGAAAAAAAATATAAATCGCTGAAAATCCCCCATTCATTTACATGGGGAAAAGTGAGCCAGAATCAGTATTCTTACCCTACTCCCGTCCTTGCATCTTGAAATGAACAGCTTCGGTTCCGGTTCCGGTTCATGACGACCTTTGTCTTTTATTTTATTGGATGAATTTTAACTTTTCTTCTTGTATATTGTATTAATTTTGTTAAAATTATCAATCGTAAAACTTACCTGAATACGGACTTTGGCGGCGATGGAAGTCGAATTGAAATAAACACAAACTATACACCGCTTAAAGTATTTTCGATGCCGCTCCAGAACGACGGCAAAGCTGCGATAAACGAACAAAAGCTGCAAAAATAATAAAAGTAACTGGCGAAGTATTTTGTTGTTGAAAACCGAAATACTGACAAACATTTTGGAACCTTGTTTTGGCGCAGTGAGTGGTGTATGTTGTTGGTTGAGTGTGACGGAGACGATACTTTGAAATCGCGTCGGCGCAGTCAGAATGATTGCTGTCGGGACTCGTCCAGCGGTTGCGCATGCGCACACACCCGCTCGGGGTCGGGAGCCGTGTGCTGCACGTCTGGGGTGCTGTGACTGTTCTCTCCAACAAACGAAGTAAACGGGTTATGGTGATGGCGTTGTTGGTGTTAGTAACGATTTCAATGTTGGTGGAATGATTCTGCACACCTGGCAGCATGTGGAGCCGCACACCAAACGGCTTCTGCGCCTCGTCGGACGTGCATCACGTGATGTGGAATCTGCGAAATGCGATCTTTACTAGGTTAGCTCGTTTGACTTATCTCTGACTAGTTATCTGGATTGGCTGTTTAGTTTGGTCGGTGCTCCAACCGATTGTATAAACGTGATGATGAGTATCGAGTTTAATCTCCTGTATGTTATATATTTATATATTTATATATTTATTTATTTATTTGACTCGTCACAATGTCCGGTGTCCTCGGACGTGCGGGTCTCGTGACCATCTCACGGCCCGAGTGTTGGCGCGAGAGGCTTCCATTTGAAATTGCGGATGCAGTATGTGTGTGATGGGGTCCACGTGTGTGTGTGTGTGTGTGTGTGTGTGTGTGTGTGTGTGTGTGTGTGTGTGTGTGTGTGTGTGTGTGTGTGTGTGTGTGTGTGTGATGGGTCCACGTGTTTGTGTGTGTGTGTGTGTGTGTGTGTGTGTGTGTGCGTGTGTGTGTGTGTGTGATGGCTCCACGTGTTTGTGTGTGTGTGTGTGTGTGTGTGTGTGTGTGATGGGTCCACGTGTTTGTGTGTGTGTGTGTGTGTGTGTGTGTGTGTGTGTGTGTGTGTGATGGGGTCCACGTGTTTGTGTGTGTGTGTGATGGGGTCCACGTGTTTGTGTGTGTGTGTGATGGGGTCCGTGTGTGTGTGTGTGTGTGTGTGTGTGTGTGTGTGTGTGTGTGTGTGTGTGTGTGTGTGTGTGTGTGTGTGTGTGTGTGAGAGAGATGGGGTCCACGTGCTCCGTGTGAGTGTTAGTGTGTGCATCCTCGTTGCCCATACTTCTTGCGTTCTCTGCATTTTCTCTGCGGGGTCCCTGTGCTAAGTGCGTTCTTTTCGTCGTTGGTGGGGGTCCCTGTGCTTAGTGCGTCCTTTTCGTCCTCGGTGGGGGTCCCTGTGCTAAGTGTGTCCTTTTCGTCCTCGGTGGGGGTCCCTGTGCTAAGTGTGTCCTTTTCGTCCTCGGTGGGGGTCCCTGTGCTAAGTGTGTCCTTTTCGTCCTCGGTGGGGGTCCCTGTGCTAAGTGCGTCCTTTTCGTCATCGGTGGGGGTCCCTGTGCTAAGTGTGTCCTTTTCGTCCTCGGTGGGGGTCCCTGTGCTAAGTGTGTCCTTTTCGTCCTCGGTGGGGGTCCCTGTGCTAAGTGCGTCCTTTTCATCCCAGGTTGGGGTCCCTGTGCTGAGTGTGTCCTTTTCATCCTTGGTAGGGGTCCCTGTGCTCGGTGTAATTTTCATCATCGGTGGGGGTCCCTGTGCTCAGTGTATCATTTTCATCCTCGGTGGGGGTCCCTGTGCTATGTGTGTCTGTCCTTTTCATCCTCTGTGGGGGTCCTTGTGCGAAGTGTGTCCTTTTCGTCCTCGGTGGGAGTCCCTGTGCTAAGTGTTTCTGTGCTTTTCATCCTCGGTGGGGGTCCCTGTGCTAAGTGTGTCCTTTTCATCCTCGGTGGGGGTCTCTGTCCAAAGTGTGTCCTTTTCATCCTCGGTGGGGGTCTCTGTCCAAAGTGTGTCCTTTTCATCCTCGGTGGGGGTCTCTGTCCAAAGTGTGTCCTTTTCATCCTCGGTAGGGGGGTCTCTGTGCTAAGTGTGTCCTTTTCATCCTCGGTGGAGGGGGGGGGTCTCTCTGCTAAGTGTGTCCTTTTCATCCTCGGTGGAGGGGGGGGGGTCTCTCTGCTAAGTGTGTCCTTTTCATCCTCGGTGGGTTCCCTGTGCTGATTGTGTCCTTTTTGTCCCCGGTGGGGGTCCATGTGCTAAGTGTGTCCTTTTTGTCCCCGGTGGGGGTCCATGTGCTAAGTGCGTCCTTTCCTTCACAGGTGGGGGTCCCTGTGCTAAGGCCTAAGTCTCATTTGCTATACGGCAGCCGTACACCCTCTGAATTGACAGAAACGTGCGGCAGCCGCAGAGTTTCTGAGGTGGCCTCAGGGTGGCCCAACACCGTATGGCTATATTTTACAGACCGTAGGGTCGCCGTGGAATTATAGCGTGGAGTTGTAACTTTTTTCATTTCTTCGTTCGCCGTAGCAATTCGACAAGCCGAAACAAAAGAACTGGTTAAAAAAAAGAAAAAAATAAACAACCCACTCGTTGCAGTTTCTTTTGGCGCATGTTCACCTGAGGGCCCTCCTGCGGTCCGCCTGCAGTCGCCTTGCGGGCACCTTCCGTCTGCCTTGAAAATTCTATGGCCGCTGCAGGAACACCCCAAGGTCACCGTGCGACATCAAATCAAAGACTGTACGTCACCCCCACGTTTTCGGTGTCCACAATTTATAAATACGCCGTGCGGCTACCCGAAAAATAAAAACATATGTGACTGCTACATTGTGTGACCGAGGAAATACTGCGGCCGCCATATAATTGCTCGTGGCCGTAGATTTGTAGACCCTACGGCCGCCGTGCCAAATGTGACTTCGGCCTAAGTGTGTGCTTTTCATCACAGGTGGGGGTCCCTGTGCTCAGTGTGTGCTTTTCATCACAGGTGGGGGTCCCTGTGCTAAGTGTGTCCTTTTCGTCCCTGGTGGGGGGTCCCCGTGCTGAATGCGTCCTTTTCTTCCTCGGTGGGGGTCCCTGTGCAAAGTGTGTCCTTTTCATCCTCGGTGGGGGGGGGTCTCTGTGCTAAGTGTGTCCTTTTTTCCTCGGTGGGGGTCCCTGTGCTAAGTGTGTCCTTTTCATCACAGCTGGGGGTCCCTGTGCTAAGTGTGTCCTTTCCGTACTCGGTGGGGGTCCCTGTGCTAAATGCATCCTTTTCATACTTGCGGGGGGGGGGGGGTCCCTGTGCAAAATGCGTCCTTATCGTCCTTGGTGGGGGGTCCCTGTGCTGAGTGTGTGCTTTCCTTCCTCGGTGGGTGTCCCTGTGCTGAGTGTGTCCTTTCCTTCCTCGGTAGGGGTCCCTGTCCTAAGTGTGTCCTTTCCATCACAGGTGGGGATCTCTGTGGTAAGGCCTAACTCTCATTTGCTCTACGGCGAGGATATGGCGGCCGTACACCCTCTGAATTGACAGAAACGTGCGGCGGCCACAGAGTTTCTGAGGTGGCCTCAGGGTGGCCCTACGCCGTATGGCAATATTTTACAGGCCGTACGGTCGCCGTGGAATTAGAGCGCGGAGTTATAACTTTTTTCATGTCTACGTTCGCCGTAGCAATTCGACAAGCCGAAACAAAAGAACTGGTAAAAAAAAAAGAAACAACCCACTCGTTACCGTCCGTCTGGCCGCACGTTCGCCTTGGGGCCCCGCTTCCCCCTGCGGTCGCCTTGCGGTCACCTTGTGGGCACCTTGCGTCTGCCTTGAAAATTCTCTGGCCGCCGCAGGAACGCCCTAAGGTCACCGTGCGACATCAAATCAAAGACCGTATGGCACCCCCACGTTTTCGGTCTCCACAATTTATAAATACGCCGTGCGGCTCCCCGAAAAATAAAAACATATGTGACTGCTACATTGTGTGACCGTGGAAATACTGCGGCCGCCATATAATTGCTCGTGGCCGTATATTTGTAGACCCTACGGCCGCCGTGCCAAATGTGACTTCGGCCTAAGTGTGTGCTTTTTATCACAGGTGGGGGTTCCTGTGCTAAGTGTGTCCTTTTCGTTCCTGGTGGGGGTCCCTGTGCTAAATGCGTCCTTTCCTTCCTCGGTGGGTGTCCCTGTGCTGAGTGTCCTTTCCTTCCTCGGTGGGGTCCCTCTGCGAAGTGTGTCCTTTTCATCCTCGGTGGGGTCCTGTGCTTCCAAGTGGGGTGTGCCTGCAGTCTGTGCCACTCGGTGTCTTTGGTGGGTCCTGGTGAGTTACTCTCATTGGTTGCCCCTCTCAAGGGAGAGTTAAGACACAGAGGAGGTTTGTGTGTGGTCTTCTTTGTGCCTCAGGTTCTGTTTCAATTAATTTGTTTTTGCAGTTTGGAGTGCTCTGTCCGTTTTATTTGTATTTGGTGTCTGTTTAGTTATATTATTTTGTTCCACTTATCAATGCAAATATTATCATCGTTGTTGAAGTGTAACCTATTGCATGCTGGTTTATTTAGTGTCTTGGTGCATTTGTTTGCGAAGTATTTTCAAGTGTGGTTTGTGCGTATTCTCAAATTGAAGATCCTTCTCTCTTAAGGGTGATTATTTGCACCAACATTTTGATCGACAGTCAATGTTTTCTGCTGTTTTCTTGAAAACCTGATGAATTTTGGGTTCTTCTCATTTCAGATCTCTTCATTCTGGGATACCAAATCCATTCGGCCTGTCTTCGGTTTTTTTTTTTTTCTTTCTTTCATTTTGTTTGCATGAGTTAGAATAGGCTATGAACTATTGCCTTTTACCACACCCAGCTAGTCTGGGTCAGATAAAACAAAACATACAAGTTGCCAAATTTTCATTGGGTTTACGGCAGAAAGTAGACGTGTTTGTTGAGGTAAAGGAAAAGAAAGTCGGGGTTGGGGATTTGAGAAGAGAGTTATAAAAAAATTATTAGATAAGTGATCACTCGACCTTCGGTGAAGACGGACGCTCCTACCCCACCTCGCTTACCACAAAGTGAGGATCTGAGTGATAGGACGCCGGGTGCTATCGGGCAGCCACGGCAGACCGCTCGCTCTTTCGGATCGGCCGCGATGCCCTCTGATTTCATCCCACTACTTGGTCCTGACATGGATCTCAACTCGCCTGAAAGCCTTTACTCGAGAGGTATAGTTCTTGGGAAGTTCTCTGCATTGTTTTCTGTTTGTTCAATAATTACAATAGTTCTTTGTTAAGCTAGCAGCTTTTTTGTTTTATTTGTTCTGTTAACTGCCCCTTTCAGAAACCTTGCACATTTGTTGTACGCATATTTTCCTCACAAAATAATAAAACTTGAAAACTGAAATTAGCTATAGATGCACAGTTCAGAAATTTCTTAACAATATCTTTGTAAATCCTGGCTGGAGAAATAAATCCCATCAGGGAATTGGATGTATAACGTGTAATGTTTGAATGATCGGCACCTGGATCGAGGAATCTTAATTTTTGTACAAATCACCCGTTCCACAGAATCCATGCACGTCTCTGCACACGATTCCTGTCGATATCCTCTTTGAATTTGTAACCTGTGCGGTGCATGTCGGTTTTAGAATGGCTTGTAATTGTAATTTCTTGTAATTTAATTTTAGAATGGCTTGTAATTTCGTAAATACACTATTTTCTCGTCATGAACGAGAAGTCTCCATGACGGGTCTCGCTGTTGGCTCCATCAAGGCACGTGACGAAATATCGGAAGTTGTTGTTGTTATTGTTGTTGTGATAAAAATGCGTTAGTTTCGACTTTCTGTAATGATTCTTTCATCCAAAACAAGATCCTTCAAAATAGTCTTTCGGACAACTTGCTTTCTTCTTCTGGTGAAGACAAAACCTTTAGGACGTGGCTCTTGGACACATTTGTCCTTGTTTACTGATTGTGTAGGTTCTACCTGTTGCAGTTTTTGGTTCTACGGAAAGAAGTATATCAGAAATGTATAAAATGCAGGGATCTTCAATGTCAGGAAAAAAAGAAACTATTTTTGGGCCCGTTTGGATGAAGAAAATTCACTTTCACTTCATTAGTGTCCTGAAAAGCTTCCATGATGCAGGCAAGCCACCATTTTCCATCATAGTGCACTGTGACATAGCCTGAGAGTTTCCCGTTAAAAGTTGGTGTAGATTTTGAAATAGTTGACTCGATACGGTGTTCATCGCTAAGGCTGAATTCGCGTACTTAAAGAGCAGTTTCAGAAATAGGGATGAAAGCATGAAGTTTTTGAGTTCCAGCTATGGTTTTGGCCGTTTTTGACCTTTCTTCCAGATTTTGTTCTTCCTCGTCATACGCCTCTTGGATCCCGTAACCAAACTTCATTTCATTCAAACCATTTTCAACAAAGGCGAAAAGATATTTTGGAGAAATAATTTGACTGTCGTAAGGTCTATGCAGGCTCTCACGTGTTGCTTCTCGTTTGACTGTACCTCCCACGCCATCTGAAGGGCCCTTGCCATGACTTGTGGCAAAAAAATGCCATTCTGCATCAATACCATACTCTGATTTGTGACGACATAGGTTTATGAAGGCTTTGCAATTCTTATATTGGCCAGCACAACCGTCTGAGAAATAGTAAAGTTTCCTTACATTTCCAAAGCTAGATTTCAAGTGTTCAATGAGAATTCTTTGGAAGAGGTGGACTGAGACAACGTCATGAGAATTGCATTCTGATATAATCGTGAACGAATCGTGGTTTAATTTGCCATCGTCCGATTTGAAATAGTAAACTCAGGGGTGAATTGTCGCTTGAGAGCAGTTCAAATGGGATCCTTGGGCCGCATCCTGTACGACAAACGTATCGTTCTCTGAGAAGTCTCCAATAATGACAAATTCTCCTTCACCGATTTCGTCTTTCTTATTTTTCAGAAACTGAGATTGGGCCTTGGCAATGAAGTCATGTCTCACTAATTTCACCGCGCGTTCACAGAATTGATAAATGAATTCTTCCAAAGGCAGGACCATGGAGCTCAGTTCAGATCTGTCGGTGGATGTCCACCGTTGAAACTGAATTTCATCAATATCCTCGAGTTCATAAGCACTCAGGAGCTCGCTTTTGAAGTCTTCAATTGATGGGCAACTTTCACAAGTTCTGAAATAACATGCCGGTTGTGCTGGGTTACAAACTATGCGTGCTATCACATGATGATAGCTTGGAAGTTCGGCTATCTGTAGCATTTTGGAACCAAACATCATGAGTTTCACATTTTGATGTATCATACATACACATACACTGTGTGTACCGCCTGAACCAGCCAGGACGCACTCCAAGGGACGGAGCATGGCAAACTTCGCAAATCCAACTTTCAAGCCAGGGTTCTTCTCTTTGAATTTCTGAAACGGTTCCTTGAGATTGTTTAGTACCAGGCACTTTTGAATTTTGTCTTTTCCATGTTCATTCCTGACCACCACACAGTCCTTTTTTCCCGACATTATTCGGCTGACTTCATCACTTCGGTAAAATTCGGTTATGGCGGATTTCACTTCATCAGGCAATATTTTACCCTGTTTGGGATTTGAAGACGATAGCATACCATTTTCTTTCTCAAATTTTTTGGCTTGCACAGCCATTCTTTGGGAGCAACTGAATTCACTCATCATCCCTCTGATGCTCATATTCCGAGCAAATATTGTCAGTATACGTATTTGCTCTGAACGGTTCGAAACAACGTATTTTTCTTTCAGGCTTTTGATCACCTCTGGCATGCAGTTTTCATCAGATTTTGATGCTGTATTTCGTGTTTTCTCCGCAGTACTTGGTCCAGAAACTAGTTCTGATTTCTTTCGCACAGAATCTTCCACTTTACTTCGCTTTTCAGGAACGTACCCTGGGTTCCTTTCTGCCTTTCGTTTGTTGAATGGGCTTTCGCCCATCATCGATAACGACTGATTTAATAGGTCAACTTCTGCTGCTCGCTCAAAAACCTCCTCGTCCTCATCTGTCGAAATAGATTCTGCAATGCCTTCGATAGTACGTTCTGATGATAATTTTGAACTGGTCGAAGATGATTCTTCAATACACTCTGGTGACAACTGAGAGAGTTTTTTTTTTTCTGCACGAAGTACAAAGTCTGTCATCTTTTTTTCACCTTTGAAGAAAATTTCATCAACATATTGTTACGAATTTGGGAATTCGATTGCACACAACATTCAGGTTTCTTTAGTCAGCTATGTCGATAAGTGCTTGTTCCCGAGATAGCTCACCTTTCATAGTTTAAATGTTCAGAAATTGATTCGATGCGCTGCGGATCAATTTAATAGTTAGGGAACGAAAAATGGAGACATCCCTCCCCCTCTTCTGCGAAGAGCAAGAAGAACCCTGCCGTCCCGTGACTCATGATGTCAACAACTCCCTCCCACCCGTGACTGAGCGGGGGATGGAGCATGAGGGCACGAGTCATGAGTCACGCCGGGAGTGGAGGAAGGGCGGGAGAAGGATAAGAGGAGATCTTTTCTTTTGTTCGTGGGCAGAGTTGGAGAAGGGAGTTGAGGGGAGTCGTTCAGCAGACCGCCGAGGCCTGCGGAAGCTTTTTGCTTCGGCTGGCTCGGTGAGCTTCGGCTGAGGCCTGGCTCGGGAGGAGGCTTTTTGGAGGCTCTCTTTCGAGCTGCGAGTGGTGGCTTCTTCTTCTTGGTTCGTGGAGCTCTCTGTTCTCCATTTTGGTTCCCGGCTTGGTGTGACTCATTGACCTCTTCGTGGAGGTGGTTCCTCGGGGAAGCGACGCATCGACGGGAAGGTTCGGCGCCTCATCTCAGCAGCATGTGTTGAGAAGCGCGGGAGGTGGTTCCTCGGGGAAGCGACGCATCGACGGGAAGGATCGGCGCCTCGTCTCACCAGCACATGTTGAGAAGCGCGGGAGGATTCGCGGGAGCTTGGGAAAGATCGCGGCTCGGCGATTGGATCCAGTTCGCTCTCGCTGGAGCCCTGGTCCGAACAACTTGAAGGCCACACGAGGTGGAGAGGTTCGAGATAGGTTCTGAGTTTCAGCTCACCTGTCCTCCGAGCTGGAGCTCGTTATTAAAGGTCTCTGCCACCATTTCTTGGGTGTGTTTGTGTGTGTGCGTACGTGTGTCCGTGGGCCCATCTAATAAGTGGGAACTGCTATTAAGTGCAAGTTACTGTACATAATAAGTAGACGGTTGTAGTTCTTTTGTCGTGCTTTTGTTGCTTGTATAATTGCATACGTGTTTTGCCTTGTTTAATTGCATTCGTGCTTTATTATAATAAATGTCCTTGTGTGAATGTAAACCTGTTCGTTGCATCCATTCCCTCATTGAACTGCCCCATCTTGCACTCGGAATATAGTTGGTTTTTGAATAGCCGATAAATAGAATCGGGTCCGGCGAGGTCTGGCGATAATACCCGCTCGGTTATCCCAGAACGGAACGGACTGCTTAAGCTGTTCGTGTCCAAGCAGGCCTTCGCCGAGGTACGGTCCCTCGGTAGGTTACCCGCGCAGGTACTTAGGTATATCGATATTCGGCGATTGACCCTATTTCGCGCGGGTAGAATACGGACTGGGCCGTGGTGGGATTAAAAACCCACCCGTGACTGGTTTCTGGCATTGTTCCAGAAAGTCACGACTGGATTGTCCGTTCGGTGGGCGAAGCAACCGCTATTGGTTTGACGCGGTCATTTGCACGCTGACGGGCGGGAATTCTACAACAATATTATTTGACACATTGCGAAGATCTTTTCGTTGTTTCGTTTTATGGCAGCTGAACGGATCGCAACAGTATTTTCGGAACTCCTTTCGATCTTCAGTCGCCATGCTTACTGCAAAATATGCAAAAAACTGATATTAGCCCATTTATAACTTAATTTGATGATGGTTACACAAAAAATGTACACTTAAAAACCAATCGACACAATAGGCAGAATAATTTTTCGCAAATGATGCAATATATATATATATATATATATATATATATATATATATATATATATATATATATATATATATATATATATATATATATATATATATATATTAGTCCAGAGATGATGATTGTCAATTTCAGACATAAAGTCGTCATTGGAACGATGACGGCAAACGTCGCCCAATGTCGAATCAAAATTAGTGATATGTGGACCCCGAACAATAAAACCATCATCACACTTGAACCCATTGAGATCCCATTTTCATTTATGCTGAGGTGTTGGAGTATATGAAGGGGTATTCTCACACGAAAAAATCGGGATCATCGGTTCCGCTGGGGGGCGGCGGCCCAATGTCAAAGGGCGCTCCAAACTATAACTTTGTGAATTACTGTTTCGGAGTGATCTTTCTTCACGCGATTCGAAAGATCTCACTTTTATGAGCATTTTGACACCAAGATCATCCAAATCGGACCAATACAACCTGTGATATGGCCACTGGAAGATTGTGGGTCAACCCGGGGCACCCAAATTGGGGGGGGGGGCTAAAATGGGCCCTGATGGGCCCCCAGGTCTCAAAATTGACACATAATGCTTTACCGTGGATGCAAGCACTTGCACAAAAAAAAAGAGTGAAATCTGAGACGTTGTGTCACAATTTCGCTGAAAAACGTGTGCACTTGACATGGAACGCCCCACAGGCGTCCCATGAAAGTATGAAACGGGACGATCCTGTAACATACAAGACACCTGGTCAACCTGCGACGGTGGGCCAAAGCATTTTTTGCCCATTTTGTCCTCGATGTTGGCTGTCGGGCAATGACTGGTGTTTCGGCTCGTGTAATATATAAACTGATTTATGAATTAATACGAAGTCCCTTCCTTATGAATTGAAAGGAAAAACAAAACCTTCCATTCTGTAGTCAACATCTGACCCGCATATTCACCTTCACGAACACTTCTGCCATCTTCATCTGAATCACTCAC
The DNA here is from genome assembly GCF_056783735.1 of Eptatretus burgeri. Lineage (NCBI taxonomy): Eukaryota > Metazoa > Chordata > Myxini > Myxiniformes > Myxinidae > Eptatretus > Eptatretus burgeri. Next base: position 100,731,268 of record NC_140971.1, read on the forward strand.
ATAAGGCTCAAAACGATTTGGCTCCACTTCCCCTGAAAGTGTTTCCATCGCTAATTTTGTGTCCAAAAGTGTCTTCAAGACCCCATTGATCAGTTTGAACATTCTGAGAATCTTCAGAGTTGCTCATGATGGTGGAATAAGTGTCGGAATCTGAGCTCGACATGCACTGTTTCTCCACGTAAATGTGCTATCTTGATCAAGGTGGGCTCAAGGGGTGTGATGTCACTGGCACAAATCGACACTATCGGGCTTTTTAATTTTTTTTGACACTTTGTGATTGACCAAAAATATTTTAAAAATTTTCCCTTCAAATGAAGCCGTGATTGATGATTCTGAATGGTTTTCAGAAAAAAAGAACGAAAAAAAAGTTACGTTTGGGTTCCCCTTTAGGCTGGCCACCTTAACCGTTTATGCTTCAGTCACATTTGGCTCGGCGGCCTTAGGGTCTAAAAAATATACGGCCACTAGCAATTATTGGGCGGCCGCAGTATTTCCACGGTCACACAATGTAGCAGTCACATAAGTTTTTATTTTTTGGGTAGCCGCACGGGGTATTTAGAAATTGTGGAGACCGAAAACGTGGGGGTGCCGTACGGTCTTTGATTTGATGTCGCACGGTGACCTTAGGGCATCCCTGCGGCGGCCATAGAATTTTCAAGGCAGACGCAAGGCGACGGCAGGGGGGCCCTAAGGCGAACGTGGAAATAGTGCGGCTGCCGTAATTTTTTGGGGGTTGGCAAAATTCATTTTTCATTGATAAGAGCCTACGGAAAACGCACGAATAACACAATCCCACTATACGCTCTACATACGGTCGATGTGGAACACATCTACGTCATGGCTACGGCTTGTCAAATTGCTACGGCCAACCTAGAAATGAAAAAGTTACAACTCCGCGCTGTAATTCCACGGAGACCCCGACGGCCTTTAAAAGATAGCCATACAGCGTAGGGCCACCCTAAGGCCACCTCAGAAATTCTGCGGCCACTGCACATTTCTGTCAATTCAGGGGGGTACGGCCGCCGTATCCTAGCCGTAGAGCAAATGTGACTCATGCTTTAGTCAACACCAGACTTTTCCTCAGTACTCAGATGCATATTATCTGGCCTTGGAGATTTATCTTCCATTGCCTTACCGAGCTGTTTCTTAACTTCCTCCATTTCTACTTGGAACTCCTCTAAAAGCCCTTCCTCACCTCCTTCATAGATATTCTCAGGTACTGGTAATTGTCTTCACTGTTCTTGTGCAAATGTTGAAGTAAAATAACTATTTAATAATCCTGCCATCTTAGTTTCATCACGAGTCGCTTCTCTGTGCTGTACCTCAATGGGCCCGCACATCTCTTAACCTGTTGAATGCACTTAATAATGCAGGCCTTGTTGATTATGTTTATCCAGGCTTGGGGTAGACGATCGAACAACAATGCCACTTGTATGTCAGCTGTGGCTCTGCTCTCATAGCAAACAAATGTGAACATTGACGGGTGGGAAGTGGAAGATCATTGAAGAATGACAAATGAAATGATGTATGATACAGAGCTGGAGGTTTCTAAATTTGGATGTCCATGTTAATCTCATTTCACCCTCACCCTACCCTCCCCCTCCTTCCCCACCCCTACCTTTCCCCTCCAAAAACCCACTCTTGCTGTTTTAGGTTCAGTTTATGATTTGTTGCCGAAGGAGCTGCAGCTTCCCAGTAGTTTGAGATCTGGTCTCGCACCTGGTGCAGAGTCCAGGGACGTCGAAGCCGAACGTGTTTCCAGCAACATGGCTGTCCCGTCTGCTGGTATGCTTTTTGCCACACGGCCCCGCCTGCTGACGATGCGTCACACCGCAGGCGAACTCTAGCACTTCGCTCTAATTGCTGTCCACAACCCCCCCCACCCCCAACCCCCCGTTCACTTTTCCTCCTATCAGTCCTCTTGTCCGCCTTTCTGAACCCCTTTTATTACTGCAGACACATTCGCACACATTTTGGCCATAGTTGTGAGTGCTTTTGGGAGCTTGGTCCGGTCCTTTTTGAGTGTGATTCTTTGTATCTTGTATGTGCCACCGAAGCAGAAATGTTGTCCATACAATAGTCCTGTAGCTGCAGGCGAGTTTAATTTCGTTCCTGAAGCTGGTTCATCACTCTTGGGCCCTTGCCACTTTTGGAGTTCTCATGAAGCGGTAATCCGACGCCGAGTGCAGCTGTTCGTACAAACTGAACGCATATTCTGTTCACGTGGCAATGTGATGGGAGAATAGCCGAGGTTAGGTGCGGTGTTCTGGATAGCCGTGCGTATTCACTCGGCATCGTAGCATTTGTACATCCTGCTGATCGCTCGGTTATATTGAACTATAAATGAGTGATTTAAGAGAAACTCCTTCCAAAAAAAAAGGGCACACCGTCGTGTTTGTATTTGCCGATTGTAATTGTGGATCATGTGTTGTCCTGTTGTGTCACGGACCGACGTTCGTGGTGTCCTGCAGCCTTCCCTTTGATGCCGTTCCGCTTTATGAAAGTATTTCCCAAACCGATCAGCTTTGTGAGCGCAGGCACGATGGTGTTCATTTTGTTGGGGAACACTTCTGGGGGTTTTTTTTTCGTTTGTGGTGCCTTTGTTTTCTCCTCGTCCGTGTGCCTTCCCGGGCTTTATGCCGCCTCACCCCGTACTCCTGTTTTTTTGTGTGACGTTTGTTGATCTATGTACTTAACACCTGGCACACAATGCCCGCGCCGTCTTGGACGACTACTCGGTGATTGAAATGTTGGACTCGAACCTCGCTTGTCGAGGAGAGGCGCACGACTCGGCAATGCGTTCGCTTTTCACTTTGCTACGTGATCGCACTCGGTGACGTCGCCATTGAAACGTGCACTTCGGTTCAAGCGCGCTGGTAGTTTTGGATATACAGGTATGCTGAGTGTAGCATGAGGTGAAATGTTAGGGTGTTCACATTATTACACCATTATGGTGAGCACACACACCTTTTTACAAATATTGTTGTTTGTCTGTCTTGGTGTGGGTTATTGAGTATTTATTTGTTCCTCCATGTCCTGCCCTTTTCCTTGAATGCTTCTTTTTACTTAAATATTTGTGCATACATCGTACCAGACTCTTTTGCACGCACGCGGTAACTTCTCGTACATCTTGTACTTTGTTCCCAAGTATCTTGCGATGTACGCGCAAGCACGAGGTCGTTTTTTTTTTGTTCCGTTTGTGCCAGCCGTGATATTTGCACGCATCAGCTCATCAATTAGACGGTCCAAGCTGACGGTCTTCCCCACTAGACCTTCTCTCAACCTGACGTGCAGAGGAGTCTGGTGTTTAACAAGCGAGATGAAAGCATGTGTTGTTACAAATGTGTTGCAATGAGCACATGTTCACCTGAACCGCTCTCAAAAGTGCTGTGTTGTGCTGCAGGTGCTAAAGCATTGTAACTATCCCCGTCCTCTCGCACGCCATTGCAGCCGGCTCTAAAAGCAGTCACCCTTGGCTAGGTAACCACCCCTGCGACAACGCTACTGGAGACCCTTAAAGGTTACCTGCTTGCTTGTATTCAACCCATGTTTTAATCGAGCAAAGCTTGTTTATTTCCTCTGCCATGGAACAAAAAAAAAAAATCAATAAAATCTGCCTGAGTGAGAATGGCATCTTTTAACTTTTTTATGCTTGCATGATGAAGTTTGTACCCACCATGGTAAGAGCGGAGGCCATTCATCGTCCGTTGGGTATACGGTCGAGGTCGATGCACGTTTCGGCATCGTGGCCCGTGAGCTCAAATGTACGGTGTTTTGGAATGAGACTAAACAAATATCTCAGGCCTGCTTCGCTTCGATTGCTAAAATCATTGCAACCAAAATAGCTCGAGCGCCGTCGTTCCCAAGCATGTGCCGGGGATCGGAAAGCGATTGAAATTGGTTTTTAATTTCTGGGATCGTTTTAAGTTGCACGAAGCCCATCATTTGGACCTCGCGCGACTTGCGCGGTCCCAGAGTTGATGCGGCTGAGGCCAGAGAGGATCACTCACCCCTCCGAGAAACGGGACGCGGAGATCAAAATGCCGATGCCACACTACACCTTCTAAAGTACATTCCAGAGTCGAATAGGTTTCGCAGTAATCGGGCCGGTTGAGTAGCTTACCACACCGATACCAACACGACATGTAAACGGGCAGAATTGGTGGATGTGTGTTGCTCTTGCCTGAGATGCTGGTTCGTCATGCTATTAATACTTGCATTTGTATTTTAACCCCCATTCGTGAGACCGATAGTCGTGATAGGTTATGTGGCGCTATCTCGTAAGTGAGGCCAATTTAATGCCGGAAACGCTCTCCTTCCCTTTTCTCCCCCCCCCCCAACCCACCCCGGTATTTACACCAACGGGCGAGCTGGGTCCAGTTTCCACAACAGTTTCCGCTAATAATGGCTTGCTTCCATCCTTGCCTCTCACCTGCCTGTGGCCTCTGCTGTCCTGTCCTTTTGTTTGATTACTTTTAATTAATATTCCTTTTCTTTTTCTCTCCCCCCCATCATGCTCTGCATCTATTACTTTTAAATCAATGGCATGAAACTTCTCTCCCCAACCCTAACCCTCCCCTCTTCAATCAAGATTTCAACTTTCTCAAATGTTGAGCCATGCTACAGCTGAGCTGCAGGGCCCACAGTGCACTCTTGATATTCACACAATGGATTGCTTGTCTTGAAGGTTTGGAGAGGGGAAACGGTTTAGCTACCTGAAGGCGATATCATTCTGTGCATCACTCGGTAATTACGTGCTCGACTCCACCGCCCGACGTCAGGCTATTCGTGAGCGGTTGTGAAATCTGACGAGGAAGTGTCTGCAGCTCAGCTGTTGCATCCTCAATGGATGGCGCCGCACCTTGCACCCGGGCCCTGGCTTTGTTTTGGCACCCTGTCTGCTCCACACTTGCTGTGGGTTTGAGAGCCTTTCATTAAAAAAAAAACAAACCAAACGGTTGTTCCATTTTAAACGCAACATCGTGGCTTATCCTTTTGAACACAACATATGTGTATGAAGCAATGGGGAAACTCAAGATGATGTGTTAACTGCAGGGCAAACGACGCAATTCTCAGAATTTCAAATGGGCTGCATGTTTCATCCGGGGCCAAAATGAAGCGGCTAACCTGGAGGTTGTTTGTTTCCATCATTCTCGTTTTAATGTGAGATAACGACACGACGTAGCTGGATCACGTGATGCACAATGAAATAGTACGTGGGCAATACGATGTGTTATTGCATACGTGCTACGCAACTTGGTGGTTGGGCGATTTGGATCGAATCGAATATAATCTTGCACGTTCTTCATCCACTTGTGCATGCAAGTGATATGTCGGTGATGAAGGGAGTTTGTTGTGTAATTGGTGAACGGTTGGCAATAACGATTGTTTTTCCGCAAAGGGATTACCAATACTCAGATTTCAAATGGTTGATAAGTCACTTGATGTTGAGCTGGGACTTTGCAGTCATTTTATGCAGTCAGATAGCGCCACATGACTTTGCAGTCATGTCATGTTATGGCAAGACCCGGGTATGTGAGTGGCATCACAAGACCGAGGAAGTCTCCTTCAAGGTGCAGCGAATAACGCGGATGATTTACGGGGGTGATGAATCTAACGTGGAAAAGCAAGCCGGTTTCTCTTCAGTTTGGTGTATTCCTTTGGGAGGAATAATTAACTTGACATCGAAGGGAGAGGTTTCAGCAAGGTACCGAAGAACCGCCCGCCTCGTCGGAGCACGGTGATGCGTGGTCGAAGCGCTTCCGTTCCCCGGCGCGAGGAGCCGTTCATACGCTCGGCCGTTCGGGTCGTACACTCGAAACCCCGAGCAGAAGGACTTGCGTTTCCACATAGGTTTGAACCTCTACTCAGCCCGACTTGTGAATCGATTGAGCCTCCTTTATCAATTCAGAGTAATAAAAGATGCATCTCCATGGCAACGGTTACAATGTAGAATTGGTTTGTTTGCATTTTAAGACTGTGGTGAATGACAGTAAGATTTTTATATTTTCAGCTTGAGAGTGTTGACATATACTTCCATCCTGAGGTACGTTTCTGCTCGTGTAAGACCTGAATCATCGAATGTTTGGCCGATTGCATACCCACAGCAAGTGTCTTTTGAGAGAGTTTTATTTATTTATTTATATATTTATATATATATATATATATACCTTTGAAATCATTTTCCTTCATCTTTGCATCTGTACATATGTCACCATTTATCAGGACTTGTTTTTGTGTGTGAACTTTCAAAAGTAATTGCTTAATCGTTTTTATGATGCCCTTGAGGATCAGTGTTTGGCAGTATGTGATGACGGTGTGCTAAAAGGGAAACACAAACTAAATGCATTAAAATATCTTGGGTATCGAGATGTAAAATCGACACGTAACTCACAAAAAATACTTGACTCTTCCTTTTGTAACTTCTTTGCGCAACCATCTGTTTTATTCCCATGAACATCTTCCGGATTCGCACGTTTTACCGATCACCGTGTTCACGTGATGACCTGGTCCACGCTGAAACTTGGGAAGCTTTTAAAATGATTGCAAATCGGCGTCTGATTTTATTTTACTTTATTTTATTTTTTCCTTTAAATTTTTTTTAATTTCACTCATCTAAACGAAACATCGGATTCCGAGTCCCGTCAGAGTGACGGCCACGCTGTTTGAGGTGCCACGCCGTGCCCTCGGTTTTCATACCGGAAAAGCGACACCCATCCATCGTTGGCCCGTCCCAAAGGTCGTCTCGGCCGGCCGGCGAGCTACCTTGGAGCCTTGAGGCCGCATGTTCTCTCGCCGTCAAGGTCTGTGTCGTGAATGTGAATTCCGCATGATAGACTAACCAGTCACTTTGTGACTGTCATGACGTGCGTGGCTTTCTCCTGACCCAGCAGTTTTTGTTTTTTCTTCTTTTATTTGTCTAATTTTTATTATTATTTATTTATTAAGTGACACATGTATAAATTATGCCCGAGTGCTTCCTGGCGAGTCGTTGATGGTATATTTCTGACTTTCATCGAACCCTCCAGGTGTCGGGGCTATCGTCACACTTTTTATTTTTACTCGTACACCATCTTTTGTTGCACCTTTGAACCATCTCTTCGATTTCGCCTCTCATCAACACGAACATCCTCACGATATAGTTTAGTCTTTTGTAGTTTCGTTTTTTAATTTTTTTAAACCTTGCTCAGTGGCAGCTTCCCTGGTTTTTCAAATTTCAATGACTGAGATTTCATATTTGTGTAACAATCGTATTAACATTATTATTATTATTATTATTTGGACAACAACAATTTTTCATTTTTCTAATGGTAAGGAAATCGTTTCACTTTTCCTGCATGCCTCACACACGTTTGCGATTCTTATTCTGACACCTGGAGGGTTTATAACCATTTGTCAAATGTGTAGTCCTACATTGTAAACCTCAACCATTAGTCTGGTTCATGGCTCTGTCGTGGTCACCAGGACAGGCTCGCCAGGCATGCACAGGTGTAAAGTTAACAAAGGGTGGGGGTCAAGCAGAAAAATGGGCGGCCTGTCGGGCAGGTGTCCTTTGGCTAGCCAACGGGCGCGGGCACGTTGTCGAAAGGAGCGAACACCTCTCATTCACTCCCTGGGTTTTGCTGCACACCGCAGATGTACCGTGCAGTGGTGACGCCCAGGGGAACACCCCATTGCAGCACCCGGTCCAAGCCCCGAGCCCTGTGGCCAAGTGCCCCACCACGATAGCTGCCATAGTTAGCACCCCAGGCGCAGCTTCCGTCGCCGGGGTAAGTAGCCCGAGTACGGTAAGTGGAATATTTGGCAATGAGCAGGTCTGCACGGCTGCCTCACAGACTCCTGAAGCTGCCTCGTCACCCATCGCCAGTTCACCGATGGCACAGAAGCGACGACAAGAGATGCACTCGCCCTCTGGTCCTGCGAGCTTAATTCCTCCCCCACCCCCAAAAGACCTATTAGAGGATGCCAGTTTCATGTCTTGTGATGAGGTGGTGGTAGCAGGTTGTGGTGAACTTTCACCTGACCCTATGTCAGAACTTAGTGCTGGGCTCTGGACGGAGGACTCTCACTCAAACCTTAGCACGCAAAGTGGTGGCAGTCCAGGCAGCCCCGACGCACTGCAAGGTCAATGCAAGGTACGCCGTGTGTCGGCAAGAGCTTTCGCACACGCTTCATCACGCCACGGGCCACCCGACGACTCCGACGGCGATACCTTGCTCAGTAGCTCGATGGACGATGGTGGTGGACTTCCCTGTGGTGTGCATCACAACCCCTCGTCGTTCGCGTTAACGGTGCCTGGCAGCCCTGCGTCACCATCGGCTACTCCGGCAGACTCTGGGTGGGTGTGTCCGTAATGTGCAAAACGGGACATGGCTTTCCACACTTGAATGTTTATTTGATATTTCACTTTAACAGATTGCTTTGATTTTTTTTTAATTGATTTCATCATGCTCTGTTGTTGGACTGCAATCATAATACTTTTCAACGTGGACTATTAACAGACATTTTAATCGATGAAGCAAGATGCACGATGACACACGAACGAACACTTGACGTGCTGGAATAATGGGCAGGTTTCACCGCAAGCTTTATTCCGGGTGACGTCTGACGTTGTATCATGTGGTAACATGCATGTCTTTGTGTGCAGAACATTGGGAGTGTGTGCAAAAACCACGTCGACGATATCACCCTTGCTGACGAGTCAACATCCAAACCGTGCCGAAGGTGTCCATTTACGAATCCTGGTGCAACCAGAAGGGCAACACCGTGCACGCTACCTCACCGAGGGCAGCCGTGGTTCTGTGAAGGATTGCACACAGCAAAGCTTCCCGACTGTCAAGGTGACCAGGATTGTTCTCACCTCCATTTGTTTCATCCCTATTCTATTGGATGCTAAAGCCAATTCTGCCCATTATTCTGGGGTTGTCTCCTCCTCAACGTAAATCGGGCAACACACATTAGGAAACATAACAAGAGAATTATGGTCAAGTAACAACACAGAGGACAGCCAACCACAGAACAGCATTGGTGGTGGTGTTATTATTATTATTATTATTATTATTATTATTATTATTATTATTATTATTTTTTTTTGTGTGTTGAATTTTCATTTGGAACATTTAAATGGCCAATGAAAAATGTGGAAGATGTGCAGACGTGGTCTGGCACCGACACACTCAAGATTGCAGAAAGTCCTTGTTCGGAATGAGAGAGGAAAAAAATGAGAAATTGGTGACCCACATCCTCACGACGTTGAATCCTGGACGTGTTTTGCTTCAATATTGTCCTCGTGAGATCATCTCCACATCCCACCGCCTGAGCAAACTGTCCTTATCAGGCTGTTTTTCCAAATCCTCTTGGTTATGAATGTTCATTTAACATTTAAGATTGCTTTTCAAGTCAAAACGTGTTCTTTTGCACGGCAGACGAGAATTTTCTCAATTGATTATTCCAAATGATAATTATTGGTGGTGGTGATGATTCATGACAATTTTCGGAATACTGACCATGATGTATCGAAGGCTATGGACATGAGAGTGCAGTAAAGTTATTATGACTAGCAGAGTACCCGCCATACGGAGGATCTTGTTCCAAGCACGCAACATGTTCTTCCGATGCATACCTTTTATTTGGGTGGTGTATAGGCAACTGACAGCTCTGTACTGTCGAGGCAACAAAAAAAACAAACCCTGGTTATGTGCATGAAGCAAAAACAAACACACTGCTTATAATTCAAAACACCTCACTCCACTGGAAAACGTGGGGACAGGAATACTGAACTGTTAATGGTGGAATACTCTCCCCAACCTGGAGGCAACACTACACAATACACCTTTCCGTAAATAATTTGCGTCCTCCCCCCCAAGACCACCGGCAAAGATAAAAACACCCCCATACATTAATTGGGGCCATGTTGATCTGATGTTGCAAGTCTGGATGTAATCAGCCCACAACTGTAGGAGCAGCAGCACCACACACACACACACACACACACACACACACACACACACACACACACACACACACACACACACACACACACACACACACACACACACACACACACACACACACACACACACACACACACACACACACACACACACACACACACACACACACACACACACACATCAATCGTTAATTATAGAAAGGGGTAAGTGATTGTGAATTTCATGTTCTGTTTTTATTTACTTTTAACATTGTTCTTAACAAATGGGGACAGGAACAACGCAGGCATGATAGGCCGAATGGCCTCATGCACGAAAGTTCGCTGTATACTCTACCGGTCAAAAGTTTTAGAACACCCTCATTTTCCCAGTTTTTACTGAAATTTAAGCAGTTCAAGTCCAGTGAATAACCTGAAATGGTACAAAGCTAAGCGGTAAACTGACAGAGGTAAAAGAAAAAAAGTTTAGGTTACCAAAATCTGAAAAAGAATGTAAATTTCAGAGTTGTTAAAAAAGGCCCTTTTTCAGGGAACAAGTAATGGGTTAGCAACTGCAGCTGTTCTGCAGCAATGGAAGTAAATTATGCCTTGAAAGTTGATGCAAACAGTTCCGACAGGTGTCCCAACTTTTGTTGATTAGTTACAAACCCTCTGTCTGTATAAAAGCAGTGTTGGAACAGACTGTGTTGCTCCACATTCTGAAGCATTATTTGGACAATATTGCACTGCAGGAAGTAGTATATTGCCATCATAATGGTGAGAAAAAGACAATTAACAAAGGAAGACAGATAGACCATTATAACCCTTAAAAGTGTAGATCTTTCCTTTGGAGAAATTGCAAAGTAAGCCAAGGTGTCAGTGAGTACAGTTTCCTACACCATCAAAAGGCACTTGGAAACTGGAGGAATCTCTGACAGGAAGAGATCTGGCAGACCCAAAGCCACAACACAATCAGAAGACAAGTTTCTGAGAGTCAACAGCTTGCATGATAGGCGGCTCACAGGATAGCAGCTTCAAGCACAGCTTAACAATGGTCGAAGTAAGGAAATCTCAGTTTCAACTGTGAAGAGAAAACTTTGAGCTGCAGGTTTGACAGGTCGAGTGGCAGTAAGAAAGCCATTGATAAGATGGCAAAATAAGAAAAAGAGGCTTGCCTGGGCCATAAAGCAACGCCAGTGGACTACTGAAAACTGGAAGAAGGTCTTATGGACTGATGAATCAAAATTTGAAATCTTCGGTTCATCACGCAGGGGTTTTGTACACCGTCGAGTAGGCGAAAGGATGGTTCCTCAGTGTGTGACACCAACTGCCAAACATGGAGGAGGAAGCATAATGATCTGGGACTCTTTTCTCTGGATCCAGAGTCAGCGACTTGCACAGAGTGACTGGCACCCTGAACCAAAAGGGCTACCACAGCATTTTGCAGCGCCATGCAATACCCTCTGGTCTATGCCTAGTTGGTCAGCGGTTCATCCTGCAGCAAGATAACAACCCAAAACATACCTCCAGGCTATGTCAGAACTTCCTTAGAAGAAAAGAACAAGACTGTGTGCTTCAAATCATGGAATGGCCAGCACAGTCTCCAGACTTAAACCCAATCGAGCTGGTTTGGGATGAACTGGACAGGAGGGTGAAAGCAAAGCAACCTACAAGTGCAACATATTTGTGGGAACTTCTGTAACAGTGTTGGGAAGAACTTTCCGAACAATATTTGATTTCCATTGCAGAAAGAATCCCACGAGTATGTTCGGCTGTTATATCTGCAAAAGGTGGCTACTTTGATGAGTCAAAAATTTAGATGAAATTTTGTTCAACAAAACGATTCCATGATTTCTTTTTTCTCTGCAATTGTTTATTTGTTCTATGTTTTAATTTCAGAGTATATTGAAACATTAAACTGCTTAAATTTCATTAAAAACTGGAAAAATGGGGGTGTTCTTAAACTTTTGACCGGTAGTGTATCTTTGTGTAATGTCGTTAAGAATGAGAAGAAATGGGGAGGTAGGACAGAGTTGGGGGTGGGGGTTCATGAAGTTGGAAGAGGGAGATTGAGATGTTGGGGTGGGGGCGGAGGGGTTGAGGACTTGTGGTTGGGAGGGGGGGGGTTGAGTACTTGGGATTTGGGACAGTTGAGGACTTGAAGAAGAAAAGAAAAGGAGAGGGGAGCTGAGGTCACATTTTATAGAATTTCCATTGGTCCCAGATAGTCCCATTGGGTCTTTGGTTCCTCTGAATCTTTTGGGTGTTTGGGTTCCTCGGAGTCTACAGGGTCTTTTGGGTCCTTGGGGTCTTTTGTGTCTTTTGAGTCTTTGGCATATTTTGGGTCTTCGGGGTATTTTGTGTCTTTTGGGTCTTCTGGGGTATTTTGGGTCTTTCAGGATTTTCTGAGTCTTCAGGGTCTTTGGGGTCTTTTTGTTTTTTTGGGGATTTTGGTTCTCCTTGGTCTTTTGGTTCCTCTCAATCTTTTGGGTCCTTGGGTTCCTCAGGGACTTTTGGGTCCTCAGGGAGGGGGGGGTTCTTTTTGGTCCTCTGGATAGTTTAGGTTGAATATTTCAGGTTACAATTGTGGGTGGCGTCAGGTCAGCTGTCCAACAAATGGGTGAAGACCAGACATTCATACATGATCACAAACACTTGCTCCATTATATATAAATGTAATGTTTAAAATAACCAAGTCCTCAGCTGTCTCCTTCACCACTCGTGTTGATTCAAGCTGTTTATTGTACATCAGCAAAATGACTGAAAGCAGTGACGTGTGTACAAGTCCATCATCATTCCAGAGCCTGTAGGTAAGGACAAAAAAACAAACGTTTGTGTTAGCAAGTACAATCCATGATAAATTTATTTTAAGGTGAATATTTGTGATTGATAACCTGGTTTGTTGTTAAAGCTGATTTGTTTAAGTCTCGTTTTTATTTGCTCTTTTTCTCTTAAATACGTGGCAGTTGGAGGGGTACAATCAACCAGCGGTGCTACAAGTGTTCGTGGGCTCGGATAGCGGGAGGGTGAGGCCGCATGGATTCTACCAGGCATGTCGTGTGACAGGTCGTAACACCACGCCTTGCACCGAGCTCGACATCGAGGGCACGACGGTCATCGAGGTGCCTTTGGATCCAGCGAATGATATGGCTCTCGCGTGAGTGCTTTTCCATGATCTTTATCACCTCTGCCACCGAAGGTGGACGGAGGTTATATTTCCACCCCTGTCTGTTTGTTTGTCTTGGTTGTCAGATTGGGTTTGTAATGGGGACAAATTGATTCGATTTTGGTGAAGATGTGAAGCTGGCCAGATACGAGAATTTTTTGTCATTCTTCACCTTTGAGAGATAGGGCCAAAAAGTATATATATATATATATATATATATATATATATATATATATATATATATATATATATATATATATATATATATATATATATATATATATATATATATATATATATATATATACACACACATACACAGAGGGCTGTCCACTTTCTGAAATACATGTATGCTGAATAAGAACTATGTGTACGAAAACCTTGAAGGCCGGGGGTATAGAGGCTGCTGAGTGTCTCCCATGCGCTGGAGCTGTTGAATGCTCTCTCTCGTGCATTCTCAGCCATTTTAGGTTATAAAATGCATGTTTAAATTCTTTTGATATGTATGGGTGTAAATTTGGAAATGTTAAGGTCTCTGGACATTCAATTTAAATAATTTCCCTCAATACTATACAAGTATGATGATCTATTTTTCAGAAAAGGGATCGCAAATTGATGATTGAACAGTACGAGAAACATCTGCTCCCTACGGGACTGATTATAAATTGAAGGCTGATACAGTAACCAGCATACCTTTGGGTTCAGTAGCTGTTGTTACCACCAAGAGTTCATTTTCACTTGCGGTCACAGTTGCGGAATATTTTTTTCTCGGGGGGGGGGGGGGAGCTTTCGCTAAACTAATTTGTCGAGCACGCTTCATTTTATTTGTCAATGTAAGATGAGTCAAGTGCAATAGTAACATGGGCACTCACTCAAACCCTAACAGCCCGCTTTGTACTCAAACTAAACGATGAAAACAGCTAAAAAAATTAAAATAATAAAACATGTAAAATTAATTTAATTGATGTACGTTCTCCATCCTCTAATAACAAGGGTTTGTTGAAAATTTGAAGACAAAAGCTCAAATGGTTAAAAAAAGAAACACGGAAAAGTTTATGAATTAAATAAATAAACCCGCCATCTCGCGCAGCGCTTAGGCCGAATACGACCTTTTTATAGTTGCTGTGACTGACCTAATTATTAATTAGTGTTCTCCATATTCTCATAATAAGCTGAACATTTGATGTCAAAAACTCAAATATTAAAAATCTTATTCCCTGGACACACGCACACACACACACACATGCACACACGATTGCAACACCCTGGGTGTGTTCCGTTGAGGTGCTTGCTTGAGTGCTTTGAATCATGCAAGCCGCTTGGCAATCTGTAAGCCAGCTGCTTGCTAACGGAACATATCCTTTTTCTCTCGCTGCATGGCAAATGGGATAATTAGTATGCAACCTGACATTGCAATAATCGGGGGAAGTGATACAACATGCCACTTTGTAGTAGTTCATTGAATTGCGGTTACAAAACGGTAAAATGGGAGGTGGGGGCGGGGTGGTTTGGTTAATATGTATACAAAAATAGCTGGCAGTCCTGCTTTAAACAGGTGCACGTATACCGCCGGCCGCATGCCTTTATGGAGAGCCTAGTATATAGCACAGTATTTCCAAAAGTTGTGGATGAGTCGGTGAGATGACAAGAACAAGGCGATTCAATTTTGTTTAAGGTTCGGATGCCGGTCCAGCCCATCAGTGGGAGACAAAACGTAACCTGTTCAGCCTGGTGGAGGTATGCGCTTTACCGAGTGCCATTCTCGTTTTTAATGATGGTTTTGGTCCCCTTGTGAAAAGGCACTCATCTTTGCATCAATTATTGGTTTTAAGCATGGTAAGTGTTTGACGAAGCTCCATAATATTTAGAGATTCTAAACCTCATACGATTAATTTTCAACATGGTGTTCCACCTTCTACATGTCGACCCCTGCACCTGTTTTATTTTGATCATTATATTGTATATCGCAAGCATTGTAATGAATATGATTATGCAAACTCCAATGATCCGATGTGATTTTTATTTTCTCCAAGGTTGTATGTAGCTCTCCAACACAAGATGATAAAGGTCTTGATAAACTGAAAGCCATGCAAGCTTGCAATGCATTTTCTCTCAGTGTGGATTGTGTGGGAATTTTGAAACTCCGCAATGCCGATGTGGAAGCGCGTGTTGGGCCCATCCGTGCAAAGAAGAAGAGTACACGTGTGCGCCTGGTGTTCCGTGTAACTCTTCCACAACCCAACGGCTCGCTGCTGACTCTTCAAGCACCCTCAACACCCATTCTTTGCAGTAAGAAAGCAGTGAGACTGCTGCACACATGATTGATTATACTACTGTATGTATAATTGGACTGCTTTATCCATGGTTAATCACACTACCGCATGAGTAGGGGGATAATTAGAGTTGTGCGACATTCCCCACTCCCGAGTTTACCGATGATGAATGTGGAAAAAAGGAAAAATTTAATTTGACCATCCTTCCAAAGCTATTTTGATGAACCATTGAATATGAAGATTATTGAGTATATATTGATTTGCTGGATTAACTTGATTATGGGGTTTATGTCGCTGTGAAACCAAAGAAGAATGAGAAGGAGAAACATATTATGCATGCTTTAAGTGAGCTTGGTTCAGTTATATCTTCACAACATATGAGCTTTCTTCCAAATGACCCATCACAATTTGTTGACGGACCATTATTGCTGTTAGGAAGTAAGAAGGCTGGAAACTATTATGCCAAAGCTCACGAGTCCAATCAAAAGGTGTGTGTGTGTGTGTGTGTGTGTGTGTGTGTGTGTGTGTGTGTGTGTGTGTGTGTGTGTGTGTGTGTGTGTGTGTGTGTGTGTGTGTGTGTGTGTGTGTGTGTGTGTGTGTGTGTGTGTGTGTGTGTGTGTGTGTGTGTGTGTGTGTGTGTGTGTGTGTGTGAGAAAGCATCGGTCATAAAGAAACCATTTTGGATGTAGTTGTGTTTAATAACCTGTATTCAATCGACGCGATTGACTTGAGTGCTCAAAATGAAATGATAAAATGTACCAGAGTGGATACTTCTCTATATATTGACATAGGAGAATACCCCTGGAAGGGGTATTCCCCCCATCTTTGAATACTCATGGAAGGCTGGTCAGCTGCACTAGTTTCAGCAAAACAGTTCATGTTCTATTGTGCTTTCATCTGCAATCAGGCATTCCTGCTAGTTCAGTGACCAAAAGCATCAGTTGTCACAAGTGAGGGAACTTTATTACCTCTGCCACTGAAGATGAAGGAGGTGATGTTTTCACCCCTTTATGTCTGTCTGTCTGTCTGTCTGCTTGGCTGTGTACAGGATGTCTCAAAAGGTTGTGGACTGATCCGGATGAAGTTTTGTGGACAGGTTTGGTGTGTGACAAGGACGAACTGATTAGATTTTGGTGAGGATCCGGATCTGGATCCAGATCAGACAACAAGAATTTCAAAAGTGATTCTTCACCATTGAGAGATGAGGCCAAAAACGATACATAAAACTATCTCAAAAAGGTGTGGACAGATTCGGATGAAACTTGATGGACACGTTGGGTTTGTGACGAGGAAGAATTGATTCGATTTTGCTGAAGATCTCAATCTGGATCTGATAATTTCTAAGTGATTTTTCACCATTGAGAGATCGGGCCAAAAGCGATATACAGCACAATATCTCAAAAAGTTATCGACAGATTCGTATGAAACTTAGTGGAGTGGTTGGGTGTGGGGAAAGGACAAATTAATTCGATTTTGGTGAATATCCGAATCCCGATCTGGATACGAGAATTATTTAATCTTTAAAGTGATTCTTCATCATCGAGAGATGGGGCCAAAAACAATATAGTACTGTATAGCATGATATTTCAAAAATGTATTGGGCTCAATATGTTCTCGTGGATCAGGCATTGCGTAGCGGAGGGATGCGCTCTCCCGAGTGCTGTTCTGTTATTATATTAAACTCGTAGGGGAACCCGGCATTGGTCCCTCTTCCCACCCCACCCCTTCCCCTGCCTCCTCCCACCCCACTCCTTGGACGAATTCATCGATTATGGCTGAAATAATGACTCTATAGATGTTTATCCTCATTGCCATGTCATGAATCTCAGGTATGTTCACTTACCAAGTTTCTTGTACAGCGCTTGCCAAGTGGCTTAAGCACTCAAGCAAGCACTCCATGAGAAACTGTTGATAAGGAGCGGCTTGCTATCAAGCGCTAGCTACGTGCTTGGTAGCAACACACCACTGGACATCTCAACAGCATAAAGTACATGCAAAACACCAACAAAAGGACATAAAAAAATTGAACACTTCAAATATTAATCATGAGTATTTTCGTCGTGATGAAAACGTACCTTGTTCAGACCCACACATCCACCTACAGAAACACTCAGCTTCATATATTAGATTCAGTGACGGTGAGATAGATACCATGGACGAAATTGCCATGTTTGCATGATATTTCCTACTCTTGTTAATCTAATCTTATTCTTCTCCCTCTCATAGTAATCAGATAAAAACTTTCTATTCCCTATCCTCTATTACGTCATTCCTTCCATGAGTTTCAGTATGTTATAAAAAAGGCTCCAATTATTGGTGCATTCCTGCAATTGCAGACATCGCTACGCGATGACGTCATGTGTAGGGACGTCTTTTTTTATCCGTCGCACGGAAGCAGACACGGGATATTTATACTTGTAACAGTCATTGTCGATTCTGGGAAGCAAACATTGAGTTGTTAGTGACACGTCACTGTCTCTCAGACAGGAAGATGATATTGCATCATATCTCAAAAACTTGTGGACGGATTCGGATGAAACTTGATGGACATGGGTGTATGACAAGGACTAATTGATTCAATTTTGGTGAAGATCCGAATCCGGATCCAGATTCGAGAATTTTTCAAGTGATTTTTCACCACTGAGAGATCGGGCCAAAAATGACATACAGCACAATATCTTGAAAGGTTATGGAATATGTATGGATTTCGCAGAAACTTTGTGGACAGGTTGCGTGTGTGATAAGGTCGAATCAATTCAGTTTTGGTGAAGATCCGGATCTGGATCCGGCCACTTGAATTTTTAAGTGATTCTTCACCATTGAGAGATGGGCCAAAAACTATGTATGATATGATATCTCAAAAAGTTGTGGAGTAGTTATGACAAAACTAGGTGGATGAGTTGGTTCAGTGACAAGAAGAAGCAGATTAGATTTTGGTTAAGGTCCGGATTCGGATCCAATCTATCAGTGGGATACAAAATGTAAACTCTTCAGCCTGGCAGAGGCTCTACCGAATGTCGTTCCGTTTCGCCAAGTGTCACTCGATGAGTGATTTTTTTTTTTTAACGTGGCAAAAATTTTTTATTTCGCCAAGTATGTTGCTCTGTAGCGTTTGTCTGTCGAGCAGACAAAGCTTTGAAACAACTAGAAGGGCACTTGGTAGAACGCATACCTCCGCCACATAATGCCTGATCCACGAGAATATTTCAGGCCCAATCCATTTTTGAAATATGCTATATATCGTTTTTGGCCACATCTCTCAATGGTGAAAAATGACTTAAAAATCAAGTTCTTCTCGGATCCGGATTAGGATCTTCACCAAAATTGAATCGATTAGTCCTTGTGACATACCCAATTTGTTCACCAAGTTTCATCCGAATCCATACATAACCTTTTGAGCGATTTGTGCTATATATTGTTGCGGTTGTGGGGGAACTACGAGGGAGGAGCTGTCTCGACTTCCTCTCCAGACTCACTGGGAATCCCAGGCCGTCGCACACGAATAACTTCATGTCGCGGCGGGTTGCGAATCGACCGCGAACGCCAATAACTTGACCACGTGAATTAGGGTCCTCTGTCGAACAATCATTTACCTCAGGACATGTGACCTCCTAATCGGGGAATCGCGCCCTCAGTACATACTTGCGTTATTTAGATTACCTACCGGATCAGGTGCAGCCGAGCGGAGCTGCCAAGTATGTACCGGCTATATAACAGATTATTGGGGGATAACATCCCGACTAAGCGAGGGTACGGGCCATGCTGGACCAATGGACTAAAACGTCCAATTAATTAAATAGAACACACATTCTCTGCAGAGTTTTATAAATATACTCAACGACCCGTGAACCCGTTGGATTCCCGTTGTGACAGCGATTGAGTAAAAAAAAAAATCATTTCCAAGAAAAAAAGATAGCTCCAGCAAACTATACTGCTGAGGTTGTTTGCATTGATCAAATTCTCCCGAAGAGTACTTGACTGAATCGGGAATAGATTTTTTAAACAATTTCTTTCGTTTTCTGATTTGTACGAAACTTGAGACTGCACACCGCAGGAGAATTGTGAGTAAGGTGGGCCGAAAATTTTGTGCTATCATGTCCTGTTTTGGCTGTATTTTGGGAACATACATATACATACATACAAGATGAGAGTTTTAGTAATACAGTGTAACCTCGATTAACCGCCCCCCTTTTAACTGCCACCCTCGCCTTCCGCCTGGAAATCAGGGTTTCCCAATTTCCATAATGCATTTTTCAATTACGATCCGCCAACGTTTTCCCAGTACGTAAGTACTTATAACAATGAAAAACACCCTCGTTTATCCGCCAGCGCTAACCGCCAGCGATCGCCTGTACTTCGCCACATCACGAATATTGTGCAATCATCTAAAAATATCCTTAGTCATCATTGGTGAATGGTCAGCGGGAGCATGTGCTGGTCCCATCTGCTTCGCGCCGTGCATTGAGACTGCTCAGTTCAAAGATTTCGTTCAGCATGTCTGGACGACGATGACGTTGAAGTGCCACGATCTTCATCCATTGAGGCCAAAGCCGCAATCGATCTCATGTTCAGGTACCTTGAGGTCCACTCGTCATCCACCGATTCGGGTTTGAAGGCGGCGCGCCGGTTGCAGTTTGAGATTGACAGAGTTTCTGTGGCAACCGCTAAGCAAACTTCCATCACATACTTCTTCAAATCATTATCATCAGCCTAGGCTCATGTTGACAAGTTCTCAATAGCCTTCTGTGTGCATAGCTCGTGGTGGTCATGTCCTGTTTCACAGTATGGACAGTTCTATTATATTTTTGGTAGGCCTTTCCATTTCACCAGTACTGTAATTTGACTAATGTGTTCCGTGGTAATCAAAACACTTGTACAGATTGTAATTTACGATCTTCAGTTCCTTATCATGGCACAAGCAAATGATATGCACAATAACTATGAGCCCATGACTTTGAGCTCTGTTTTTATCCCCTGCCGCGTGGCGGAAGGGGGATATTGTTGTCACCCAGGTCGTCCGGCTGTCCGTCCGTCTGTCCGGGCGTCAACATTTATAGCTGTGAGTGTGATAACTCATAAAGTGTTCACCATATCGATTTGAAATTTGGGTCACACATGTACCACTTGAAAAGGAAGAACCCTATTGATTTCGGGTGTGGCCGGATCCAAGATGGCCGACTGGGGCAGCCATCTTGAAAAAATGTTTTTTGTAATAAATGGAAAACCGCTTATCTGATTTCAATTATTTTTGGTTACTACGTTCCTCACCCCTGGGGAACTTTTTTGAGATGATGACCAAATGGTGTCTTGTTTCCAATTCACCTCCCTCATTATCTGGAATATGTATGACCTTTTTCATTCAATGGCGGGGGATTCCCCATTTCTGATGGTATATTTAAACATGTCTGCAGAAACAAATACAGCACGTACATGTGAATAGGCCTGTGTCTGGCGTACATGTAGTTTACATATTATATATTTTTGTTATCCATTTCTTATCCTTTGATCCAAGCAGGATGGAATAGAAGGTAAAATATACTTGAAATACTGTTGAAACGTGCCCCCAATAGATCAATTCTGGCGCACCCGGATGCCTGTGTAGTGGCACGGACAGACCGTGACATTGATATCGGACATCTGAATCCCTTTTAGCAACCCCCCGTTCAACCGCCACCCTCGCATAACCGCCATATACGACCGTGTCCCAGCGTTGGTGGTTAAACGAGGTTTCACTATATATAGATAAATGGATCTTCAATGGAACGTGTAATTAATTATGGAGAAAACCTGACCTCTCCACAAAGTTCTACAGAATTTCATTGAGCTCTGTAGAATTTCTCTTGGATACTTTTTGGAAGCGATGTGTGGTTGGGAAGAATTCAAAGCCAAGTTATGGTAAAATGGCAACCTTGTCTGCCTATTCGTCCTCCAATTCATATTCAAATATAACATTCAATTTAAATAAGCTGTTCCTCAATCATTCTTCTGAAGTTCTTCGGATACGACAAAAATCTGGTTGGGAGGAATCGAAAGTGGGTTGTATTTTATTTATTTACTTTCACAAAACGTTGTAAAGACTGTTTCCGAGAGATTGTCAGTGACAAAATCCACCAGCATACTGAATGTCCATTTATTGACGAGTAATGATGAGATTCCTCGCGAGATAACTTCATACTCTGTGATTGTGACGATGTGATATTAAATATTGTTGTGGTTGACCAAATTCGCAAACCACCATTCAGGTCCCTTAGGTGAGATATCTCGGTAAGTATATGTGTAGTTAGGCCCAAACCCGTTGTCTAGAGGGAATAAATGTCATTCATGAGGGCTGCGACTCTTCAGGATAGCCGTTTTTCTTTTACTATCTTTATTTTGGACCAACCGCCATTATTACCACCACCAACCACGTCTCAACAGCCATCATAACAACAACCACCAACCACAACGCCGCTTCACCACAACCGCCACGACCTTTACCGTCACAACTCGCCACCATCGCATCACCGTCATCTCGCGCCACTCGTGGGCACCGATGCTGGACTCGTGTAGAGCGCGCACCGAGCAGCGTGTTCAAAAGCATCGCGGACTTTCCGCAGAAAAACGGATCAAAAACGACTCACGCCCACTTTTGTTCCGTCCAATCGGTGAGCGAGGGGCGATTTGGCCCCGCCTCCAGGGCGTTGGAGGGCGGTCGCTGTATGCAAATTCATGGATCAAAAAGCATTCACGCCCACTTTTCCTCGGGCCAATGGGGAGCCAGCAAGAGAGGTGAAAGGTCGGAGGCAGAGGGTCAAAGATGAAGGAGCGAGGCCACGGGGGATATAAGGGGCCGCGTTCGTCAGTCGAAGCAGTTCAGTTCGCAGGAGGAAGAGTTGAGTTGGAAGCGGAGGAAGAGTTGAGTTGAAGTGGCAGTTCGCAGTTGGGAGTTCGCGGAGTCGGAGTGAAGAGGACGGAGCTGTGGAGAGGCGGCGGCGGCGAAGGCGGACGAGGGGGTTGCTCGCGTCGGATTCGAGGAACTGCGGAGGGAAAGGCCGGCGGCGCGACCGAGGTCGTGGTGGAGACGCTCGTCGCGGGACCCAAGATTTTTGTGAAATCCTCCTTTCCCCGAGCATCAGCAACCCCCTCCTGTTCCCCCCCGCACTGAGATAGTGCGACAAAAGGGGGCCCCCTTCCCACCCCCTACCAGACACCATCCGCGAGGCCCGCGGAGTTGAGGCACCACCGCCGCTCCGCGTCTCATCATCAGACGGGTAGGCCCGACACGGTCTCGGCCCCAGGCCCGCCTACCCCCCTCATCCTGGAGGGTGGTTCTCTTTTCTTTTGCTTTGGGAATATGTGTTGTCGGCGCCGTCTGTGAAGTAAAATTGTATAAGTGTTGCCGTGTGCTCGCGGAGTCGGATAGATCTGCATTGTCGCATTTGCTTTTTGTCTTCTTCTTTTCCATGTGCTTTTGGTGGAATTGTATATGTGTGCTTTCCGTTCATCGCGAAATAAATGTGCTTATTATTGAACTGTTTTCCCGCTTCGCTTCGTCATTTCTTTCATTGAATCCTCATCTTGCTTCACGTAAAGAGTTGGTCGTGGGTTAAGACGCCCGATAATTAATCGAACCGTCGAGGCCGACGAATAACACCGCTCGGTTATCCCGATAGTACGGAACGGGTCGCTTAAGTGGCCCGTGTCCGAAGTCGACCTGCGGCGAGGTGCGATCGCCCGGTCTACCCTCCGTGTGGGTACTTAGGTAGGTCGAATTTGGCGAGCAACCCTATCCCACGCGGGGGCCGATTGGCACGATCGCGGTGAGACCGAAAGGTCCACCCGTGACTGGTTCCCGGCGTTAGTCCGAGAGGGTCACGACTGGATTGTCCGTCCGGTGGGCGACGTGCCGCGATTCGAGTTCCGTGGCCGTTCGCACGCCGGCGGGCGCGAATCCGCGACAATATGAAATGATCCATTAAGAATGTCCTTTCTCTTTTATGAGCGGGAGGGGTAGGAGGGTGTAGAAACATTTTATCATGATGGGTTTGGGGGTGATAAAATAAATAAATTGATGATGATTAAAACTTGATCTTAAAATAAAATTTATATTAATCCTGAAATGAAATGTACTCAAATATGATATGATGTTTTACGTATGTATCCATTTGGAATTAACATAATTATATTTCTCCTCTGTATGGAAAGATCACTGAAAATTATATGTTTAAACAGGTTGAACTTTGCCAGTAAGTTGAATATAAAGAAGAATTGCCTGTCATGTAGAACTATCTTGAGAATTTTGTATGAAAGACACAAACAAGTTGGAATGTGGACTTAAGAAAATGTCCAGGTGTATGCACTAAGCTTGAGTCGCTTCAAGATAATATATCTTCCCAGTTTTGGGAGAAGCAGACTGAGTTTTAACCTACATGGGATGGAAACTTGTTTTAATGGCCATTAGAGTTGGCGTTTGACGTCATTCTAGCATTCTGTGCGATTAATATGTCTGGGTTTGAATATGTGTTCCAACCATTTAAGCAGGAGCTCTCAAAGAAGACTGAAGATAAGGTTCACCTGGAAATTGTCAAGACTGGGCGAACTGACGTCAGTGTCAGAAAATTATATAAACTGTGTCTGACTGGAAACTATAATAGACGAAGATTCTCCACTTGTTTTTGAGTTTTTCTGGAATGTCTTGTCTGTTCAGAAGCTCCTATTCGCGCATAATAATAATGTCTTGGATGTGAATAAATATTCTAACATTGTACTGATGTGTATCTGTATCTACAAGGGGATAGAGAGTTGTGGTTTGGATGGAGGGAATGAGAGCAAATATGCGACAGGGTTGGGATGGGGAGGTTGAGAATTTGGGGGGTGGGGGGGAGGGTTGAGAAGTTGTGGCAGGGTTGGGGGGGTTGAAAACTTGAAGTGGGGAGGGGATTGAAGCCTTCAGGTGGAGGTGTGGGGTAGGTTGATTATTTGTGGTTTGGGAGGGTGTGGTTGATGTCTTGGGGTTTGTGAGTGGGGGGGGGGGGGTGGTAATTGAGGACTTGAGGTCCCATTTTACATGACATAGATGATCTGCGGGTACCTGCTTGTATTACAATATCATGCTTGTATTACAATATCATGCTTGTATTACAAAGGAGGGGGAGCAGTCTGTAGTTAGTTGGAGACCTTTAGTAACAAATATATTTGTGTCGTTGTTAGGATGTTTTTCCACTATATTAAGGATACATTAAGTGGGCTATCCATGGGATATTAACTCCCAGCATGTATGGTGCCTGTCTATTTGCACTTGCAGTTCTGTTAGGGGCCGGACACGTGACAATATTCTAATTTTGTTTGGCATTATACGTTAAGGTTGTTGACAAACGTATTTTAAATGTTGATATCAAACGTCAGAACCCCCCCCCCCCGCCCTCCCGATAGGTTTTTTTAACAACTGGTCAATATCTCACAATTGACTTCTGTTGTATCATACCTTTCGAAGCAACCCCCTAAAAATTGATCGGTATCATATGAAGAAGTGTTTGTGCATGAATGCAACCGCAATTAACAATTACAATAAAACAAAGACGGACTTAGGATGTACCACCACTAAAAACTTATAGCGGAGGGTCGAGGAAGGACTTGGCTGTGATTAACACACAAGGAGTCCTCATACACAAACAAATGGGCACACACACTAAGGTGTATTTATTAGCCATGACTTTACGTCGGCTGTTATTTTATGCGGTTTACTGAGAGGCAACAGATAAATGCTTGGTATTGTGAATTGACTGCGTATGCTGATAGATGATGTATGACGTGACATGATATGACATGATATATGGCAATGTGTGCAGCTCAGCCAGCTGGAACACCCGAGATCCTAAAGAAAAGTTTGCTGAGCTGCTCAGCACATGGAGGGGAGGAACTCTTTCTTATTGGAAAGAATTTTTTACGAGGTCTTAAGGTTATCTTTCAAGAAAGCAACCCTGGTGAGTTGTATTGCTTTACCATACAATTCCAGTGCACATATTATTGATGAACTTGTGTTGTTACCACCAGAAAAATAATACACCTAACAATTTAACATTTAGGAAATGCTTTCTGTACATATTGTTGTCTTTTAAAAATGCAACTAGTCTTTGAAGGAATGATACAAACAGCACATGCACTCTTCTTCATATGTATGTAAATATATATATATATATATATATTTATTGTCGTGTCCAGGGGGTGAAAACCCTACCTGGATGGATGGCAAAGCTTCTTCCTTGAAGGCTGCAACCGTGACTCGGGGATTAATGCGCGCGCGTTTACGGGGCGTAATGGCGGAGAGGCGAACCACCCCGGAGGAGCATGGGGAGGAGCACAGCACAGGATGCTGCACCAGGACAGCACAATGCTGCAATATCTTAAAAGGAATACATTTAATGAAAAATAAAATATATATTCAAAAGGAAATTATAGTGATATGAAATATATAAATCCTACAGTCGAGGCCTCGCTCACAGACTCAAATATGGAAAACAGGGAAACAAAATAAAAATGAAAAACCCTCCTTTTAACTACTCTTGAACTTAGCTTGGCCCACAGCTGATCCTTGTGGAACTGGAATTGAGGAGCTTCGCTCGTGGCGGGACGAACGCAAACCAGGCAATCCGCGAGTGGCATTCCACATAAAGGCTCAAGGCCCCAGTGTAATGGCTTTGGGTGCCTCGATCGTCCTCATCGACGCGATCAGAAGCAAAAGGCCGGCGTCTTACTTCGCCACGAGAGCCAAACCGCCTCAACACGGATTCAATGGCCGTGTCGTCCTCTTCGGTGTGCGCTCAACCTCCACTCTTGCCTGTCCAAAACAATACACCTTGTGCTTCTGCTCTGATCACAGCTCTCCCAGAATGCCAAGCCAACTCCTTCCTCCTAAAATGCACAACCTCTCCTGTGTGCTCCCTTTCTTTCACCTCTCAAAATGTGCCACGATAATCCCCTCAAAATGCGCAAGCTGCCTTTCATCACTCCACTTCTCTCTATCCTGTTTTATCCTCTGCCTCTGGGGTGTGGCCTGCTCCCACGAAACCCGGGAAGGTGGGCTTCTGCCTGCTTGGCTAGCTTCTGACATCATGTCCTTCAATTGTCCTTCGGGGCGTGACGTCGCTTGTCAACCTTCGAAGGCTCTCGGACTCTCTGGAAAA
The DNA here is from genome assembly GCF_056783735.1 of Eptatretus burgeri. Classification (NCBI taxonomy): domain Eukaryota; kingdom Metazoa; phylum Chordata; class Myxini; order Myxiniformes; family Myxinidae; genus Eptatretus; species Eptatretus burgeri. Next base: position 100,757,797 of record NC_140971.1, read on the forward strand.
TCCTCTATTTCTCTTTGCCGACGACTCCACCCTCTGCCGTACCATCTGTCATCCCTCAGACCGGCAAGCAGCAGCTTCTTCGCTCACTGCAGATCTGGATAAAATCACAAACTGGTCCAACACGTGGAACATGTCTTTCAATCCAGACAAATCTCACACTCTCACTATGTCTCTTCGAAAGGACCGTTTACAAAACCCCCCCATCCACTTTCTCAACAATCCTCTGGAAGAAGTCTTTTCTTTCAAGCTTCTAGGTCTCACTATCTGTCATGACCTTTCCTGGGAAAGTCACATTTCCAACCTCGCCTCAAAAGCCAGTCGCCGACTGGGAATCCTCCGTCGTGCTAAGTCCTTCCTCGGCCCTCTTGAGCTCCTGACCACTTACAAAGCTTTTGTCCGTAGCCTGATGGAGTACTGCTCTCCCCTCTGGGCTGGTGCTCCTGCCTCCCACCTTTCTCGGCTTCACGCTGTCGAAACCAGGGCATTTAAGATCATCGGCATCTCCCGCAATGAAGCTGAGTCTTTGGGCCTCTCACTCAATCACCGCAGGTTGGTCCGTGGTCTTTCTGTCTTCTACCGACTCCTCTCCAGCCTTGCCCCCCCTGCTCTCTCTGCTATTTGTCCCCACCACATTTCCACAGGGCGCTCAAGGTCCGCCAACAACCCCCTTCTGGTAAAACTACCAAAATCACGAATCACTGCTCATCTTCACTCTTTCATTCCTCTTTTTTCCCGCCTTTGGAATAAACTTCCTCACTCTATTCTTTCCCATTCTTCCCTTCAGGCTTTCAAAACAGCTGTTCACCACCACCTCTTATCTTCCCCCATCCAAATCCTCGATCTTTTCTACCCCCGATAATCCACCCAAGCCCACTTCCTTCATTTCTCCTGCTTTCCTTCCTGAAAGTCCCTGAAATGTCCATCTTCTCTTCGCCATGTTCCCCGTCCCATCCCCATCCCTCTCCCTTCCACAGTTCACCTAATGTGTCTGTTCCCCACTGTTTTGTCCCTTCCACTCCCGCCCCTCTTGTCTCATGCCTCCTTGCTGTGAGTTGTGTGTTAGCTCTCATACGAGCCTTGACCAAGGTATACAAAAAAAAAGGGGGGGGCTTTCTGCCCGTTTGTTGTGGTTTCAGGGGCGCGTTCCCCACCTTTGTTGCCGATCTTGAAATATAGAAACGTAGGGAAAAATCAGAGGGCAATCACGTACTGGGAAACTTATTCTTTCTCCCGAAGCTAATTAACACCACACTACCCCTCGTGCGGTGACACGTAACACTTCAGCTCACAGATTCCCTATTTACTACGTTGAGATGCTTTCTACTCGTCCACAGACCAAGCAACTGTACACTGCTATTCCCCATTAGATTTTTCCATCTACCCCCATAATTATAACACAGCCCCCTCCCTGGAACCGTAGCTCCTGCAAGGTCCAATCCAAAGTACTTCAACACTTGATTTCCATATGACAATTGAATGACAATTTACCACGTGATACTATTTACTAGAAATATCTGAATATTTACACAACTCCCCATAATTATCTCCCCATTCCCTCCCCTCCCCAACCTAAAAAAAAAAAAGGAAAAGGAAAAAAACCCCCAATAACAAGTCAGAGAAAAATGTTTAAATTAAACAATAATGAAAAAACATGTTTGTATGGAATTCCGAAACAAACAAACAAGGGAGGAAGGATGACATCACAATACGACGACACAATCCTTTTACGGATTGCCATTTCAGCAGGACAGAGACAATGCGTTGGTGTGTGGGAGACTACGCTTTTACTCACAGATCGTGCAGCACTTGCTGTTATGGGACTTGATCTGTACCTTGCTACCTGATCAAGGGAGGGGGTTCGATTCTTATTTCACCAGCTTAGCATGGTCACAAATAAATGATTTGACAGCATGTCGTCCTGACGAGCCCATAATAAGGGTGAAATCTGATCGGCAACTCTGCTTTCATTTATTTGTGACCCTAAATTTCAATCCACCCGAGTGCCACGTGGATGCCATCCTAGTTTGGAGGTGATTTGCTGGCATAATTTAGGCGCACACCGTCAGCGTTGTCACATTTAGGGTAAGAGTTGCTCCTTTAAAAATTTTTTTATCGCTTTTAACATCAACATTACCTCCTCTCTCTCTCTCTATTGAGTGCAGCCTGTGGTTGCTGGTTGCATCATTGGTTGGGACGCGACAATGCAGCTGATGCAGTGTCCGCCTTACCAGTACACTGGTGCTCATTTTCCTGACCTCGGAAGGATGACAGGCTGAGTCAACCTCCTGGTGTATTTTAATTCAGCGGCTAACAGGGCTTGAACTCAGGACCCTTGGATCCCAAGCCGCCACCCTAACCACTAAGCCAACACCAGGCTCATTACCTCCTAACAGTTGATTAGCAGGGCATAGCCAATGCGTTTGTGTGGGAGACTGTTTTTGTTAACAGTTAGTGCCATATTTGCTGTTGTAGGACTTGACCTGTGCCTTTCTGCTTCATGAAGTCAGGGGTTAGATATTTTATGTAGGCCTATATTGTTGTGAGAATGATCCTTCAGGGTTAATAAAACGGTTTCGTATGACGATAGATATTTCGTTGCATTTGATGAGACAAGCATGATGTACGATCTGTACATTTTATATATATATATATATATATATATGTATATGTATATGTATATGTATATATATATATATATATATATATATATATATATATATATATATATATATATATATATATATGTTGCATATGTACAGTGAAATGTTTGTTTTGCCAACCATACTCTTGTCTTTCCCTCTTCTAACTTCTAACTTCTGGCTATGTGTTTTAATGTTATTTTCCTCTGTTTAAATATCCTTAAAAAGTGCATACAAGAGCTTAAAAGCCAGCAATTAGCTTCACCACCTAGGAGATGATTGTCAGGTGAAACAGTGTTGAGGAAGTCAGCAATTAGCCTCACCACGAGAGCTCACTCAGCACGGCACCGGGCCAGATCGGCGGTTATCTCACTGTGCTAGTCAGTTGGCGGCAGAGCTAACAGGCTAACAGTCGGCCAAGCTGCTCATGGAGAGGTACCGTTGCGTCGGACTCTGCTCCAGGACTCCTGCACAGCTTCCCTCCGGGTTTGAAATCGACCCATCGGCCTTGCTATTTGTGTTCCTTGTACGGTATTCTTGTCGAGCGCATGAATGGGGGCCCTAAGATAAGAAACATTAAGAAACATTAAGAAATTTGCGACACTTTGGTTGTTTGAGGGTGTTGAGAGTTAAACGGGTTTATTTATTCATTAGGTTATATTTGTTTCGTGCATACTTATCACCACAGGCACGTGAAGGGAAAAGCAGGATCAAGCAATTGATTCATGTGTGTCTGTCTTCTCACTTTATGTTCGAGAAACAACTTATTTCGATTGAATGTTATATTTTGAACACAAATCGGAACCGGAATCGGAAGACAAGTTTGGCGTTTTCCGTGCTGAAAGTTTTACTTTGGCTCTGAATTTGTCCTGACAGCCTATATGAATTGAGGGGAGTGAGATAATATTCTTACTCTGCCTGCCTGCCTGGCAGTCAAACAAAATTGAAAATGATTCCAAACAGGAAACTTACTGTTTTTATGGACGTTATAAAGGACATAAAACAATAGGCATGCGGAACTCATGGTAACGTTTAGATCGAGTGTTGAAATAGACCCTGGGTAAAACAGCAGTAAAACACAGAATTAATTTATTTATATGCCTTAAAACCTCATTAAACCTTTATTTAAAGTGAATCAACATTGGGGGACGCATGAAATATGTACCGATTTTTTATTTATTTATTTTATTTTATTTATTTATATATTTATTTTTGGATTTGGCCTCTGGCTCATGCTGCAGTTGGTGGGGACTTGCAGTTACCGTGGTCAGAACGGGGGGGGAATCGAACTCAAAATTTGATTCTGGGGGGCGGGGTCTAACTCAAAATTTGATGGGGGGGGTGAGTCTAACTCAAAATTTGATACATCTTAGCTATCCTTTGAGCTTAGAAGCTGAAATTTGGGGACAAAACTGAACATGTGCTTTGGCAAAAACTGTATTTTTTTATTTATCAATTAATTGATTCCTTAATTATTATCGATTTATTAATGATATTTCTTTTATTTCTCATCTGGGCAATATCTCATGCATCCTTTGAGCTGGGAAGCTGATATTTGGACATTGTGAACAAGTGATTTGGCTATAAAGTGTATTTTTCGTTTATTAATGAATCAATTTTTTTTAAATATACAATGTTAAGGCTCATGTAACAGCTAACACACAGAACATATAACAAGGGGAGCAGGAGACAAGAGGGATGGGAGAGGGAAGCACAAAACAATGGGTAATAGACACATGAGGAGATCTCTGAAAGGGAGAGGGATGGGGCGGGGTTCAAAGGTTAAACAAGATGGACACTACAGGGACTTTCAGGAAGGAAAGCAGGGAATATGATTGAAGGAGGTGGGTTTGGAGTGGATTAACGGGGGTAAAAAAAGATCATGGTTTTGGACGGGGAAGATAAGAGATCGTGGTGAACAACTGTTTTGAAGGGAGAGAAGAGTGCGATTGAAGAGAGTGTGGGAGTTTGTTCCAAAGGCAGGGAAAAAGAGGAATGAAAGAGTGAAGGTGAGCAGTGATTCTTGATTTTGGTAGTTTAACCAGTAGGGGGTTGCTGGAAGACCTTGAGCGCCCTGCGGAAATATGGGTCGGACATAGCAGAGCGGGGGGGGGGGGGTGGGGGAGCGAGGGAGGAGAGGAGACGATACAAGACAAAAAGACCACTGACCTCTCTGCGGTGAGAGAGTAACTGACCCAACTACTCAGCCTCAACACGGGAGACACCAGTGATCTTAAATCCATTGGTTTCCACAGCGTGGAGGTGAGAAAGGTGAGAGGGGGAAAGCAGTACTCCATCAGGCTGTGGATGAAAGCTTTGTACGTGGTCAGGAGCTCAGATGTGCTAAGGAAAGATGCTGCATGATGGAGGATGCGCAATTGGCGACTGGCCTTGGAGGCCAGTTTGGAGATGTTAATTAATCGATTAATTATTTACCTTCTTGCTTGTCTGGGCGATATCTCAGTCATCCTTTGAGCTAGGAAGCTGAAAACTGGGGACAAAAGTGAACATGTGCTTTGGCAAAAATGTTGTTTTTTAATTTTTTTATTCATCAATTATTGATGACTTGATTATTATCGATTTATTAATTACTTATTTATTTTATTTCCTGTCCTGGCAAAATCTCAGGCATATTTTGAGCTGGGAAGATGATACTTGGACATGACAGTGACCAAGTGATTTGGCTATAAAGGCTATTTTTGATTTATTGATGAATCTATTAATGGATTAATAATTAATATTTCGATTAATTACTTGATTTTCAAAATGTTACAGATTCAGATGAAACAGTGGTGGTTTAGTTATGCCATTCGGCAATTGATTGAGAATTTAATTATTATTTATTTATTTAATTTATACAATTAATCAATCCATTATTGTACATCGCTCCCTCCCAACTCTGACTCCATATGCTGCAAGGCAGCATCGCTGGGCACCAAAGGTACCCCAGTGATGTTGCGCAATGGAGGATTGTTATTTATTTGGCATGGGGGCGGTGTGCTTTGAATGCACCAATACTTTTTTACTTTAGTGCTTCAAGAGTTGGGTTTGGGGTTGAAGTAGTGCTGGATGTATGAATGTTTTAAATTGTTTTCCAAAGTTGTCTGTCTGTCCTTCTGTCACACCATTTCCTCCGAAATGGTTGGGCAGAAATTCACCATACTTAGTCGTTATGATCACCACATTACACAGTGGTGCAATAATTGTCATATTTGGCTCTTCCCCTGGGGTGGAGCCACAAGGCAAATATTTAACAAGGACAAATGTGTCCAAGAGCAGCGTCCTAAAGGTTTTGTCGGCTAAAAAAAAAATAAAAAAATTTCCGATATTTTGTCACGTGCCTTGATTAAGTCAATAGCGAGACCCGTCACAATGTATTTACGATATATAGTGTATTTACAAAATAAAGTGTATTTACGAAATTACAATACGATAAATGGAATAATCTTTAAATAGTAACGTGAACTTTTCGAAACTTTAAAGCAAATGTCCGAATATATTTAAAAGTTCATGATAGACGCTCTCTAAAGGCACCGTCAATGCGAGGATGTGTACATGTGCTTCATATTTAAGGAGATCCGGATCTTGTATATACAAGAGCCGAGTCCAAGAGGTTAAGGTTTTGTCTTCACAAGAAGAAGAAGAACGCCGAGCTCTCTATGAACAGCGTTCACTACGCGAGACGCTGCTAAAAATGCATTTGCAGGCATATTTTTGAACATTCTAAGATGAAACTTTGTACATGTGATCAACATTGGGGGACACATTAAATATATAATGGTCTTTTTTGGATTTAACCCCCTGGTTCATGCCCCGAAGGAGTTCTGGTCACGGGGGTCAAAACAGGGAAAAACATTTAATGAAAAATCTGATATTGGGTTAATTAACATTAATTAACATTACTGGTGGAACTTTTTGCCATCTTTGACCTTTGTGTTCAAGTGGGACGTGTGGAGATTTGTGATGGCGTGCCAGTTCACTCTCATTGCTTTTGTTGTATTAGCTGGGTGGTATTGTTATTAAGATTGGAGATTTGTTATTATTGTTCAGTGAGGGGTGGTGGGGACGGGGTATGTTTTTACGAAGTGTAGCTCGTGTGGATCCTTCTTTGTTTGTTTGTTCGCTTGTTCGCTCGCTTCCAGCCCAATCCGCTCAGCCGATTGTTCTGAAACGTTTGGAGATTGTAGGTACCTTCCCTGTGACAGCCTATTGATGGTCAACATAGGCCAAAAGGTCAACCTTGGCCAAAACATCAGCATCGGCTAAAATAGCAGCATTGGCCAAAACGTCAACATCGGCCAAATTTCTGAAATCGTCAATTTTCATCTGCTTGACTTGAAATTCGAACAGGATTTTTGTTTCATCTCACTGAATTCAACCTAACCACTAATTATTTTTGAGGTCAACTTAGGCCAAAGGTCAACAACTTAGGTGGGGTTTCTAAAATCCTCAATTTTTATCCGATTGACTTGAAATTTTGAGAGGATTT
>NC_140971.1:100774924-100784924 GCF_056783735.1 Eptatretus burgeri
GAGAACAGATCGAGGCACCAGTTCAGTTGATGCATTACCAGGATTTTCAGCTCCCCAGTACCGAAAGTTTTGCTTGTTTACGTCCCTGGACAAGTGAGCATGGCATTCGTCCGTCATGTGAAGTTTTTTGAGGAACTTTGCATCTTCCTCCAACTTTCCTGAGAACCAATTTGCAAAGTCTAGTCGTTTGCGTTTCTGTTGATCAGTAAGCACCGCTTCCGTTTGAATTTTGTATGGAAAGGCATAAATGTCTTGGCGAAGGATCCTCTGAACGGTGCTCTTATGAATGTTTGTCTTGGCAGAAAGTCGTCGAATCGATTTTTTTTTTTTTGGATTCTGAACGACCGCCTGTCTCACCATTTCCACATTTTCTTCACTACGACCTGTCCTCTTCCGACCACTGTGACCCTTGTGAAGGTCACAGATGGTTCCCACATTGGTAAACTTTGCGATGGTGCACTTTATTGTCCGAAAGTTTGGTGCATGGCACAAGTGGATACCAAAATGTCTCGAGTAAAGACGTTGCACCTGTATGAAACTTTTCGTCTGGTGCCAAAGTTTAACAATTTTCGTCCGTTGTTGTACGGTTCGTCTTGGCATTTTTCTGGCGCTTGCTTGGTATCAAAATAAACTTCAGGGTCTCTGCAACAAGAAATGAAGCATTAGTGATGAAATTACTTCTTTTTTTTTTTTAGGATCAAACGAAGCATTTTAAAAGTTGTATTTTTTTTTGGGACACCATACAGTGTGTATGTATGTATATATATATGTATATATATATATATATATATATATATATACATACACACAGTAATCCCCCGCTATTATCCCTGTGTCGTAAGAGTCGACCAGGGTTGCGTCAGGAAGGGCATCCGGCGTAAAACATGTGCCAAATCACGATGCGGATCATACGGATGATCCGCTGTGGCGACCCCTAACGGGAGCAGCCGAAAGAAGAAGAAGAAGACAGTAATCCTCCGCTATATCGCGGTTCACCTATCGCGCCCCCGGTTCATCGCGGGTTTTACCTTGGAACCTAACGAATTTTTTATGCGGATTTCCCCGGTATATCGCGGTAATAATATATAAAATATAAATTATTTAATCAATAAATTATAACGCGTTGTGCTCAACGAGTCACACAACGCACGAGACAAAGTTTAACTTGTGAACTTCAAATATTTTCTGCGTTTTTTCTCCAAGCCCTACGATGCCGCCCAAACACCCTGCACCTTCTAAGGCTTCTGGCAAGGAACCGAAGCGCCAGAGGAAGGTCCTGACGCTCCAGGAGAAGGTTGAGGTGCTCGATATATGCTTCGGGAAGGAAAAAGGTTTGCCGCGGTTGGACGAGCACAGCCAAACCGACCAGACCAGACTTGTCGATCTCCGGCACCTCGAACCCGATCATTGCCAAGCCGACCAGACCAGACGAGTCGATTATTATTATTTTTTTTTTGGGAGGCATCCATTCATCGCGGATTTTCACTTCTCGCGGGGGGGGGGGGGGGGTTTGGAACCTAACCCCCACAATAAACGGGGGATGACTGTATGTATGTATGTATATGTATATGTATATGTATGTATATATATATATATATATATATATATATATATATATATATAGATATGTATGAATATATATATATATATATATATATATATCTTGTGTGTATATACAGTATATGTATATATATATATATATATATATATATGTATATATGTATATTGTGTGTATATACAGTATATGTATATATATATATATATATATATATATATATATATATATATATATATATATATATATATATATATATATATATATATTGTTGCGGATTCGCGCCCGCCGGCGTGCTGACGGCCACGTAACTCGAATCGCGGCACGTCGCCCACCGGACGGACAATCCAGTCGTGACCCTCTCGGACTAACGCCGGAAACCAGTCACGGGTGGACCTTTCGGTCTCACCGCGATCGAGCCAATCAGCCCCCGCGTGGGATAGGGTTGCTCGCCAAATTCGACCTACCTAAGTACCCACGCGGAGGGTAGACCGGGCGATCGCACCTCGCCGCAGGTCGACTTCGGACACGGGCCACTTAAGCGACCCGTTCCGTACTATCGGGATCAACGAGCGGTGTTATCGTCGACCTCGACGGTTCGATTAATTATCGGGCGTATTCAGCCCACTACCAACCCTTTACGTGAAGCAAGATGAGGATTCAATGAAAGAAATGACGAAGCGAAGCGGGAAACAGTTCAACACAAAGCACATTTATTCGCGATGAACGGAAAGCACACATATTCAATTCCACCAAAAGCACACAGAAAAGAAAAACACAATGCAATTTACACAAAAAGCAAATGCGATAATGCAGATCTACTACCGATTACGCGAGCACATGGCAACACTTATACAATTTTACTTCACAGACGGCGCCGACAACACATACCCAAAAACAAGGAAAAGAATACCCTCAAGGATGAGGCGGGCCTGAGGCCGAGACCGGGTCGGGCCTACCCGTCTGGTGATGAGACGCGGAGCGGCGATGGTGCCTCAACTCCGCGGGCCTCACGGACAGTGTCTGGTAGGGGGTGGGAAAGGGGCCCCCTTGGTCGCACTATCTCAGCGCGGGGGGAAACAGGAGGGGGTTGCTGATGCTCGGGGTATAGAGGATTCCTATTCTGCCTCGAGTCCCGCGACGAGCGTCTCCACCTCGGCCAGGTCGCGCTGTCGGCCTCCCTGGGGTGCAGCTCCCTGCACGACGCGAGCACCCCCTCGTCTGCCCTCGCTGCCTCTCCACAGCTCCGTCCCCTCCGCTCCGACTCCAACGCACACGACGGCGACCAGCAGCTTTTTGCTCCTTCTTCCCAACTCCACCGCCCGCGAAGTCTTAACTCTGTTCCTTGACTGATGAACGCGGTCGCTTATATAAGCCCCGTGGCTTCGCCTTTGACCCCCTGCCTTCGACCTTTCACCTCGCTCCCCATTGGCCCGAGAAAAAGTGGGCGTGAATGCTTTTTGATCCATAAATTTGCATATATCGATCGCCCTCCAACGCCCTGGAGGCGGGGCCAAATCGCCCCTCGCTCACCGATTGGACGGCACAAAAGTGGGCGTGTGTCATTTTTGATCCGTTTTTGAAGCAGAAAATCCGTGGTTTTGCACACGCTGTTCGGCGCGCGCCCTGCACGAGTCCAACACCGGTACCCACAAGCGGCGCAAGAACGGTGGCGATGCGACGGTTGCGAGGTGTGACGTGAAGGTCGTGGCGGTTGTGGTGAAGCGGCGTTGTGGTTGGTGGTTGATGTTGTGACTGGTGGTGGTAACAATGGCGGTTGGTCCAAAATAAAGATAGTAAAAGAAAAACGGCTATCCTGAAGTCGCAGCACGCATAAATGACATGTATTCCCACTAGACAACGGGTTTGGGCCTAACTACACATGTACTTACCGAGATATCTCACCTAAGGGACCTGAATGGTGGTTTGCGAATTTGGTAACCACAACACTACCCCCTCCCCTTTTTACAGACTCGTCCCGAGTCGTCAAATTTTCGTGTGCCATCATGTGTAGTTTTCCCCGAGTACATTTTACCTACGGATCCCTGAGTGCGACATTCATGGTATTCGTGTCCCCAAAATAAATAACCTGAGGGCTGCGTAACTACCTAAACAAACTCACTCATACGGACGACTTAAATAAAATTGCCGGCGCTAGGACAGACATGCCGGGGGCGCACTCATATTTACAGTACATCTTAACCTTAACTTACAAATTTTACACTAAACCATGGCCCAGGATCACTGAACTCTGCAAAAGAAAAGCAGTTAGCAGGGAGCCAGGCTGCCCACATGCAGTCTCTGGCTCAAACAATGCAGGTGACAGGGAACGTGGCTGGCTGCTCACACGCAGTCCAAGGCCTTCCCTTTTGAACTGAACGCAGTGAACCACAACGGTGCATGGGCTGCACAACGCAGTCTCCGTGCCAGCTCAAGTGGCACACGCAATGAGCACAACGAATGGATGGGTGGACACAAACACGGTGCACGGGCCGCCACTGCAGGCCCGTGTTGTAGCTGCCAACAGGGCAGTTCTTGCAGCTTGCAAACTGTTGCCTTGATCCTGGCGCACATGGAAATGAACAGGGGGGGCAAAGCAAAAATTGAACGGGGCTGGTGAACATGGGCAGTGGGCATGGCATGGCAAAGGTAGCAGGCAAACACAGCCCGCAGAAGAAGGCCGTTGCAGGCAAACACAGCCGGCAGATGAACTGGCCGGCACAGGCCTTGAAGTACCACAGCTGCAGATGATCCGGCCGGCACAGGCCTTGCAGCACAGCAGCTGCAGACGATCCAGCCGGCACAGACCTTGCAGCAAAATAACAGCTGCCGATGAAGTTGGCCGGCACAGGCCTTGAAGAAAAATAGCCAGCCGGCTGAAGTTGGCCAGCCTTTGCCGTTCAGTGGAGGTTGGTGGAGGGAGTGCGGTGGTGCTGGCCACTCGGAAGGCGGGCTCGGACCTACCTACCTGTCTCCCTCCCAACCTATCGCCTTTGCCTGTCACTGTACATACCCACTCCCTTAATTTGTCAAACCCCAATTTAGCCCCAACTTATTTTTTTGTTGTTTTTATTTTTACTCCCCCACTATAAATCGTCCCCTAACCCCCTTTATCGTCCTTGTTCGGCTACCCTATCCTGTCACCTAGCCTACTCCCAACCCCTACGTTCCCTTCCCGGAGGGGAACAAGGGAGAGCTAGCGTCCTGTGTCGAGGCTCAACGAAGCCCCAGAATGGCCTCCCCAGAGTTCGGCGATCTTCACACCAAGTGGGTCCAGCGGCCCACAACGACAGCGAGGGGATGGATGGCGCGGAGGGGTACACTTCCTAATCTACCCTAACCATTTAACTGTTAAACTACCCCGGGGCTTTCAACAAGCGCCTCTCGCTTAAACTATTGGTTCTAACAACCCAGATTCCCGTCGCCTGTGTTGGTGTCCTTACAATTTCGGTCCTCGCCCCCCAATTTTCTTTCCGTGCCCTCACACGGTCTCATGGCTGGGACACGTGGCTCCCTTTGGCAGGCAAGACCCTCTGCCGATTCTCCGACGATGGCACCCCCGGGCACTACACTGCCTCCGAGCCTACCAGCTCCCTAACACCGGGGAGTGCCCCCCATGGCACCTCCCCTGAAACGCGCACGTGGCAGGCTGGCTTCCCAGGCCCCTTTCCGAGGGTCACCCATGCCCACAACACTGCCCACGCGGCTAATGGTGCCCCGGGCCCCCGCACCAAGCAGGCGCACCCGTGCCCACTACTCTATCCCGGCCCCCCATGGGCCCTTGGCCTACCGCGGCCGACTAGACTGGTGCCCGGGGTACCCACTCAGCGATACTCACCTTTCGCAGCCACGCTCCCAAGCCCGTCAACAGGGCTCCTGCACCCCTCCAAACGGGTTTCGAGCCTACACACCCACCAACAACAAAACGACCTCCATTTTTCAATTTGACTAACCCCCTAACTCAGTCTACACTGACCCCGGGGTCCCTTGGGCGGGAGTCACTCCTCCCCCCAATCACTCATCGCACCATGCATTCCCCATTCACTCCACACACACAGACCCGCTGGCCTCACTCACTCGCCAAGTACTCACCTCACAACTCACCAACTACTCTTCAACACACACACCACTGAACTCTGCCATCCTTCTATCTGCATCCCCTAACTAACTCGTGCTCCCACGTCGTCCCTTATACTATAGCACGTTCCTTTTAACACTACGTAGCTAAACTACGTCCCCTCTACACATCCAAAGTCTGTCACTGTCTCCTAACTCAAAAATTCATTTTATTTCCCAACCTAAATCTCGCTACAATCCCTCTATCTAATCCATTCCACGGACTCCATGAGGACTTACCCCTGCCCCATGAAGTCGGTCTAGCTAAGCTAACCCTTCCCCCTAACTAGTTTCCATCCTGTGCCCAGGGTCAAGGGGGTCTTCCACCCCTTGCCCAGGAATCCTGTACACCCGAAAGTGAGGCTTGCTTTTTCTTCTTTTTTTTTTTTTTTACATGCGCAGCGCCAGCGCGGCAACTCGCGCACTTTGCACCTGCCCGTGACGTCATGCAGCTGCACGTGTTCTTCGTCCCTCCTTGGACGGTACCATCCGGCAGAGATACCCCTCCTGCCGGATTCCAACCCCCACGTGCAGCCATGGCGTCACCGTGCGCATAAAAAAAAAAAAACACAAGCCCCACGTCTCGAGGGGTTCCCCACGCGAACACATGTGCTTTGCCCGTTGGAGCTTAACACACACGATCGCGTGGAGAACCCGTCCGGTCCAAATCCGAAATCCTGCCTAAACTTTGTCCGTCCGCGGGATCGGCAAATCCACCGCGTGCGTTTCCGGACCGGGACTTCACTCTCGCAAGCGAGCACGTGGCGGCCTCGTGCGTTGCACAGCACGGACCTCGTGCTCGCGGCTGGGTGAACCCGGCACGGTCCCCGAAATAGCTACAGCCGCTACTCGGCTTTCTCTCCTCTGTCGCCGTCTCCGTCTCCATTCCACACACGCATACCTGCGTGTTACGACGCACACAGTCCACTCCATCACATTCACACCGGGAGACGCGGCTGCGTGCTCCCGCATGCCAACCGACATCTCCCTCACATACCGCTCTCTCACACACACGGTCTCCCTTGCATACGGCCGTTCACTCACGCGTGCCTCACTACTCACACAAACCATACTACTCACACACGCGGGGCACTCAACCGCTGTGCCTCATCCACACACCGTGCCTCACTCATACACGCGGGGGCACTCAACCGCAGTGCCTCATCCACACACGCGTGGGCACTCAACCGCGGTGTCTCATCCATACTCCGTGCCTCACTCACACACGCGGGGGCACTCAACCGCGGTGTTTCACTCACACTGGCCGTTTCATCCACACACACGGCCTCACTCACACACGGTGCCTCACCCACACACGCGGGGGCACTCACCCGCGGTGCCCCATCCACACTCGGCGTGCTGGGAAGCACGTACCCTGGCACCATCGCCACCTCACCACTCACACACGGGGTCGCTTCCACACACGGTGCCGCACTCACACCTTGCACCACACACACAGGGACAACCACACTGGGGATTCGTGTCCCCACAAGGGTCTCCGGGGCCTCTATACCCCCCAAGCTCTCCGTGCACCCGTCCACAGCACCCGTCCTCTCAACCTCGCAAAGCACGACCGAACTCACCTGGTCGTGACTCGCCTCAAGGGGGCATACTCCCTCCCCTCGTTCCTGGAGGAGGCCATCCAGGTGCTCGCACTGGGTCTCCACCCAGTCCACCAGCTCACCCCCATTATCCTCCACTACCTCCGTGTGTGTGTGTGCGTCACTTACCCCGTCTTCATCGTGCAGTCTTCCCTCTATCGTTCCCTTCCCGGCTACCGTCACTGCCAACTCAGTCACCTCTTCACCCTTTACCTCCCTTGTCTCAACTATTATTTCCGTTGTCGTCATTTCGTGTCTCGTCTCACACGTTTTGGTCTCCCCATTTAATTTTTCCCTTTTGGTCACCGTCGATTCCTCTGTCACAACCCTCGCCCAACACGCCCCCCGAATTATTTTTTTACCCGCCTCCACCACGGGCCTGTCAGCCGTTGCACCCCCTTCCAGCTCGTTTGCTCCTACACGTGGAGTCGCCATTTCTATCTCCCTGGTCACGGCCTTCATGCCCGCCTGCAGGCATCGGCCCATGTTCTGCGTCTCACCCCGTAGCTCTTTCATTTCTTCCTTCATGTTTGCTTCCATTCCGCTTATTTGTTGTGTATTCGCATCCAATTTTTGTGTATTCGCATCCATCTTCGTTTTTACTTCGTCCATTTGCTTGTTCATGTTCGCATTCATCTTCGCTGTCATTTCCGCATTCATTTGTGCCAGCATGGTGAATAGCTGGGCCATGTCGGGTGCGCTTGGGTGAGCCGTTTCGGCAGGGGTCGGGGAAGGGTTTTGGTGGAGAGGGGGAGGGGAGGTGTCATACACCGCGGCCGCTGCCGCACCCATTTCGGGCTCTGGGTTCAGTTGGGCGAGTCCGTGTTCCTGCACAATCAACATTTCCTGCTCGGGGATTCCATCCTGGACCATGGATTCTACACATTCTACATCCATTTCTAATACCCCCGGCTCCCGCTCGCCTTGAGACGCCATCTTTCTTCTCGTGAAGGGTTAATTTGGCTCGCTCGTAATTTGGAGGGAATCGGGGGTCGCTTCTCTCACCCCTGGACCGATTCCCGTGAATTTAGCCGGAGACAGGATAGCCCGTTTTCCTGTTCTCCGATACCAGTGCCGCGAGGAGGGCGATGAATTTGTATCGCACGACCTGACACCAGTGTTGCGGATTCGCGCCCGCCGGCGTGCTGACGGCCACGTAACTCGAATCGCGGCACGTCGCCCACCGGACGGACAATCCAGTCGTGACCCTCTCGGACTAACGCCGGGAACCAGTCACGGGTGGACCTTTCGGTCTCACCGCGATCGAGCCAATCAGCCCCCGCGTGGGATAGGGTTGCTCGCCAAATTCGACCTACCTAAGTACTCACGCGGAGGGTAGACCGGGCGATCGCACCTCGCCGCAGGTCGACTTTGGACACGGGCCACTTAAGCGACCCGTTCCGTACTATCGGGATAACCGAGCGGTGTTATCGTCGACCTCGACGGTTCGATTAATTATCGGGCGTATTCAGCCCACTACCAACCCTTTACGTGAAGCAAGATGAGGATTCAATGAAAGAAATGACGAAGCGAAGCAGGAAACAGTTCAACACAAAGCACATTTATTCGCGATGAACGGAAAGCACACATATTCAATTCCACCAAAAGCACACAGAAAAGAAAAACACAATGCAATTTACACAAAAAGCAAATGCGACAATGCAGATCTACTACCGATTACGCGAGCACACGGCAACACTTATACAATTTTACTTCACAGACTGCGCCGACAACACATACCCAAAACCAAGGAAAAGAATACCCTCAAGGATGAGGCGGGCCTGAGGCCGAGACCGGGTCGGGCCTACCCGTCTGGTGATGAGACGCGGAGCGGCGATGGTGCCTCAACTCCGCGGGCCTCGCGGACAGTGTCTGGTAGGGGGTGGGAAAGGGCCCCCTTGGTCGCACTATCTCAGCGCGGGGGGAAACAGGAGGGGGTTGCTGATGCTCGGGGTATAGAGGATTCCTATTCTGCCTCGAGTCCCGCGACGAGCGTCTCCACCTCGGCCAGGTCGCGCTGTCGGCCTCCCTGGGGTGCAGCTCCCTGCACGACGCGAGCACCCCCTCGTCTGCCCTCGCCGCCTCTCCACAGCTCCGTCCCTCCGCTCCGACTCCAACGCACACGACGGCGACCAGCTCCTTTTTGCTCCTTCTTCCCAACTCCACCGCCCGCGAAGTCTTAACTCTCTGTTCCTTGACTGACGAACGCGGTCGCTTATATAAGCCCCGTGGCTTCGCATTCTCATCTTTGACCCTCTGCCTTCGACCTTTCACCTCGCTCCCCATTGGCCCGAGAAAAAGTGGGCGTGAATGCTTTTTGATCCATAAATTTGCATATATCGATCGCCCTCCAACGCCCTGGAGGCGGGGCCAAATCGCCCCTCGCTCACCGATTGGACGGCACAAAAGTGGGCGTGTGTCGTTTTTGATCCGTTTTTGAAGCAGAAAATCCGTGGTTTTGTACACGCTGTTCGGCGCGCGCCCTGCACGAGTCCAACACCGGTACCCACAAGCGGCGCAAGAACGGTGGCGATGCGACGGTTGCGAGGTGTGACGTGAAGGTCGTGGCGGTTGTGGTGAAGCAGCGTTGTGGTTGGTGGTTGATGTTGTGACTGGTGGTGGTAACAATGGCGGTTGGTCCAAAATAAAGATAGTAAAAGAAAAACGGCTATCCTGAAGTCGCAGCACGCATAAATGACATGTATTCCCACTAGACAACGGGTTTGGG
>NC_140971.1:100789924-100809924 GCF_056783735.1 Eptatretus burgeri
AAGCATATCTATATCACTGATTAATTCCAAATTCTGTCTTGTCATTTTTCACATAGCACTCCAAGCCAAACCCAGGGCTGTGTAATAGTGAGCGGGGTCTAATCCATCAGAATTTTTATTATGACAGACTGTTCTAAAAGTTTCAAATACATCATCCAATTACACTACTTCAGTTTTAAGATACAAATCATGATATTCTCCAATATTCTTTATATTAAACTTCTCCCAAACCTTTTTAGCTTGTGTATAATCTCTATCGGAAATATGAGGTTTATTCAACTTGCTGTAGAAATTTTCCCTTGAAGGAAGTTGTGTTTCTTTAAACTTCTCAAATGAATCCATATAGTGATCCGGATATATTCCCTTTTGTGGTAAGAAATCAATCTCTTCTTGATTTGAGAAATGAGATTTAAGATTCCAAAAGTTTTTAATATTTGATGCTAAGTTAGAGAATGGACTTGACATAAACTTGAATGTGTCAATAAATCTGATATGGGTTATCGGGGATGTATGAATTGTTTTTGTGAATGAGATGTATTTTTGATCTGTGTTAGGAATGGCAGAAATATCTCCAGATGTCTTTGAAAGTTAATTTATAAATAGATTGTCATGGTGAGGGTTGTTGTGAAGAAAGACAGGGATAAAGTTTGGGGCTTGTAGTTAAGATTACAATGGGAATGAGCTGGACCTCAATATTTACCAGTAAGATGACAATGATCCCTAACTTTGACCTCTCCCTCAATTTTCTCCTCACAAATATGACAGATACTGTTCTTCCTAAATTCCTTTTTCTCTCCCTTTGTTTATGACATTGGTTTGCAGGTTTTAACCAATATTTCTCTTAGTCTTATGCAGTCTTTTTTCCAATCATCTTACAAACTCCTCTGAAGCATCTCCTCCTGTAGAAATTTCTCACTTCTATTTATCACCAACAGATGATTTGATATAATAACAGAAACCACAAGGAGTATGGGTTTGATATTTATTTGTATATGATTTATTTGGATTTGGAGAAACAGTTTCTATCTTTTCAAGGATACTTTCAAAATCAGCATATATCACAAATGGATGTTTGTTAGATTTGTTGTAATCTTTGAATGATATTTTCTTTCCTACTTTTGGTATGTTAATTACAGTTGATTTATGATTACTACAGTATTTTGAATGTTGATTTAATAGTTCTTTCGTATGAAAGAACTTGAGACATCTCTTCCAGGGATATGTTTTATTTGTTCAATTGAATTCTTGTGAGGTGATAAGTCTTGATAAATTTTTTACATGAGCATAATGTGAATTTTTTTTTCCCCGAACTATAACATCGAATGTCAATGTGTTTCATCATTTTTGTAGTTATTTGAAATTTCTAATATCTGAACTTTGTTTGTATCCATTAATCCATAAACATTAACAGATAGATTATTCATTTTCTGAAATTGAGCAATATCTCTCAATGACATGGGAAACTTTCAATCTTTAACATTTAGCATATTCTCATATTTCTTATAATGTTCAACCCTTTTGGGTTTCCATTGTGGAGGATGTAAGTGAGCAAGAACAGACCCTGGAAAACATTTATTATCTTTGTTTTGAATATAAACAACTGCTTTCTTAAGTTTTATCTCTTTTGGTAAATCAATACAAGAAGAAGCTTCAAGAGGATCTGATTTTAAGATATGTATGTCTAAAAAGATTATTTTTGTAATCGCAAATCCACCACCAACTACAGTGTTATCAACATCTTGTTCTTGTCTCTCGAGTTCATCGGAAACATCACATCTTACAAAATCTTGAAATTATGTGATAAAGTGAGGGTTTGTCCTCATATTGGGAGTAGTTTCATCACCTCTTACCATATGCAATTTTACTCCCATATAAAACTTAAAAGTTTTCATTTCACTTCATGTGTTTTTAATTACAGTTTCAATACTTTGTTGAACCAAATCAACAGCTTCAATGATTGAAGATTGTCCAGGGTCTTCAAAGCAAAACAATCTTATTTTTATTTGTCCATTTGCCCTATCAGTGTTTTCAATATAGAATTTAGTAGCCTCTTCCTTTTCTTCATTCTTCTTGTGCTTGCGTGATTGAAGATGTCAACTATCATTTTTTTTTAAAGAATACCAATATTACATCTATCACAATGTTTTGTTTCTTGTTCAAATGGAGATATTTGTCTGAAAAGATTGAATGTGTGTTTGTTGGTTTGAAGGTGTTCTTTATAGCATTTATATTCATGATTACAAATGTCACAGTACGTTGTATTCATCATATTTATACAGCAAAACTTTGCTAAAACTAAAATTTTCTTGATGAAAATTCCATTTAATGTTTCGGTGAATCTGTGCTTTCAACCATTTTATCCACCAACTCTTTTTACTTCATAAATACAATGTGTCAAGACACAAAAGACAAGTTTCAAGCAATCTCGACATTTGTAAAAGATACTGAGAAGTATGTCGAGGATGTAAAATTGAATAAAGATATATATATATATATATATATATATATATATATATATATATATATATATATATATATATATATATATATATATATATATATATAACAACTATTGGATAAAAACAATTATGGTAAATAATATGAGTTCTTCGCAATATATTCAAAATTAGAAAAAGCAATGAAACAAGAAAAGTATCAAAAAAGAAACACCTTATGAATGAAGCTTTAGAAAGAAAAGATAAGACCATCTGTAATATGCAAGGAGAAATTTGTATTTTTTTCAACAACCCGAAAGATGTAAATCTTGATGAAATAAAGGATGTTAATGTATCAGGTGAAATGACATTTCGTTCAGTAGAAGTTAAAGGACCATTTTAAAATCACCTTTAATATAAAAAATGTAGTAGTTGAATCTGTGAATGAAAAAAGTATATAGATATAGACGGTAATGTTTTTTTCTACTAATTAAATATGAGTCATTCAACTGAAGATTTTGAAGATTATGGGAGTGATGAGGGCATCTCTGTTGGAATAGAAGACAGTTATGATACTGAGAGTTTGTGCTCAAACGATGGTTATGAAAATAGTTTTTATATGATTGTGAAAGTACCAAAGATTAATTTTGGTTGAAGTAAAGTTTTACTTTATGAATAGTATACTAGATCCTTGAGCCTCTTCAATTCCCTGATTCTCCATATGTTATATTTGAGAATTGTCCTGCATGTGATGGCATGGCATTAACAGAGTCAGAAGCCCATAAACAATGCATATTCTGTGATTATCTTCTAATTATTGAAAATATGTATAAAAAAAAACATAACTGTTTTAAAATCACATCAAAATGAATTACTTAACAAGATTAACAATAGAAATGAATGTTAAGTACGGGGGTGATAATACACCTTTGCTTACAAGAGAAGAGACCGAACAAATGATGGTAATGTTTCATGGATTGACGATATATATTATTAACGATTGTCATTTTCAGGGAAATATCAACACAAGATATTGTATAAATAAAATAATGGATTATCTTGAAATAAAACCTGAACTTAGGATAAAACATAGAGTTTCTAAAAAAGCCAATAAAAAATTTAACAACCATAAAAATCTTCCAAATTCATTAAGATGTCTCATAGTTGGTTCAAGTGGATGTGGAAAAACCTGCCTGCTTTTAAAGATGCTCCTTACACCCAACTTTTTAGATTATGATCATTTAATAATTTTCACAAATTCAAGTTTTCAACCTGAGTTCAACTACTCTCACAAGGTTTTAATGCAGGTCTTCAAAAAGAAGATATAATCGGTTTATTTAGACTTCAAAATAAACTAAATGATTATAACATTGAAGATATAATACAACTATTTTGTGATACACAGAAATGTGGAAAGAAATCAAAACCTATAACTTGTATTCTTCATGACTAGCCGAAACCCTGGCACAGACGGATTCTGTTCCATGAGCCCAATATGACAACCAGTGGCATCTCTTGTAAGAGCCGGATGGATCCCAGTCGATATACTCCATGGCCTTACCTAATGAGGCCTACAAAACGTCCTTGTACACGACATTTTTGGTGTACACTACTCCTTGTGAAGAAGTCCCCTGATTTGTGCATGTGTCTACTTTGACGTACAAACACCGTGTCAAAACTTCTCAGGTCACAGTACCGAGAAAAACATGACGCGACCGCGAGGAGGAGCACAAAATTGGTCCTTCAGTATTAATATAGAAATACAATGTTTCTTGTGACATTTTTTGTGTCAAATTCACATTCTGAGATGTGCAGAAGAGGGTTTTACATTGCAGATGCTATTTTCGAGGAGTGGAATTGCACTTCTCAGCGGTGACGGTCTGTGGACAACAGACGTAATGACGTCAGCGAATGACCGATTATGTCATGACGTCCTTACGTCTCTCAGCGGTGACGTCACATGTCGCCATGTAAACGAATGTAAAACGAAAAGTTTTTATTCTGCTTCAGAGTTGAAGGTTGACCATTGCCACTATGTGCGATGCACTCTTAGAGGTACGAAGTTTCTTTCAGTCCAGGTCACAGTACCGAGAAAAACGTGACGCGACCGCTAGGAGCACAAAATTGGTCCTTCAGTGTTAATATATAGATAATACGGATGATATACCTTCACCCCAAGATATGGATTATCAATAAAAAAAGAACCTCGTGATCTTTGATGATTATGTTAATGAGAGAAACGAAACGGTAATGGATAGTGACGACACAAGAGGGAGACATTCTTCTTGTAATTGTATTTATCTTTGTCAATAATACTTTCAATTCCCTCGTAAAGCTCAATAAGAAACAATGCTAATACTTTTATTTTATTCAAGTTAAATTCAATAGATATAAACAATTTTTGGAGAAAACATTAGGTCGTAAAAAGGAATTTGGGGATAAGATGAAGCACACGACTGAAAAATATAAATATATTGTTGTGTAAGAAGGCGATATATTTTTTTATTTTATAAACAATTACATATATAAATGGCAACTGTTATTATCAATCTTGTGGGTAAATCTTCTGGAAAAAACCTTCATTAATCAAGGCACTTGAACAGGAAAAATGAAAATATTCTATGTTTGTTTTTAAAAACACCATGTGATCCGTATTGTATCTACAACAACCAGAGCAATGCGACCAGGAGAAGTAGAAGGTGAAGATTATTTCTATATTTCAGTGGAGGAGCATATGCGATTGAAGAATGAATTCAAATATTTGAGGAGGTTTTTCTTGGAACAACAAAATATTCACATTGAAAGAGTGAGTTAAAGAAACTAAAATATGGTGGTCTTGGGATATTCAAAACTAATCCAGAAGGAATGAGACAAATTATGAAACATCTGAGTGGTATTGGAGTTCAGATTTTATCATTCGGCTTTAATGTTGATGAAGAAACGCAACGCAAACGTATGAAAAGCAGAGATACAATTATTAGTGAAGAAGAAATTACAACTCGTATTCATGTTAATAAAGAATTTGATGAAATATTTAAAGAAAAGGATTTATTTGAACACATCTACTTTCATGATGAAGAAAAGGAAAATTTCCCTGTTGACCTTTATAATTCAGCTAATGATATTTTCCAATAAATAAATGGATGCGAAAGAAAGAGCAAGAAGATTTAAGTAACATCAAGAGTTGGTTTCAAAAGTTGTAAAACAACAGGAAGACATAAAGAAGAAATGCAGACAGAAACTAACGGGTGAAGAAGCATTTGAAAGAAAACAAGAGAAAATTTTTAAACCACTTTTAAAAACTTTCCAAGAAAAAAATTATATATGCTTCCACATTTTCCACAATAAAATATTCTCCAAAAATACTTCAAATGTTAAAAGATTTCAGTCAAATGACGGAGGAAGAATTAAAGTATGGTATATAGGAGAATTAGAATATGACGATGAAG
This sequence comes from Eptatretus burgeri, assembly GCF_056783735.1. Taxonomy (NCBI): domain Eukaryota; kingdom Metazoa; phylum Chordata; class Myxini; order Myxiniformes; family Myxinidae; genus Eptatretus; species Eptatretus burgeri. The sequence continues at coordinate 100,795,809 of NC_140971.1, forward strand.
GATTATTTCAAAACTGGAAGAGATTAATCAACCCTCTGATTATATTGTGAAGGCTCTTCAAAACAATGAATATTCAGCGGATTCAAAATCCAAAGCAGGACTCATTCTAACAGAAGAACCAGCAATATTTCATCTCAGTCAAGAAAAGGGATTGATATTTAATGATGAATTAAGGTTCTTGAGTTCTGCTCAACCCCCTGCTAAACTAACTCTGAGATTAATGTTTCTTTTAACAAAAGATGGAAGACAATGTTCAACTGTGAGGATGAATCAAAGTATTTTGATAAACCATTGGATATGGAATGTAAGGATGATAGAGTATTTTGATTTGCTGGACTCTCTTAATTATAGGGTCAATATATCTGGTAAAAGTAGGAAGAATGAGAAGGAGAAACACTTTATTCAGGCTTTAAGTAGGCTTGGTTCAGGTGTTAGTTTTCTTCCAAATGACCCATCACAATTTGTTAATAGACTGTGATTGCTGTTTGGTAGTAAGAATGCTGGAAATAATTGTTTTAATGAAGCATCAGCCATTTTAGACAAGTTGATGAACATGAAAATATTAATAAATGCCAAGACAAAGATATTTTATTTCATATTAAATAAGATGAGAACCACAATCCTTTGTTTTAATTTCACAACAGGCGTCCACATATCTTCATTTCCATTCCCACTACAACTAGATGCAACACAAGAATATGAGGTGTCTTTATTGTTGATGGAAACTTTAATACCTTGTTTAATATCACAGAGAAAAACGATAAGTTGAGTTATAATCCAGGAAGTAATATAATACAAAACGAAAACAGTTTCACCCGGAGCATATGAGATTTCTCAAATATCTTCTGAAATTGCTCGCCTTATGAAAGAACAGGGTGATGAACCAAAAATATTGTTATAGACATTCAAAAACGTACTTCAAAATCAACGATTAAACTTAAAAATAGCTACAAGGTTGATTTCACAATTGATGATTCATTTAGAGAGTTATTGGGTTTCTCCTCAAAAAAGAGTGAAACTAATGGGACGTTTTACAGTGATAATGTCATTCAAATATCCTCAGGAATAAATTCGGTATTAATTCACTGTGATTTGATTGATGGTGCTTATCATGATGGAATAAGAACAAATGCAATATTTTCCTTCAGTGCATACTCAACCCCAATTGGTTATAAATTCAATATGAACCCAAAAATCTGGTTTATCTTCCTGTGTCAGGAAAAACCATATACAGAGTAAATTTTAGGTTAACCGACCAAGATAATCGCATGTTTTCTTTTAATGGAGAAATTATATCCATCAAAATTCACCGACGTGAAGTTTTCCAATAAATAAATACGATGGTTATTGTGAGGAAACACGAGTTGGGAAAATATAAAATAATTACAGGGGATGGGATGTTCCTTTCCCCATACTACAAGGGTGAAGGTATGTATCTTGGTGGAGGATACTATGAACCTAAGAGACAAAGGGGTGTCTGACATCAATTTAGAAAAAAAGGAGATAGAATAATTGATCCTCTAAAGGGTATAGGTTCAACTATTTTTAAACATAAAGACCAAATTGGTTCAACTGCTTCTGCTGTGGGAAATATAACGGGTGCTATAAAGATGCCCAAAAGGAATCCCATAAATTGCAAACAATAAAATACATTAAGAAAGGCAAAACTCAGTTGTCTCCCCAAGAATGACAGAAAATAATTCAAATACTTGGGTCAGAGTTTCAATCGTTTTAACACCTTTGTTCCTAAATAAATACAAGTCTGGAAGCAATTGATGGTATCTGTGATTTGGATGATACCATTGTTATCTCAAACTCGACTAAAAAAGAAGACTACTTCAAGGTAAATGCCATAACTGGAACAGACTGGAATACAAATGGAACACAAAGTTTTGAAATAAATAATCAACAAACTTATTTGAATCTAGCCGAAAGTTTCTTTTTGTATAAATTTTCATTCACGAAGGCTGCGAATAACACAAACGCTACACTCGTAAATGATTTATTCTGGAAAATGTTTGATAGTGTTCGTTTGTACATTGGAACACAAGAAGTTGAAACGGTTGATTATGTCTCTGCTACATCTGAAATGATGAAATTTACACTATATTCATTTGGTGATAGAATGGGAAAGGGAGCTGTTGAAGGTTTTATTCCTGATATGGCAACGGAACAAACACAGACCCTGTATATCGTCAAAGGAAAGGAATGTTCATGATGATACAAAAGCAGGTAACAGTTTCACTGCGGCAGTTCCTCTTAAAGGTATATTTGGATTTTGTGATCATGATAAAGTTCTGTATGGACTTAAAATTAGATTTCAACTGCAAAGGAATGATAATGAAAATAGATTGCTTTTTGGCATTGAAAATGCTTTGGGTGCTCAGAACAAATTTGTTATTGATGAAATTTGTTGGTATATTAGTGACTATACTCCTTATCTTAAGACAGAACAGATGTTGAATAGAAGACTTAACTCAAAGAAACCACTCAATGTATCATACCTGAAAAGAAGATGTCAACACGTTAAACTGAACCAAACCACTTACACCTGGAATCTGGAACCAAACCACTTACACGTTCTGGAAGGAAAGCCACGATACCTGTGGCTCATTTTTTAAAAACCAGATGGTGATACTGCGACTGATAAGAATAATGGGTTGGGTGATGATGCTAAGGTGAAACAACTTCGCGTTTCTCGAGATGGAACATTTTATCCACGATATAGATTGCAAATTAATTGGGAAAAAATAATTATGCTGAAGCATACAAGTCTTACCAAAAGGTGTGTGAAAGCAATGGAAATAAAGAACCCATTTTGGATATGACAGCATTTAAAAGCCTGTATACAATCTATGCGATTGACCTAAGTGCTCAAAAGGAAACTATAATGTCTAATCGAGTGGATACTACCCTTTACATTGAAAGAGGAGAGAGTGAATAAGTTGATCCATATTGTTTGCTTTTGGAATAAACAGAATTACAGATTAATACAGATAATGGTGTTATGATTCGTCTCGCATAATCTTTTTGATAAATAAATGAGTAGTAAAGTGCCAACTGGGGTATATGTTAATCAAATCAATCTTCATAAACTATAATCTTGTATTCAAAATCAAAAGCCTTGTATGATTAACGTTAATACAATTCAGAGAAAATAATCAGTAAGAATTGATGTTTTGCTCACAAGAGAACAGGTGAAAATCTTGAACGATACTGGCTCACTTAAAATTAAAATGTCAAAGCAATGTTGAAAAAATATTCAATAAGAGAGACGAGTGGAGGATTTCTCCCATTTCTAATTCCTTTATTTGCTGGTTCAAGTGCCGCTGGAGCATTGACGGGTGGTATTTCAGCAGTGGTGAAAACTGCCAACGAAAGGAATTCTCAACTCCGGGCTCAAAAAAAATTGGAAAGACATAAATAGTTGGAGAAACAAATTAGTGGAAGTGGTGTAATTGTAGATTTTGCTGAAAAACTTGAAAGCCTACCTGATAAAGCGAGATTGTGAGTTGGAGATATGCTTTCTTCTATTGCACAAGCAGGTGTAGAATTAACTAAAAGGGGTAATGGATTATATCTTTCTCATCAATAAATGAGCATTGATGAGTGGTTTAATGAATTTGGAAAGAACACATCAAATTTGGAACTTATCAATTATTGTAAGAAATTAAAAATTCATAATGTGGTTATTTGTATGAGAGATTAATTAACAAACGTGTCTAAACATACAAATAATATTATTATAAACTTAGAAGATAATAATGGGAACGGTTCTCATTGGGTTTGTATTTTTAATAGTCAAGACAAATACTATTTTGATAGTTATGGTTTTCCACCACCTGTTGAAGTAATAAAATTCTTACAGAATGGTGTTTATCAACCATTTCAAGTCCAATAATTAAATTCCAAGTGTTGTGGTCAATTATGTCAAAATGTGTTATTTCAACTCAACAAAAATATATTTTTTAATGATGTTATTTTTAATCTAATATAAATGACATGTTGGAAAAGATGGTTCTATCTTTGGCGTATCCCAAGAACTGGATATTGATTTATAAAATTATTACACAAAGGCACAGGCTGAACCACAGAAATCTCATATCGCAAAAATTATTAATATGAGAAATGCTTATAAATTAATAAATTATCCAAGCCCGACTGACGCAAATGACTTGGTGAGATTAAGTAATTTAACACAATATATAGCTTTGAATAAAACAGCACGTTTTGTGAAACAAGTAGAATTTACAACTACAACACTGGGTTCGACAAACCATACACCTTTTCTTATTAAATTCAATTATCTTGTCTTGAATTTTACAAAGAAGGAAGTTTAGATAATATGAGAACAGAGAAATGGAGGTATAATATGCGTGATTTAAGATAAAATTGGTGTTTTTCATTAAACCTGGAAGACCTACACGATTTTAATCAGTCTCGTAAAGAAGAATATTACCCTCTGGGTGAGAATCGAGGAGATATGAGGAAAGTTAGCCCGGCTGTTGCCGTTGTAACAGAGTATTCGGGACTGACGGAACTCGGCAATCAAACCGCTTGGATCGCACACGGAATGAGTACGCTAAGCAGCTCATTCCGTACGGGTGCCGTCGAGGGTGAATTTCCCCGGTAGGTTGGACCACGTGGGTATTTAGGTAAATTGAAATTGGCAATCGACCATACCCCACATGGTCTGTCTATTGGCGAGTTCGGTCCAAAAAGGGACCCGTACTTTTCCGAAGAAGTACGATCTAAATTCCGGGCGATCGGTCGAGCCGACTCTACTGCTCCATCTGGTGGTCGTGCTCGCGGCCGACGCCAGGCCCCGCAACAGTATTACGTGTCATCGTATTAATCTATCATATATTTTTGATACATAAATGACAGCAAGAAAGCTTCAAGAAAATTATAATTTTGTATTTAAGGATACCGACAAGAAAAGGGTGTTGAATTTTACATTCCTTATGAATTGGAACATAGACACTGGCATTTTTCAATTTAGAACTGGCCTTATACTGATATTTAAAAAACCTACAGATAGAGATTTGATTAAAATATTAAATAAAAATGAACTTCGAAAGGTGATGAAATATAGCACTCTTTTAGAAATCATCAACAAATCTTTTTGGTTTGAGAATTATGAGAAAGAGAATTATGAGAAAAAAGAATGTTGGATACAAGAGTATCACAGAATCCAGATGAACCACTTTCGCCCCATAGAATATCATACATATTGTTGCGAATTCGCGGCCGCCGGCGTGCGATCGGCCGCGTAACTCCAATCGCAACCGCGTCCCCACCGGACGGACAATTCAGTTGTGACCCTCCTGGAACGACCACCAGGAACCAGTCACGGGTGGGGTTTTAACCTCACCACAGCCCAGTCCGCATTCTACCCGTGCGAAATAGGGTGAATCGCCGAATGTCGATTTATCTAAGTACCCGCGCGGGTAACCTACCGAGGGGCTGCACCGCGCCGCAGGTCGGCCTGAGACACGAACCGCTTAAGCGGTCCGTTCTGTACGACATTGATAACTAAGCAGTGTTATCGACGGATCCGATTCTCTTTACCGGGTGTTTCATACCCAACTAATTATTCCACGATCCAAGATGGCATTTTCAACGGGGAAAAGACGCAACAAACTGCGAACATTCAAACAAAGCACATTTATTATTTACTATACAGCACAACACAAGCAAGGGCAGTCATGCAATATACAAGTAACAAATAGAATGCAAAAGCAATACGACCGACTATAATTATTATTTACAAGCACAGTCACTTATACAGTCGTTACATAACAGGACATGGCGCCACAGCATGCATACAAAAACAAAAGGAAAGACCTCCCCATAGACAGGGAGGTCGACAGGGTCTGGGGACCTTTATAACGTAGGCCTTGGCTGACTGAATGGGCCCACGAGACCGTGCAGGTTACCTGCCCCCCCTTTGTGGTCGTCGAGTCGTGACGTCCCACTCCCCCGACAGCGAGCGTGGACGCACCTGGTTTCCGGGCCTCCCGCGTGGCCGGCGAACTCTCTCCGGCACTCCTCGTCTGGATGTGCAGTTCCACACCACACAGCCGGCAGAGCTGCGCCTTCCGTCCGCATCCCCGATACACGGGCCCTCCACCGGACCCTGCCCACAGGAACAGCTGACCCACCCTAGGAGCGCTGAACCACAGGAAGCGCGAGCACCGGACCACCAAAGGCAGGCGAGTGTACCACGAGCCGGAAGAAGCAGCAGGGAATGGACCACCAGGAGATGGGAAGAGAGTCATGAACCACAGGGAGATCTCTCAGAGAGCCCTGAGCCTCGCGTACGGTCCGCCCTTTATAGCACTGGACTCCGCCCTTCATAGCGTTGGGCTCCGCCCTTCACTCCACCCCATTTTCGGCTCCACCTCCCTTTGAGGCGTTTCGAGAAGCCTCCTGAAAAGGGGCGTGCCCTCTCTCCCCCTCCCCGCACGCCTTGCAGGAGACGGGGGGGGGGGAGTCGGTTTTGGCTCGGGTCCAAGGAATTATTCTCCCAAAAAGATGCCCCCACCTTTTCTCACCTTTGACCCCCAGCTCGGATCGCACTTCCCCCACACCAAGCGTGGGGAAAATAGGCGGGAAAATCAGGCGGGAGAAGTCGCGCGCCATCGGATATCCGCCTTGCTTCCCTCCTCGCGTTCTCGGACGGTTTCTGACGCAGAAAGGGGGGTTGTAGCATGGTCCGTGGAGGATGGCGTTCGCAAGCAGGTGTATTGGCGAAGATGGTGGTGGTTGTTGTAATGGTGATTGTAGCGTGGTTGGCGTTGTGGCATAGTTGGTGGTGGCGGTTGTTGGCGTGGAGGTTTGTTGCAATGGTGGTTCCAAATAACGATAGATAAAGAAAAACTATCTCAAAGGGTCACAGCCCGGTGAACACAAATATCCCATTAAACAACGGTGGGGAAATCTAACTGAACACAGAACTACCGGGATAACTGATCGAAGGAACCTATATGGTGTTCTGCGAATTTCCACAGCCGTAACAATATATTCAAGGATAGTAAGGGATAAGGAAGGAGTTGAAGAAACTGAGGCAAGAAAGAAGGAGGAGAAGGAGAAAAAAGAGAGGGAGGAGAGAGAGGAGAGGGAGAAGAGAGAGAAGGAGGAGAGGGAGGAAAGAGAGAGAATGAATAAATATAGAAATATGGAAACCAGTGAGATTATAAAAAGATCGAAGGTATTACAGAAAATAAATCGATCTCAACGCACTGAGGAGGAAAACAAAGAATTGACGAGTCAATTAGAAATGTATGCGTCAAGAGTATTATCATCGATTTCAGGGAGAATATTTAAACGAGAAAGTGAAGATAAGGAAAAGATGATATTATTGATGATGTTGGTGTAATTGACTTGGATGAAAGTTTTACATTTTTTTCGAAAATTAATGGAGGAGAGAGTGAAGACATTTCTCAGAATTCTTTATGTTTTAAAAATCAAGATTCAAATGTGCATTTTGGAAACTAAAAAGGTTTTCGCACTCTGTCGGAATTTTTCACATAAATAAATGAGTTATTGTCTCAAAGGTAAAAAGAAAACCAAGAGAAAAATATCTCGTATGTTAAAACTAAAAATAATATGGTTATACAAAAAGGTACATGTTCGGTGTGTGGCTCTAAAAAGAGTAATTTCATCACCAAACACCCCCTCCCCACACAAAGGTCTATGAGGGGGAGATATGCAAAAGTTTTTATCAGGAAGTAAATTTACAGCGACTGGAATACCAGGGGAATTCCATCTATCTAATCAGGGTATTCTTTCTGTGGTCCAGGAACAAACTTGAATAAAAGATTAGATGAGGCTGACAATCCTAAACTGTGGAGCAAACCTATCAATAGGGTTGATGAAGCACGACATTGGAAGAAAAACACGAATCAGATCGAGAAATGTATAATTTATCTTTAATACAAAATCCAACCTTGAGAGAAAAAGTTGATAGGTTCATCGTGAAGAAGATGATCAGTGCTAAATTGAAACTTGGGCTTGGAAATTCAAAAAAATTATAGGCTCTCATTATGTCATTAAAATTGAAGAGCAATTAGCTGATGAATTACATAAACCAACTAGAACGGGCACTCACTAGAGCGCATACCTTCGCCAACGCTACATTTTGCCCCCCCCCACCCCCCCAGAAACCGTTGATTGTGAGGGTATTTAATCCCATACCACATCTGACATCTCATATGTGTTATGATGGCTTAAAAACATTAAATTTCCTGCTGTTTGACACTGATTCACGTACATTGTACAATTTCTGTATGAACTCCCTGACCTTTTTGGGTGTCGGTGTCGTCAATCTGATGACAACTGGTCACATTATAAGAAATTATTTTCTGGCATTTTAGGGGCATTTAGCACACACGAGTTTCTGTTTTTCTAAATCAGTTATTTATTGTGAACAAACAAACATTCATTTTCAGAAAGTATGACATCTGAAAGTACTAATTCAGCTGTGTGTACTAAATGTAGAGCGTATGACATTAGCTAGTTGCACGATAGGGGGTTGAAGTACTATCGATAAATAGAACTACAAGTTGTGAAATACGCCTCTCCTGGTGCCAAAGTCCCATTGGTTTGCATGGAGAGAACTATGTTTTTGCCTGCTAATCCGTTTTTATTACCTGCGTCCTTACAACTGTAAAATGTGCATATCTTTTATTTTTTAATATCTTCAAATTGCACCAGCAGCCGAAAGCATCATGGCACATAAGAATGACACATTTGAAGCACACATCAGGTGATCATGCTTTTTTTAGAATGATTGACATCAGCTGGTTGTGGTTGCGCAATCCAAAAGTAATACGTCAGCTGGCTCCTAATTTATAAAAAGGAACATTTTTTGTTTAGTGTGCGTACGTGCCACGAAGGTATGCACATTTTGTAAGTTCAGTGACACCCCCCCCCCCTGAATGCTTTAAATCACGAATAAAGTCACTGTCAAATATTACACATCACAGGATAGGAAATTGAATTCTAAACATTTTGAATCTACTTACATGCAAATTGTATAAGAATTGACCCCTCTGACCTTTGACCCAAACCGCTAACAAAGGTAGTGACATTGTGTCATATCTTATATCACAAGATTGGGCATTGAATTCACAACATTTTGGCATTGGTTGCATGCAAATTGGATAAAAATCGACCGCACTATGGCAAAATGATGATTTTGACCTTTTCATGACCTCGACTTTGACCTTTGTACTCTTAATTTTGTAATTGGTATTAGAGTGTGGGGAACAGAACAGTCAACATTTTGGTGTTGGTTTCATGCAAATCGGATAAGAATTGACTGTGTTATGACTAAAACCGCACATTTTGCAATGTCGTGACCCCCCCTGACCTCTGACTCCCAACCGCTAATAAGGGTTATTACATCATTGTGTCATGTCACATATCACAAGATGGGGCATTGAATTCTGAACATTTTGGCATTAGTTGCATGCAAATTGGATACAAATTGACCGCGCTATGTTAAAAGACGATTTTGACCTTTTCATGACCTTGACATTGATCTTTGACCCGATCGCTCCCAAAATCTAATCAAATGGTCCTCAGATAATAAGCAACCATCCCACCAAATTTGCTGCGATTCAGTTCAATACTTTTGGAGTTATGCGAATAACAAACAAACAAACAAACACACATATTCACAAATGAATAAATAAATACACAGCGATCAAAACATAACCTTTGCAACAAAGTTTGCGAATGTAATAATCACAAAGTTTAATAGAAGGAAGACTTATTCCTAGGAAGTTGATTATATCTGGTCCGCTGGTTTTATTGAACTCAATAATGATAAGGGGTGCAAGTAGTATGCTTTCACCGTTATTGATTTGAGGAGTAGATATGCGTGGTTTGTCCCTTTGAAAAACAAAACGGGTAATACTCTTTGTTAGCCTTTCAACAGATATTTAATAATAGCAAGATAAAACCTAAAATATTGTGCACTGATGAGGGTACAGAGTTCTACAACAAAACGTTTATAAATTTTTTTTTAAAATAACAGCATTACATTATGCAGCACCTTTACTGAAAGAAAAGCGGTTGTTATTGAGCGATTAAATCGCACTTTAAAAGAGAGACGATATAAAAAGTTCACTCAACTCAGTTCTCAACAATGGTTATCGAAAATTCAGGACATTGTAGATAAGTACGATACAAAGGCATCAGAAACATTTACAAAATTAAAATATGAAAAAGAGATGAATGACATAAAGCCGAAGTTCAAAGTTGGTGATGTAGTAAGAATATACAGGTGGAAATCTCATTTTGAAAAAGGTGATACAAAGAGATGGACAAATGAACTTTTTAAAATTGTTGATGTAATCAGTACAGTTCCTTGGACTTACAAATTATGTGATTGAGAGGGGGAAGAGATTTTAGGTTCATTTTATTCACAGGAATTACAAAAGACAAAGATAAATTGAATTTTTTTTGACTCCGCCCACACAAGCCACATCCACAAAAGCCCCACCCACACAAGCCCCACTCACATCTAGCATATCCACATGATTTGTGATTAGTTTATTAGTTCCCCACACACAAAATGTTTAATTGAAAAATTGCTCCACCCCTTCTTTGTTTCCACCCACACAAGCCCCACAAAAGCCACACCCACATAATCCCCACCAATACAAGGCCCAGCCACGCAGGGGCCAGCCTCACAAGCCCCACCCTCACAAGCCCCACCCTCACAAGCCCCACCCACACAAGCCTCACCCACATATGCCCCACCCACACAAGCCCCACCCATTCATCCCACCCCTCCCCTTCCCCTTCCCATTGTGCACCCCCACCTTTGACCCACCACACCCCCTCATCCCACCCCCACCATCCCCCCCCCACACACACACACACACACACACACACACACACACACACACACACACACACACACACACACACACACACACACGGGGAGGGGGTGGGATGAGGTGGAGTGGTGGGTCATTGAGGGAGCGCACCTTCCACCCAACCCTAACCCTCCCCCCACCACCCCCCTATCCACTCCCTTTATTCTTCTTTTGTAAATAAGAATTTAATAATTTTAAGGAAAGCAAATATAATTAAATAAGATTGAAAACATTGAACAAAATCTTCTTTTCCAGTAGTCTGAAGCTTTGTCATTTTGAAACTCGATCATCATATTCTATTCAAAACAAAGAGAGAAAAGTCATTAGCGTATATAAAGATGATTATATCATGATATTAATAACAATAAATAAAGCATTTACCTCCAGAAGATTGAGTTTTGTGCCAGGTACAAGCAGACAGGCGTTTAAACTGACAAAAAAATTGAAAATGAGTTAACACTCCGTGGTTCAAAACAAACAAAAATTAACACCAAAAGAGAAAGACAAAGAGAGACAGAGAGAGACAGAGAAAGACAGAGACAAGCCGTTAGGTGACATGGGTGTGGCGCTATATAATTGCATACGAGTCATAGTTTTTGACGGATCGGGCTGAAATCTTTTGACAAAGAGGTTGATTATAGTGTGCATAAAAGTGCGCTTCCGTAAAATATAGTGATGATAGTGCGCTTCCCTAAAAAACGGAAGCCGATTTTTGATTTTCAAAAAAAAAATATATAAAAATATTATTCGGATTTTTTTCAAAAAATTCAAAGTCCCGTAGCTGGGCAACGGTGGTGTCCATAGCAACAGTGCTCAAAAGCATACATCTAGATCCTGGTATGAACCTACCAGTCAAGTTTCATCAAAATCGGTTGACTCCTCTGGCCTCCAGAGCTGTCCATTACATACATACAGACAGACGGAAAACCTGAAAATAACGGTAGTCTAGCGACTACCCAAAACAGAGAGAAAGAGAGAGACGGGATAATTTCTCAACTTTTTTTTGACTTATCCAACGTCGGGGGTGTGAAAGGTCCTCCAACTACCGAGACATGATGCCATTTAATTCTCTTCAAAATTATTGAAGATCGATAATGATTTCATTCATATTCTGCCATTCTTCATGATATTCGTTGGCTTTATTTTCAATATCAGTAATCAACGATGTTGTTATTGGGGACAACCTGTCAGAAAAAAATAAATTATTATTGGTTGTATAGTGATTTAATTCTGTATAAAAAAACAAATAATGAATTGGTTTAAGGATCTCACCTCTCCTCTTGTGAAAAAGATTGATCTTCAGGGTCAGAGTACTCTGAATACTCCATTCTCTGAATGAAACATGCCAAAGTTCGCGTTTGGCAATAAATAGGACGAGTTGATAACATAATGAAAATGTGGAAACAATGGGTTTTTTCGGGTGTGTCTCATAAAGGAAATGAGTCACATTTTTGCTTCGGGCTTTTGGGGCTTGGTTCTCAACCAAGCTAACTCATTTTAACACAAAATAAAACAACTTGCTTCATATTATTTTGAGAAGAACTTTCATAAAATAAATATCATACTTTCATAAAATCATCAATAATGTTGAGTTTGGAAAGACTATGAAAAATATAAGGAATCGATAAAATGATACGTGGCTCAGGAGGGGGTCAAACAAGAGCATTAAGAGAAGTTTATCATTTTATCTCTGCTCAACAAAGATACTTAAACCAAGAACCAAGTTCCAAGTTGTTCTTTGTGAATATACTCGATGGAAATGAATCTTATGATAAATATTCCAATATACATGATAAATATATTCCAATATACATGATGTGTATATATATATATATATATATATATATATATATATATATATATATATATATATATATATATATATATATATATATATATATATATATATATATATATATACATACATACAAATATACATGATATGTTTATATATATATATATATATATATATATATATATATATATATATATATATATATATATACATACATACAAATATACATGATATGTTTATATATATATATATATATATATATATATATATATATATATATATATATATATATATATATATATATATATATATATATTTATATGTATATGTTAATATACTAGTAAGTGCCCGTACGTGCAAAAAAACCCCACAACTTTCAAACCGCGTGCCAGAAACAACTACACAGGCCGTTCCTTCGCTCTCGCATGCCAGTACGGGGGTGGCTGTACGTGTAAACCAAGAACCCCCCCTCCAAAAAAAAAAAAAAAATTTTTATACCACGTTCCACAAACAAAAACCATACAAGCCGTTCCTTCGCTCTCGCTTGCCCGTATGTGCGTGGGCCGTACGTGCAAACCAAAAAAAAACAAAAAACTTTCAAACAACTACACAGGCCGTTCCTTCGCTCTCGTAAACGACGACTGGATTGGGGAATTGTGTTTATCTATAAATGCGCATAAGAAATCGAGAAACTATTCGAATACAGAAAGTCATCACTTTCTGGAAGTCCGTATGTTGTAACCCGAAATGGGGAACGTGGCTGAGGACCTCTTCCCCAACGGCCACGTCTACGCAGCAACGTGTCCTGTCATTGGTAACTAAATGGCGCATCGGCCACGCCTACGCAGCAACGTGGTCTGTCATTGGTTTGGTAAATAAATGGCCATAACTTGGGAAGCTCTTGTCCGATTAATATCAAACCTTGAAAGGCACATACTCAGGTCCCCAGCAATATAGCTGTCAAGTTTCAATTAGATTGGACCAGTGGTTTTCGAGAAATAGCAGACATACACACACACACACACACACACACACACACACACACACACACACACACACACACACACACACACACACACACACACACACACACACACACACACTGCTGGAATTAGAGATAGATTTATTTATATATATATATATATTTTTTATTTATATAAATTTATATATATTTTTTATATATATATATATATATATATATATATATATATATGCATTTATATAGATATATACAGTATGTCATTGACTTACGACTGATCGACTTTACGACCACGACCACTTTACGACCAAACTGCTCCGCGTCTCCGCCCACTCAGACTGCTCAGTTTCCGCCCCAGCGCCCGCCATTGCTGGCGTGTTAGCGTGATCTCGGTAAAAATTTTACTTCAAACCCCCAAGAAGTCTACCAAGAGGAAATTATCTTCTATTC
>NC_140971.1:100812424-100824924 GCF_056783735.1 Eptatretus burgeri
TTGGTCAAATGAAACGTGCGTTGCAGGGATCTCATAGCTCGGTCTGCTTACACCACTAACTTCATTTCTACTCTTCTTTTCTGCTTATTCCTGAGGTAAATCCGAATTTGCGTCCTCGCAGAGGCCAACACGTGCAGCACGTGCCACGGCCGCGGGAGGAGAATAGAAAGCCGCAACAACACCACGAGCATTGACAGTGCAGCTGCGAGGAAACAGCGATATCCTCGAACGAACCTCTGCCGCAAGCTCGAGATGATTGTCTGACGTTTCCAATAAAATGGGATGAGATTGCCGGTTGCATTGAAAAGGCATATGAATGAATATCTCTGAAAGAGGCTGCACAGATGTTGTTTTTCACAACACAGAAGCAAATGACCCAATATCGGCAAGAGCGTGGCGAGTAGCTTGATGCCAATAGCTACATCGTCAGAGGCCGATAATAGAAAACGACAACCATGCCTTGTTGTGCACAATACGGGCAGTGCATACTTTTCAACCCATTTCTGGACGAATTATATCGGCATCCTCTTTTCCCTCCATTTCTCCAACTGACACTTATATCTATGTCCTTTTTCATTCTAAACCTCCATCTAATTATTATATCCGATTGTTCCCCTCAATGCCTGACACAGATCGGAGTTGGCCCCGCGCACAAGATTACAGAATCGGGTGAATGCGAGCGCTGGTCACGTGCTTAATGGCGGATCCGCGCGCGCTGTATGGAACACAAGTGTGCAAGAAACTAGTGGCTCATTCTTTTCAACTCATTTCTGGATTTCATGATATTGGGCGTACGCGAGCGCTGGCCACGTGCTTAATGGCGGATCTGCGCATACTGTGTGGAACGTGCTCGAAAGCAGACCCGTGCGCCGCTCACGACACTTTATTATTGTACGGAGCATGGCACGAATGGACACATCTTACTGTCTGTGCATGGGTTTTCCATACCATCTTTCCTTCTCGCCTCTCCTGCCAGCGAAGCCGCGATCAGGCTTTCCCACAATGCTGTACAGCTCGGGCCGTGTGGCGCATCACGGAGCAGGCACATTGATCTGCTCCAGCCGGGGGTGCCCGGGCGGGCATGCGGGGCCGACACGACCCTCAGCCGGTCGTCGGAGCACAATCCAGGAGTTTGTGCAAGGCAATTCATGTCGCGGAGTTCGGTGCGGGGCAATGCATATCATGTTATGAGGTCGGAACGAGATGATCTCACAGCTTGGGGCCATCTTGCCGGAAGTGGAGTGGAACCGCTTCTGGCCATCTCGGCCGGGACGCGTGGGGGCCGGGGCCAATCGGAGCGCCTGATTATGGTGACGACACCTCGCTTCAGGGTCGCCCCCCGCCACGCACTGTGGGATTTATAAAAGGCGGATGGCGAACCCGTTCTCTCTCTGACCTGCGAGATCTCCAACTTGCCTTCTCCTCCCATTCACTGCGACTCCGCCTCCACTTCTCCACCCTTCTCTGCCCACACGCCGCTGACTCCACCCACCCACCTGGTCCCGCCTCTCGACTCCGCCTTCTCCACCCAAGTCCCTCACTTCACGCCTGACGGGCGCGTCTCATTCTCTGGAGCGACGCGAGCTGCACGAAGTGCCATGAAGCAAGAAACGGTACCAGCTATCAGGGTGGTATCGCTCAGCGGAGCATCCCCCCAAAATGTATTGGTAGCACGATCGGGCAATCGTGCAAGGTATTCAGAGACCGCATACCTTGCAATCTGCATACCTATTCAGAGACCGCATACCTTGCAATCCTGCAAGGTATGCAAGGTAGCCTCCTCTCCTCTCCTCTTCATCGGTGTGTGCGCGCGCGCGTGTGTGGCCTGGCGCCTGTCCTCGTAAGTTAAGATTGCAGAAGATTAGTATTATTATTTTGGGTTAAGTCTGCTCCGTGTCTGCTTTTGTAAGTTGCTTGTACATTGTCGCACCTCACGCTTCTTTCTATCCCTGCAACACACAACAGTAAAACTACTATTCACTGTACCACATAACTTTTCTCGCCTGCTTGTAAATAAATTATTATTAGAAATAGCTCGTTTTTGTCTCTTCTTTCATTGATCCCGCATGGTCTGAATCCTAGATTAGCTGGGACTTTATTCCCAACGATCCGTTCCTTTTTGTCGCTATGTCCTTGGCAGTGTCGCTCAGCTGCATCCGATCTGGTAAAGTGATCCGGTTTGGACAAGGCGTACCGAGGACAAGGCGTAATTAAATCATGTGATTAATTCGGCAACCCGATTAACCCATAGACGGGAGGACCCTTGGTCACGCAGTTAAGTTATTGGCGTCCACAGTCGGTTAAGCGACCCACTGCGTCACGGAATTATCCGTGTGCGACGGCCTACAATTCCGGGGAGTCTGGTGGGAGCCAAGATTGGTTTCCTCCCCTAGTGGTCTTCTCACCCAACCCCTGGCCCTCAACAGTTTGGTGTCAGGAGCGGTACGGACCCCCAAAATTTTTTCGGGATTCGAACCCACAACAATTTGGTATCTGGAACGGGATTTAAGCCAGGGGTGTGCTTAGCAACCCCCCCCAATCCCCCCAAAATCAAAAAAACCCTAACAGCGTGGAGCAAGATGAGCTGGTTCAGCTGGGTTTTGAGATTGTAGTGTTGGAGGAGTCCGTGGCTCAGGACCACGGTTTTGAGGGAGATCATTCCCTGCAGCCATTCCCAGAGGGCATGGGGGCAACCGCGTCTATAACAATGCTTGAGGACCCCCTACATCAAATTACCCTCACGGAGGACCGAGTGATCCCTTTCGGATTCACACCCAATCAGAGCAGATCGGCTCTGCCAAAGCCATTGGACACAGACCAGTTGATAGAGATAATGAAACAAATTATGGAACGCATGGAACTGGAACAAAACCAACAGAGGAGTGATATGCAAACACTGAAGGCGGGTCAGGAGGAAATGAAGGCGGAGCTGGAAAAGGTAAAGGTGGGGCAGAAAAGCTTGAAGGTTGGGCTGGCAGAGGTAAAGGGCAAAATGAAAAACGTGGACCAGAAAATGTCGGAGGAGATCAGTACAGTTCGTGAGGAGATGAACGGGGTGAAAGAGTGTGTGCAAGGTGTTGGACCGCAATGAAGATGGGTAAGGAAGAAGTGAAGCATAAAATAACGTCGGTTGGACGAGAAGTCGAGAAACTCGGACAGGGGATGATGGAAATAAAGAAAGGACAAGGGCAATTAAAAGTGGAGATTGGGAAAAACACGAACGCGATAAAAATTTAATACAAGGCCAGCAGGAAACCAAGGGGGGGATTGGTGGCCGTAAAGGAAGAGTGTAAAATGAGACACGAATAAATGACGAAAATGGTTCAAGAGATGGGACGGAAGGTAGAGACGAAGAACCAGGAAATGGGGAAGCGATTCAAGAAACACGAGGACGAGACCAAGGAGTGTTTTAGCATAGCAAAGGGAGGGATTAACAGAGACACAAAGCGAGATGGAATGGGTAAAGGATGAATTACATAAAGTAAAAGAGGAGCAAACACAAATAGAGCGGAAGGTAAAGGACATTGAGGTGGAGCTTGTGGAATGTCTTGAGACCCGATGTTAGGGTCAGGATGGCCTCCTTCAGGAACAGAGGGAGAGAATACGCTCCCTCGAGGCAGACCGTGACCAGGTGAGTCCAGTGAAGGTAAGGCTGTGCGAGGTGAAGCAGGCGCATGATGCGAAAGGGTACATGCCAAGTTTAGGGGGGGGGGCAGAGGCTCCAGGGTCTCTTGGACTAACACAAGTCCCCAGTGTGATTGTGCCGGAGTATGTGCAGAGTGCGAGTAATATGGCATGGTCGAGTGCACAAGACGGTGCCGGGGGTGCTCATCGACCCAGATGGGGTTGACGAATTGTCGGGGCGAGTGGCTTGGACTCCGCGGGGGAAGAGCACCGCCGAAATCCGGAGGGTCCGCCTCTGAATTTGTCCCTCAAGGACTGGTGAGTGGGGCTGGGAACCTGGGAAGCCGGACGGTGCCGCGAGCTCCGTACCACGGAAAGACCGACCTAAGGGCGTATTTGGCTCAATTTGATCACGTGGCCAGGGGTAATGGTTAGAGCGCGGATGAGAGTGGGATCCATCTCTGGCTGCACAACGAGGCGCAGCGGCTGAGGTCCTGACCACTATGCCCCTGGGAGCAATGACGTTGGCAGGCCTCCGTTCGGCCCTAAGTAATCTATTTGGAATAGAACAGCAGAGCGAGCTTGTTAAAGCTCAGCTCAGTGGGTGAAAACGGCAACCTCATGCGAAAATGGTGGATTTGGCTTATGACATTCGCCGCGCACTGGGGATCGCGTATGCGAACATGGCAGCACCCTACCAGGAAGACCTTGCCCTGGAGTATTTTATCCAGGCTCTTGCGGGCACCGACACTGGGGCCCTGCTGATGACATTTCGGCCTGAAAACCTTCAGAAGGCGGCTGACGCTGACGCCCGATGGGAGGCAGCGAAACCGCCGGCCAGAGGGTCCGAGCGCCATGCGATAACTGTCCGGCAAGTGGGCCCCGTGGACAGTCGCGAGCCTTGAGCCGGGACTGGACTTGGGATCCGAACGGAGCTGGAGGGAATGGTCCGGGACATGGTCGACCACCGGTTGGCAGGGTCTGAACCATGGCAAATGGCTCACAGGAGGACACCTGGTGGGCCATTGGTAAATACCCCAATTCGGAACGAAGGGGGGTGCAATTTGGAACATCGGAGGCATGCACTGTACCCGGTTAAGTGCTATAACTGTGGACGAGTAGGCCACCTGTCGCGGGAGTGTAGGGTCCCACGCAGGGAGAAACCCCGACTCACCAGACCACCAACTCCGCCCCGAGCAGACCGGACGAGCCGGCCCCCGATACCCCCCCACCCCCCCCCCCCCGCCAGTCCCAGGGAAACTAAGGACTGCCGAGCATTTAGGGCCGTGTTCGGCAGAACCAGATGGGAAAGAGCCCTCACCGCTGCGACAGGTTATTTATTGTGGCCAAATTGGCACTGGCAGTTTGACGATTAGGTGCAAAATTACCGGCGTAGGGGTAGACACCGTTGTGGACACAGGAGCAAGCGCCATAATCATCAGCCCTGTGGTCCTTAATTCGAGTGAAGATGGTTGGGATGATATCCACCATCTGCAAAATCATAGTTTGCAGCTAGCTACCGGGGCAACGGTCCCCATCATAGGGCGTGGTTTTGTGATCCTTAAATTCGGCTCACTTAAAAAAAAAATACAGGTTTGGGTGGCGGAGGTGTGCGAACCATGTCTAATAGGGTTAGATGTGCTACCTGCCGGTGGTTGCAAAATCGACTTGGGCCGAGGAATCATGCAGATGGGTATTGAAGAGTTTCCGTTGGGAGGCATGGGCATGGATGAGAAGGTGGAGCTGGAGGCTCCCAACCCCATGATCATTCCCCCGGGTGCCAAGGCAATAGTTCCGGCACGGTGGCGGGCTCACCCAACCTGGTAGGGACCCTGTGGCCTGGTCTAACTACTGGTGGGGCAATCGACCCCGGATTTAGTCGTGGGCCGCACCCTAGTAAACACTGCTGGGCCTGTCGCGCCCGTCAGGGTAATTGTACCGACGTGTACCCGTCCTGGTACACGCTAAAACATTTCCCCAGGCCATAGCCAATTTAGACCAGGTGTTTTGGGCGCCTTAGGCAGGCAGGGTTGAAGATGAGCCCGGGGAAGTGCACTTTGTAGCGAAAGAAGTGGCCTATCTCGGACACGTGATAGGCTGCAATAGGGTGAAAACCGATCCAGGTAAAATTACAACGGTAAAGGAGTGGCCCGTACCTCGTAACATCAAACAGAAATGGGGGTTTTTGGGTCTCTGCTCCTACTACCGGCGCTTTGTGGCAAAATTTGCGGACATAGTCAGACCCCTTCACCGGCTTACAGAGGAGTCGTGATTTTTTTTTTTTTTTTGTATACCTTGGTCGAGGCTCGTATGAGAGCTAACACACAACTCACAGCAAGGAGGCATGAGACAAGAGGGGCGGGAGTGGAAGGGACAAAACAGTGGGGAACAGACACATTAGGTGAACTGTGGAAGGGAGAGGGATGGGGATGGGACGGGGAACATGGCGAAGAGAAGATGGACGTTTCAGGGACTTTCAGGAAGGAAAGCAGGAGAAATGAAGGAAGTGGGCTTGGGTGGATTATCGGGGGTAGAAAAGATCGAGGATTTGGATGGGGGAAGATAAGAGGTGGTGGTGAACAGCTGTTTTGAAAGCCTGGAGGGAAGAATGGGAAAGAATAGAGTGAGGAAGTTTATTCCAAAGGCGGGAAAAAAGAGGAATGAAAGAGTGAAGATGAGCAGTGATTCGTGATTTTGGTAGTTTTACCAGAAGGGGGTTGTTGGCGGACCTTGAGCGCCTTGTGGAAATGTGGTGGGGACAAATCGCAGAGAGAGCAGGGGGGGACAAGGCTGGAGAGGAGTCTGTAGAAGACAGAAAGACCACCGACCAACCTGCGGTGATTGAGTGAGAGGCCCAAAGACTCAGCTTCATTGCGGGAGATGCCGATGATCTTAAATGCCCTGGTTTCGACAGCGTGAAGCCGAGAAAGGTGGGAGGCAGGAGCACCAGCCCAGAGGGGAGAGCAGTACTCCATCAGGCTACGGACAAAAGCTTTGGAAGTGGTCAGGAGCTCAAGAGGGCCGAGGAAGGACTTAGCACGACGGAGGATTCCCAGTCGGCGACTGGCTTTTGAGGAGAGGTTGGAAATGTGACTTTCCCAGGAAAGGTCATGGCAGATAGTGAGACCTAGAAGCTTGAAAGAAAAGACTTCTTCCAGAGGATTGTTGAGAAAGTGGATGGGGGGGTTTTGTAAACGGTCCTTTCAAAGAGACATAGTGAGAGTGTGAGATTTGTCTGGATTGAAAGACATGTTCCACGTGTTGGACCAGTTTGTGATTTTATCCAGATCTGCAGTGAGTGAAGAAGCTGCTGCTTGCCGGTCTGAGGGATGACAGATGGTACGGCAGAGGGTGGAGTCGTCGGCAAAGAGAAATAGAGGATTTTCCAGAGAGTCCGAGAGATCATTGATGAAAACCAGAAAAAGAACAGGGCCCAGAACGCTACCTTGAGGCACTCCAGCCTGCACAGGAAGAGGGGATGAAAGAAGTCCATTTAGGGCCACACGTTGACTGCGACAGGAGAGGAAGTCTGCGAGCCATGAGTGGAGATGGCCTTGAATACCATGGGAAGAGAGTTTGGTGAGTCAGGCAGGGTGCCAGACTGTGTCAAAAGCACGTGATATGTCCAGGGATACGGCTCGGATTTCCTGTCTGGCATTGAGGACCTCCATCCATTGATGGGAGAGCAGAAGCAGCATATCCAGGGTAGAGTGACCTGGTCTGTAACCAAATTGATGATTGGAAATCAAGCCATTGGAGAAGAGGAAGGATTTCATATCTGAGGCGATGATGGATTCCATCACCTTGCTGATGATTGGGAGAAGGCTGATTGGTCTGTAGTTATAGGGATCTGTTTTTGCACCTTTTTTATGCAGGGCAGTGATGTTAGCAGATTTCCAAGCAGATGGCAGATGACCTTGGGCAAATGAAAGGGTGAATAGAACAGAGAGAGGGTGAGCAAGAGCAGAAGAGCAGGCTTTGAGGACACGTGGGCTGATGCCGTCTGGACCGGTTGCAGAATCTGACTCGAGGTTTGAAAGCAAGCTCTCCACCTTGTCAGGAGAAAAGGATACAGAGTCCAGGGACAGTTGGGTGCGACTGGGTAAAGTGGGTAGAGATAGTGATGGGTTTGGGACACAAGATTTAGCTGCAAACACCGAGTTTAGACATTCAGCTTTATCACGTGTGGAATCAGCAGTGCGGCCATTTGAGGGAAGGGAGGGGATGGAGGGGGAACATACACCAGAAACAGATTTGATTAAACGCCACCAGGATTTTGAGGAGGGAGAGAGGTTTGAGAGTTCAGACTTGAGATGAGAAAGATGTTGTTTTCTGGCTCTCCTGAGGGTAGATACACACTTGTTCTGAGCTTTGTGGAAAGAACTGAGATTGCCCTCAGTTGGGTTTGCTTTCCATGAGGCAAAGGCAAGTTGTTTCAGGACAACTGCCTCGCCACAAGCTTCAGTAAACCAAGGGTGGGAGGAAGGGTAAGACAATTTAATTGGACAGAGGAATGCCATAAGGCCTTCCTCAAATTAAAGGGGTGTTTACATCCACACCCATTTTCGCATACCCCACCGATGACGGGATGTTCACCCTGGACACTGATGCAAGCCAGGAAGGATTGGGTGCAGTCTTGTCTCAGACACAGGGGGGCGTGGAAAGAGTGATCACATATTACAGTCAGGCCATGAGTCGGCCCGAACGAAATTACTGTGTCACTCGCAAGGAGCTATTGGCTATGCTGTCTGCCATGAGCCATTTCCACCCGTACCTGGACAGGAGGAAATTTTTGGTTTGAACTGGTTTGGTTTGAATTTCCTCCTTGCAGTGGCTCTTCCGGTTCAAGGAACCAGAGGGCCAAATTGCAAGGTGGTTGGAAAAGTTGCAGCAGTCCGATTTTTAATGTGGCCCATAGAGCCAGTAAGGCTCATGGGAATGCCGATGCACTCTCTCGACGCCCTTGTCTGGGAGAAAACTGTAGATTCTGCACGAGGCACGAGGATAGGGACCAAATTGGCGGACACCTCCCAAAAGCTCCTCGCCCGTGCTGCCCGAGTGGTAGGCCCAATTTTGCCACTAACCGCGGATGAGGAATTTGGCAATTTGGCGTGGAGCACAGCCCAGCGGGAAGATTCCGTGTTAGGGCCCGTGTATGAGTGGGTCCGGGGAGATAAGAGACCCAACGGGGAGGATGTCACCCCATTCGGAGCACAAACGAAGGCATACTGGGCTCAATGGAAAACCTTGGCAATGAGAGATAACATCTTGTGCCGTAAGTGGGTGAAGATCCGCTCTGAAAGAACTTCCTGGCTCGTGATAGTCCCCGACCAATTCAAGACCAAAATTTTGGACCAGGTGCACTGTACCCGCCCCGGTGACCATTTGGGCAAAACAAATACAACATCTCGGTTCCGTCGGCGGTTTTATTGGGTCAATAAGGGGTGCGATATGCAGAACTGCTGTCGATCATGCGATGCCTGTACTGCCAAAAAGGGACTGGCACAGAGGATGAGGGCCCCGCTTCAACTGCATCAGGTTGGGGCCCCCCTTGAGTGAGTGGCCATGGACATTTTGGGACCACTGCCCCCCACTCACCAAGGTAACTGATACATCCTCGTAATTATGGACTACTTCACTAAATGGCCGGAGGCCTATGCCCTTACCAACCAAGAAACTGGGGTTGTGGTACAGACCTTAGTAGAAGGTTTTATATGTCGGCACAGGATTCCGGAGGAGCTGCACACCGATCAGGGACGAAATTTTGAAAGTGAATTGCTGAAAGAAGTGTGCAGTCTCCTGGCAATTCGAAAAACCCGGACAATGCCCCAAAGGCCACAATCTGACGGGATGGTGGAAAGGTTCAATAGAATCCTGATACAGCAATTGTCACTCCTTACCACCACCCGTCAGGATGACTGGGACGAACATCTCCCGTATTTGCTAATGGCCTACCGAACGAGTAAGCGTGGAGCCACCGCTTGCAGCCCAGCGCTGCTCATGTATGGACGGGAGCTGCGGGCTCCCGTCGATTTGCTGTGCAGCCTGACGCCTGAGCATCCCGATAGACCCCCAGGGGAGGGCTACGCATGTCAGTTGGAGGAAGGCATGGAACGGGTCCATGCTTTCGCCTGCCGCCAACTCCAACAGGCGGGTGTGAAAATGAAGCGCAGGTATGACCACCGGAGCCAGGCGAGTGAGTACTCTCCGGGGATGAAGATTTGGTTCTTCAACCCCCGGAGGAGGAAGGGCAAATGCCCGAAACTCACCTAGCCCTGGCAGGGCCCGGGGGTCGTCCTGGCGCAAATTAGTGACGTCATCAAAATAAAAATGGGGCCACGGGTCCTCTCCCGTATCGTTCATGTGGATGGCCTAAGACCCTACAAGTGCGACCTTACGTCCTCATGGATTGACCAGACCGAAGGAGCCAGAGCTTGGGCAACCGCCCCCGCGGAGGCGTAAGGCTCGCCGAGCCTTGCCACGAGTAGACAGAACTCGGCCAGGATGTAGCGAACATCCTCGCTCGGGGCAAAGGAGCATCAGTTAGGGTAAGGGTTTAGTGTTAGATAGACCGGCCTCATGGGGGCATAAGTCGTCCTCCATGGGGCCCGGTAACACGAGTTAGGGGGAATTTAGAATAGAATTTAGAAATGGATCGGAGGCATGGACAGACATGGAGCGTGTAGTGGGGACGTAGATTAGCTATGTAGAGTTAAATGGAACGTTCATTCGAGTAAGGGATGATGGGGAGCACGAGTTCGTTAGGGGGACGTTAGTAGAGTGTCAGTGTTGGTGTAAAAAAAAAAAAAAAACCAAGAAAGAAACATGATGAGTGAATGTGAGTCAGTGGGCCCGAGTGTGAATGGAGTGAATGTGGAATGCATGGTGCGAATGAATGATTGGGGGGGAGGAGTGAATCCCACCCAAGGGAACCTGGGGTTAGTGTAGTAATACTTCGTGGGTTAGTTAAATTAACCAAAAGGATGTCGTTTTGTTTTGGTGTGAATGAAGGCACGAAACCTTTTGCAGGGTGCAGGAGACCATTGACCGGCTGGGAGCGTGGCAGGTGAAATATGCGTACTGAGTAGAGGGCACCCTGGGCACCGAAGTAATCAGGCAGAGTAGGCCATGGGTCCCAGGGACCGAGTTGGAGTAATGGGCACGGGTACCCAGGGGAAAGGGACCCGGAGCGCCAAAATGCCACGTGGGAATCGATGGGGAGAATGCCAGGAAGGGCATTCCCCACGTTCATAGGTTTGGAGACAGCCTCAGAGACCCGGGGATGCCGAAGATTGAGGTCGGCAGGTGGGGAGACCTGCTAGTGGAGGAGCCACGCTGCCCAGCCACAAAATTGTGCAAGAGCACAGGAGAAAATTTGCGGGCCAGACCCAAATTAATAACGAACACCAACACAGGCGATGGGAATCGTGGTTGCGAGAACCAATAGTTTAAAGAGACAGGCGTGTTGAAAAGCCCCGGGGATAGTTTAAAGAGTAATAAGTGCTAGGATAGATAGGAAACATGTACCCTTTCGCACCATCCATCCCTTCATTGTTCGTAGGCCGCTGGACTTATCTTGAAAATGCTGAAACCTGTGGGAACTATTCTGAGGCTGCATTGGGCCTCGAGACAGATTCGCTTGTCTCTTCCTAAATCCTTTCTAAAGGGATCTTCGGGATTGGGAATAGGCAACAGGATAGGTTCGCCGAACATAGACGATAAGGGGGTTAGGGACACATTATAAAATAAATTTTTTGAAAGTGTAAATTTTTTTTGTTTGTTTGTTTTGTTGCATCCTAAAGAGGGTGGGTATAGACAAGGACAGGCATAGGCAATAGGTTCTGGGGAGACCGTAGGGCAGGACCGAACCCGTCTTCGGACTGGCCAGAGCCACCACTCCCTCCACAACCTCACGAGACCACACCGAGGCCGGTCAGCTTCATGTGCCGACCTGTTCTACCATACCTTACCTGGTCTGCATTTGCCATGCCTTTGCCTTGACTCCACTTGCCATACCTGCCCATGCCTTTATTTGCCTTGGCATATCACTCGACTTTACCAGGTGTACCAGGACCATCTGTGTAGAGAGTATTTGTAAGGTCTGCCATGCATGCAGCCGTATTACCAGTGACTGCATTTGTGCAGCCCGGACATCTCCTTGTTGCTCATAAAGGCCAGTTCAAATGGCCTGTGAGACGGCGTGTGGCCTGCCGTGTTACTGTTAGGGTGAGTTGCCTCCAGCAGCCAGGAAAAGAAAAAGAAAAAAAAAATAAACAAACAAGCAGTCATAGACTGGTACTTACGAAATTGTCAACTTGACCTCTGACTTTGTCTAATAAAAGCTGTCTCTAGAGAAGGTAGCGACGCAAACCAGAAGTTTCTACGAGGATTCTGTACCAAACCGTCAAAAATTGAATGTTTGACCTCACGGTGACCTTGACCTTTGACTGCTTTTGACCAAAATCTAATCAGCGCTAGCTATCACCCTCCTGAATCACGTGGTGTAATTTGACATTGGTAGCTTCTTCCGTTCTCGAGTTATAACTTTCTTTTGGATGTTTGACCTCACTTTGACCTTTGACCGATTTTGACCAAAATCTAATCTGCGCGAGCCATCACCCTCCTGGATCACGTAGTGTAATTTGACATTGGTATCTTCTTCCGTTCTCGAGTTATCGTGCCTACAAACAAACACACAAACAAACAAACAAGCAGTCATAGACTGGTACTTACGAAATCGTCAACTTGACCTCTGACCTTGTCTAATAAAAACTGTCTCCAGAGAAGGTAGCGACACAAACCAGAAGTTTCTACGATGATTCTGTACCAAACCATCAAAAATCGAATGTTTTGGATGTTTGACCTCACTGTGACCT
>NC_140971.1:100837424-100849924 GCF_056783735.1 Eptatretus burgeri
CTGGGAAGAAAGTGCAGGCTTACTCCCCCTTTCTACGTCATCAAACCTGAAAGCCTTAAAAGACAGAATTGGAAGAAGAAAAAAAAAAAACGTAAAAATATATATATATAGGTGGAAATCTCATTTTGAAAAAGACATTGTGTTGGGCGAGGATTGAGTTGGGGTTGAGATTTTGAATGTGAGGGTTGGGGTTGAGATTTTGAATGTGAGGGTTGGGACACACACACATACACATCAACAAACAAAAGTTAAACCTTGACTATTCAGTTGAGGATTCTGTGTTTGGGGTTCACAGATCTAAGAACGTCCCCCTTGACACACATTATATACTGTTATACACCTCGGACTTGGCCCTCGAGTGTCCACAAAGGTGTATTATCTGCTTAGTTTTGTCTTTTGTAATTCCTGTGAATAAAATGAACCTAAAATCTCTTCCCCTTCCAAATCATATATTTTATAAGTCCAAGGAACTGTATCTATTACATCAACAATTTTAAAAAGTTCTTTCGTCCATCGTTCAGTAAAACCCTTTTCAAAATGAGATTTCCACCTATATATTCTTACGATATCACCAACTTTGAACTTAGGTTTTCTGACATTAATCTCTTTTTCATATTTTAATTTTGTAAATGTTTCTGATGGCTTCATATTCGTTGACGTGTGAATCGTGTCATTATACTTATCCACAATATCCTGAATAAAAGATGACCATTGTTGTGAACCGAGTTGTGTGAATTTTTTATATAGTCTCTCTTTTAAGGTACGATTAAAACGTTCAACAACAACTGCCTTCCCTTCATTAAAGGTACTGTATAATGTAATACTGTTATTTTTTAGAAAATTCATAAATGTCTTGTTATAAAACTCTCTACCCTCATCAGTCCACAATTTCTTAGGTTTTCTCTTACTGTTATTAAATATCTGTTGAAAAGCTAACATAAGAGTATTACCTGTTTTGTTTTTTAAAGGGACAACCCACGCATATCTACTCCTCAAATCAATAACGGTTAAAGCATACTTGTACCCCTTATCATTATTGAGTTCAATCAAATCAGCAGACCAGATATAATCAACTTCCTTGGAATAAACTTTCCTTCTCTGAAACTTTGTGAATATTGGTTTATGTAATTCATCAGCTAATTGCTCTTCAGTCTTAATGGCATCATTAGAGCCTATAAGTTTTTTGAATTTCCAAGTCCAAGTTTCAATTTAGCACTAATCATCTTCTTCACGATGAACCTATCAACTTTTTCTCTCAAGGTTGGATTTTGTATCAGAGACAAATTATATAACATTTCTCTATCGGCTTCATGCTTTTCTTCCAACGTTGTGGTATTCCCATAATCAATATCGTGTCTCATGCACACTTCATCAACTCTATTGATTGGTTTACTCCAGGATTTAGGATTGTCTGCCTCATCTAATCTTTTATCCAAGTTTGTGCCTGGACCACAGAAAGAATACCCTGGAAGATGTAATTCCCCTGGTATTCCAGTAGTTGTAAATTTACTTCCTGATAAAAACTTTTGTATATCTCCTCCGAGTTTGTGTTTGGAGATAAATTGATTTTTTTTGAACCACACACCGAACATATACCTTTTTGTATAACCCTGTTATTTTTACTTTTAATATATGAAATATTTTTAGTATTAGTTTTCTTTTTACATTTGAGACAATAACTCATTTATTTATGAGAAAAATTTCTGCAGAGTGCAAAAACCTTTTTAGTTTCCAACATGCACATTTGAATCTTAATTTTTAAAACATAAAGAATCCTTAGAAATGCCTTCACTCTCTCCTCCATTTATTTAAGAAAAAACTTGAATTAAAATACATGTCTTCTCGATGTCGATAGTCTTGTCGAAAGTATTGTAAATAGACTTTTTAATTCTTTGTATTCCTCCCTGGTGAGATAAGTTAATTTCTTTAATACCTCTTCTTTTTTGAATCTCACTGGTTTCCATATTTTGATATTTATTCATTCTCTCTCTTTCCTCCCTCTCTCTCTTCTCTCTTTCCTCCTTCTCTCTCTCCTCCTCCTCCTTTTCCTCCTCTTCCCTCTCTTCTTCAACTCCTTCCTCATCCCTTACTATACTTGAATCGTTTACACCCCATAGAATATTATACATATATTCATCAGGATTTCTTGTTATTCCTGTATCCAAAATAATTTTTTACAACAGGATACCAATAAAATTTCTTTTGAATTTCTAAAAGAGCCTTACCTTTTCTTAACCTTATAATTTTTTCATTATTTAACATTCTAATTAAATCTAAAGTTGTCGGTTTATCAACATCAGCATAATGCCAATCTTTTATTGAAAATACCTCATTCTTATGTTGTAGAACATATTTATTAAAATACCGAATACCCTTTTCTTGAAGGTATGCTTGAACACAGAAATGATAATTTTCTTGAAGCCTTCTTGCTGTCATTTATGTATTAGAAATATATGTTAGAATAATATTATGGCACGAAACACCTCCCCATCTTCCCATAGTTAAATCATTTTGTATTTCCTTACTTATTATATATAATCCTGTTTTTTCTGTTTTCATGAGATAAACAAGGGCAAAACCATTATTATATTTACCCTTATTAAATTCTTTTATTTGTTGTTTACTAATCGTGGCTCCACAAAACTCATTCTCGATACCAAGTGGATAATATTCTTCCTTACGAGACTGATTTAATTGTTCCAGGTCTTCGAGGTTAATTTTAAATGACCAATTATACCCTAAATCATTCATATCATACCCCCATTGTTCTATTCTCATACAAACGATACGCCCTTCTTTATAAAAATTTATTTTAATTCGAACTGTGAATTCTGTATGACCTGGAGATAATATCAACACTTCTGTATCTTTAGAATACACAGCCGTTTTATTTAAGTATATATATTGTGATAAATCGCTTAATCTCACCAAGTCATTTGCGTCAGTCGGGCTTGGATAATTTTTTAATTTATAAGCATTTTTCATGTTAATATTTTTGTTTATATTATATTTATGTCGTTCAGCCTGTGCCTTTGTGTAATAATTTGATAAATCAATATCCAGTTCTTGAGATACACCAAAGATAGAACCATCTTTACCAACATAAGTCATTTATATTAGATTAAAAATAATATCATAAAATTTTTTATTTTTGTTGAGTTGAAATAACACATATAGACATAATTGACCACAACACTTGGAATTTAATTCTTGGACTTGAAATGTTTGATAAACACCATTCTGTAAGAATTTTATGACTTCAACAGGTGGTGGAAGACCAAAACTATCAAAATAATATTTGTCTTGACTATTAAAAATACAAACCCAATGAGAACCGTTCCCATCATTATCTTCTAAGTTCATAATAATATTCTTTGTATGTTTCGACACATTTGTTAATTCATCTCTCATATGAATTTTTAATTTCTTACAATATTTAGCAAGTTGTAAATTTGATGTTGTATTCTTTCCAAATTCTTTCAACCACTCATCAATGCTCATTTATTTATTAGAAAGATATAATCCATTACCTCTTTTCGTTAATTTTACACCTGCTTGTGCTATAGAAGAAAGCATATCTCCAACTAACAATCTCGCTTTATCAGGCAGACCTTCAAGTTTTTCAGCAAAATCTACAATTACACCACTTCCACTAATTTGTTTCTCCAACTCTTTGTTATGTCTTTCCAATTCTTTTTGAGCCTGGAGTTGAGCCTTCCTTTCGTTGGCAGTTTTGACCGCTGTTGAAATACCACCCGTCAATGCTCCAACCGCACTTAAACCAGCAAATAAAGGAATTAGAAATGGGAGAAATCCTCCACTCGTCTCTCTTATTGAATATTTTTTCAACATTGGTTTTGTCATTTTAATTTTAAGTGATTTTCAGTGTCATTCAAGATTTTAACCTGTTCTCTTGTGAGCAAAACATCAATTCTTACTGCTCCTTTTCTCTGAATTGTATTAACGTTAATCGTACAAGGCTTTTGATTTTGAACACAAGATGATAGTTTATGAAGATTGATTTGATTAACATATACCCCAGTTGGTACTTTGCCACTCATTTATTTAACAAAAAATTATGTGAGACTAATCATCACACCATTATCTGTATTAATCTGCAATTCTGTTTCTTCCAAAAGCAAACAATATGTATCAACTTCTTCACTCTCTCCTCTTTCAATGTATAGGGAAGTATCCACTCGATTAGACTTTATAGTTTCTTTTTGAGCGCTCAGGTCAAACGTATAGATTGTATACAAACTTTTAAATGCTGTCATATCCAAAATAGGTTCTTTATTTCCATTACTTTCACACACCTTTTGGTAAGACTTGTATGCTTCAGCAAAATCATTTTTTCCCAATTAATTTCCAATCTATCTCGTGGATAAAATGTTCCATCTAGAGAAACGCGAAGTTGTTTCACCTTAGCATTATCACTCAATGCATTATTCTTATCAGTCGCAGTATCACCATCTGGCTTTTTAAAAATCATCCACAGATATCGTGGCTTTCCTTCCAGAACACCCAAATTCCACGTGTAAGTAGTTTGATTGAGTTTAACGTGTTGACATCTTCTTTTGAGGTATGATACACTGAGTGGTTTTTTTGAGTTAAGTCTTCGATTCAACATCTCTTCTGTTTTAAGATTAGGAGTATATTCACTGATATACCAACTCATCTCCTCAATTACAAATTTATTCTGATCACCAAAAGCATTACCAACACCAAAAAGCAATCTATTTTCATTATCATTCCTTTGTAGTTGAAATCTAATTTTAAGACCATACAGAACTTTATCATAATCACAAAATCCAAATATACCTTTAAGAGGAACTGCCACAGTAAAACTATTTTCTGCTTTTGTATCATCATTATACATTCCTTTCCTTTGAATATATCCAGGGTCTGTGTTTGTTCCCGTTGACATATCAGGAATAAAACCTTCGACAGACCCCTTTCCCATTCTATCACTGAATGTATAGAGTGTAAATTTCATCATTTCAGATACAGCAGAGACATAATCAACCGCTTCAACTTCTTGTGTTCCAATATACAATCGCACACTATCAAACATTTTCCAGAAGAAATCATTTACAAGTGTAGCGTTTGTGTTATTCCCAGCCTTAGTGAATTTAAATTTACACAACAAGAAACTTTCGGAGAGATTCAAATAGGTTTGTTGATTATTTATTTCAAAACTTTTTGTACCATTTGTATTCCAGTCTGTTCCAGTTATTGCATTTACCTTGAAGTAATCTTCGCTTTTTTGTGGAGTTTGAGATAATAATAGTATTATCCAAATCATACATACTATCAATTGCTTCCATTCTTATATTTATTTAGGAAAAAGATGTTAAAACTTTTGAAACCCTGATCCAAGTATTTGAATTATTTTCTGTCGTTCTTGGGGGGACAACTGAGTTTTACCTTTCTTAATTTCTTTTATTGCTTGTAATTTATGAGATTCTTTCTGAGCATCTTTTATACTCTTTACAGCACCTGCTACATTTCCCACAGCAGAAGCAGTTGAACCAATTAGGTCTTTATGTTTAAGAACAGTTGAACCAATACCCATGAGAGTATCAATTATCCCATCTCCTCTAAATTGATGTCCAACACCCCTTTGTCTCTTAGGTTTATAGTATCCTCTACCAAGATACATACCTTCACCCTTGTAGTACGGGAAAAGGAACATCCCATCCCCTGTAATTATTTTATATTTTCCCAACTCGTGCTTCCTCACAATAACCATCGTATTTATTTATTGAAAAACTTCACGTAGGTGAATTCTGATGGATATAACTTCTCCATTAAAAGAAATCACCACGATTATCTTGGTCGGTTATCCTAAAATTTACTCTGTGTATGGTTTTTCCTGACACAGGTAGATAAACCAAATTTTTAGGCTCCATATTGAATTTATAACCAATTGGGGTTGAGTATGCGCTGAATGAAAATATTGTATTTGTTTTTAATCCATCATTATAAGCACCATCAATCAAATCACAGTGAATTAACACCGAATTTATTCCTGAGGATATTTGAATGACATTATCACTGTAAAACGTCCCATTAGTTTCAATCTTTTTTGAGGAGAAACCTAATAACTCTCTAAATGAATTATCAATTGTGAAATCAACCTTGTAGTTATTTTTAACTTTAATCGTTGATTTTGAAGTATGTTTTTGAATGTTTATAACAATATTTTTTGGTTCATCACCCTGTTCTTTCATAAGACGAGCAATTTCGGAAGATATTTGAGAAATCTCGTATGCTCGGTGAGACTGTTATCGTTTTGTATCCACTTCCCGGATTATAACTAAACTTGTCATTTTTCTCGGTTATATTAAATAAGGTATTATAAGTCTCCATGGACAATAAAGATGCCTCATATTCTTTTGTTGTGTCAAGTTGTAGTGGGTATGGGAATGAAGATGTGTGGTCGCTTGTTGTGAAATTAAAACTCAGGATTGTGCTTCTCATCTTATTTAATATGAGTTAAAATGTCTTTATATTGAGATTTATTAATTATTTTCATGTTCATCAACTGGTCTAAAATGGCTGATGCTTCATTAAAACAATTGTTATTTCCAGCCTTCTTACTGCCGAACAACAATAACAGTCTATTAACTAATTGCGATGGGTCATTTGGAAGAAAACTAATACCTGAACCAAGGATACTTAAAGCCTGAATAATGTGTTTCTCCTTCTCATTCTTCCTACTTTTACCAGAAAGAATAACCTTATAATTTAGAGTGTTCAGCAAATCAATATATACTCTATCATCATTATTTTCCATATCCAATGGTTTATCAATATACTTTGATTCATCCCTCACAGTTGAACCTTGTCTTCCATCTTTTGTGAGAAGAAACATTAATCTCGGAGTTAGTTTAACAGGGGGTTGAGCAGAACTTAAGAACCTTAATTCATCATTAAATATCAATACCTTTTCTTGAACAAGAAGAAATATTGCTGGTTGTTCTGTTGGAATGAGTCCTGCTTTGGTTTTTGAATCCGCTGAATATTCATTGTTTTGAACAGCATTCACAATATAATCAGGAGGTTGATTAATCTCTTCCAGTTGTTGAAATAAACCTTCATCATCATATTCTCATTCTCCTAAATGCTCTAATTCTTCCTCCGTCATTTGACTGAAATCTTTTAACATTTGAAGCTTTCTAGGAGTATATTCTACTGTGGGAACTGTGGAAACATCTTTCATTTTTTCTTGGGAAGTTTTTAAAAGTGGTTTAAAAAATTTCTCTTGTTTTTTTTCAAATGCTTCTTCGCCCGTTAGTTTCTGTCTGCGTTTCTTCTTTATGTCTTCCTGTTGTTTTACAACTTTTGAAACCAACTCTTGATGTTCCTTAAATCTTCTTGCTCTTTCTTTTGTATCCATTTATTTATTGTAAAATATCATTTAATGAATTGTAAAGATCAACAGGGAAATTTTCCTTTTCTTCATCATTCAAGTAGATGTGTTCAAATAAATCCTTTTCTTTAAATATTTCATCAAATTCTTTATTAACATTAATGCGAGTTGTAATTTCTTCTTCACTAATCCTTGCATCTCTGCTTTTCATACGTTTGTGTTGAGTTTCTTCATCAACATCAAAACCGAATGATAAAATCTTCACTCCGCTCAGATATTTAATAATTTGTCTCGTTCCTTCTGGATTAGTTTCTAATATCCCAACACCACCAGATTTTAGTTTCTTTAACTCACTCTTACAATGTGAATATTTTGTTGTACCAAGAGAAACCTCCTCAAATATTTGTCCTTCATTCCTCAATCGCATATGTTCCTCCACTGAAATATAGTGATAATCTTCACCTTTTACTTCTCCAGGTCTTATTGCTCTAGTTGTTGTTGATACAATGCGTATCACGGGGTGTTTTTTAAGTAAATTTACAATATTCTCATTTGTACTACACAAGAACCTTGATTTATGAAATTTTTTTCCAGAAGCAGATTTACCCACAAGATTTATAATAATAGTTATCATTTATATATGTAATTGTTTATAAAACAAAAAATATATCCCTTAATATCTCATCTTGTTTCACAACAATATATTTATATTTTTCAGTCGTGTGCTTCATATAATCCTCAAATTTCTTTTTACTACATAATGTAGAACAATTATCTCTCCAAAAATTATTGATATCTATTGAATTTAACTTGAATAAAATAAAAGTATTAGCATTGTTTCTGATGGAACGACGAGGAAGTTGAAAGTACGATTGACTAAGATAAATACAATTACAAGAAGAATGTCTCCCTCTTGTGTAGTAGCTGTCCATTACCGTTTGGTTTCTCTCATTAACACAATCATCAAAGATAACGAGGTTCTTTTTTGATTTATCCAAATCTTGGGGAGACGGTATATCATCCGTATTATCACTAAGAATACAAGTTATAAGATTTGATTTCTTTTTACATCTCTGTGTATCACAAAATAGTTGAATTATATCTTCAATGTTATAATCATTTAGGTTTTTTGACGTTTAAATAAACCTATTATATCTTCTTTTGAAGACCAGCATTAAAACCTTGTGAGAGTAGTTGATACTCTGGTTGAAAACTCGACTTTGTGAAAATTATTAAATTATCATAATCTAAAAAGTTGGGAGTGAGGAGCATTTTTAAAAGTAAGCAGGTTTTTCCACATCCACTTGAACCAACTATGAGACATCTTAATGAATTTGGGAGATTTTTATGGTTGTTAAATTTTATCTTATTTTCCCAAATAGGTAAAAAATCATTCATTTATATATTTGAAAAACAGGTTATTTAATTTATTATTAGCTTTTTTAGAAACTCTATATTTTATCCTAAGTTCAGGTTTAATTTCAAGATAATCCATTATTTTATTTATACAATATCTTGTGTTGATATTTCCCTGAAAATTACATCCATGAATAATATACAACAACAATCCTTTGAACATTTCTCTTATACGTTCAGTTTCTTCCCTTGTAAGGAAAGGTGTGTTATCATCCTCATACTTTACATTCATTTCTCTAATCAATCTTGTAAAGTAATTCATTTTTGGTGTAAATCTAAAAGAATTATTTTCCTTTTTATATTTTTTATTATCATTAATTAGAAGATAATCACAGAATATACATTGTTTATAGGCTTTTGACTCTGTGTTTAATCCCCGTCTTTCACACGCAGGACAA
The DNA here is from genome assembly GCF_056783735.1 of Eptatretus burgeri. Taxonomy (NCBI): domain Eukaryota; kingdom Metazoa; phylum Chordata; class Myxini; order Myxiniformes; family Myxinidae; genus Eptatretus; species Eptatretus burgeri. Next base: position 100,846,614 of record NC_140971.1, read on the forward strand.
TTCTCAAATTTGTCATATGGAGAATCAGGAAAGTCTAGCATATTTATAAAGTAAAACTTTACTTAAACTGAAATTCATCTATACTTTCAGTTGTATATTACCATCGATATCGATATACTTTTTTCATTATCAGATTCAACGACAACATTTTTTATATTAAAGGTAATTTTAAAATTATCGTTAACTACTATTGAACGAAATGTCATTTCACCTGATATATTAACATCCTTTATTTCATCAAGATTTACATCTTTAGGGTTGTTGAAAAAAATACAAATTTCTCCTTGCATATTACAGATGGTCTTATCTTTTCTTTCTAAAGCTTCATCCATAAGGTTTTTGTTCTTTGATACTTTTTCTTGTTTCATTGCTTTTTCTAGTTTTGAATATATTACTAGAAGGAGAGGAGAAACTTTTGTTAGAGATACTTTAATTGATGTTCTACCAGGTATACTAAAAGCCCTTCCACTGAAGGAAATTGAAGAACTCATATTATTTACCATAATAGTTTTTATCCAATAGTTGTTATATTTATCTTTGTTCAATTTTACATCCTTGACATATTTCTCAGTATCTTTAACAGATGAAGAGATTGATTGAAACTTGTCTTTTGTGTCTTGAAACATTGTATTTATTAAGTGAAAAAGTTGGAGGATAAAATGTTTTTAAGCACAGATTCACCTATAAATTAAACGAAATTTTCATCAAGAAAATTTTAGTTCAAGCAAAGTTTTATTCTATAAATATGGTGAATACAACGTACTGCGATGTTTGTAATCACGAATATAAACATTATAGAAAACACCTCCGAACCAACAAACACACATTTAATCTATTTCATCAAATATCTCCTCTTGAGTTGGAAAGAAAACATTGTGATATCTGTTCAAAGGATGTTTTGAAGAGTAGTTATAATCAACATCTTCAATCACAAAAACACAAGAAAAATGAGTTTAAAGTAAAGGGAGACTATTATATTAAAAACACTGATGAGGCATTTAAAGGGCATATAAAAATAAGGATTTTTCAATTTGGAGAACCCGGTCCATCATCAATAGCTGAATCAATTGAAATAGTGAAACCCGATGTTGAAAAATTTATTAAAAAGACATTAAAAGAAATAAAAACTTTAAAGTTTTATATGGGAGTGAAAATGAATATGAAAAGACAAGATGAAGAACAAACTCCTTATATGAGAACAGATCTTCATTTTATAACATCATTTCAAGATTTTTTGAATAGTGGGGTTTATGAAGAACTATCAAGACAAGAGGAGGATGTTGATAATACAGTGGTAGGAAGTGGATTCAATATTAAAAAAATCATCTTTTTAGATATACACATTCTAAAATCAAACCCTCTTAAAGCTTCTTCTTATATTGAATTACCAAAAGAAATAAAACTAAAGAAGGCAGTTGTTAATATTAAGAACAATGATAATAAATGTTTTCTCTGGTCTGTTCTTGCTCACTTACATCCACCAAAATGTAATTCAGAAAGAGTAAAACAATATATGAAATATGAGAATACCTTGGACATTAAAGATTTTAAATTCCCAATGCCATTAACAGATATTCCTAAATTTGAGAAAAAGAATAATCTTTCTATTAATGTATATGGATTAACGGATACAAACAAAGTTCAAATATTAAAAATTTCAAACAACTATAAAAATGAAGAAACACACATTGACCTTTTATATTTTAGTGTTGGAAAGAATTCACATTACACATACATCAATAATTTATCAAGATTAATCTCTTCTCAGGTATTCAGAACAGCAAACAAAATATATCCTTGTAAGCGATGTCTTAATTCATTTCATACAAAAGAACGATTAGAACAACATTCAAAATATTGTAGTAATCATAAATCAGCTGTAATTACAATGCCTAAACCTGGTGAAAAGATTTATTTTGAAGATTATAATAAATCTATCATGCACCCATTTGTGATATACGCTGATTTTGAATGTATCCTTAAAAAGATAAATACTGCTTCTCCTAATCCAAAAGAACCATATACAAATAAATATCAAAAACATATTCCTTGTGGTTTTTGTTATTATATCAAATCATCTGTTGGAGAAAAGTATAACAAACTTGAACATTATCGTGGAAAAAATGCTTCACAAGAGTTTGTAAAACGATTAGAAAAGGATTGTATAAGACTCACTAAATTAATGAAAGAAACAAATGAACCGATGAAATTAACCAAAGAAGAAAAATTAGAATTTAGAATGAACAATATCTGTCATATTTGTGAGGGGGAAATTAAGGAGTTTAAAGTTAGAGACCATTGTCATCTTACTGGTAAATATAGAGGTCCCGCTCATTCCTGTTGTAATCTTAATTATAAATTACCTTCTTTTATTCCAGTCTTTCTTCACAACAGCGCCAACTATGATACACATCTATTTATAAATGAACTTTCAAAAACACCAGGGAATATTTCTGCTATAACAAACACAAGTCAAAAGTATATTTCATTTTCAAAAATGATATTCACAAAACCTATAACTCGTATTAGGTTTTTAGATTCTTACAAGTTTATGGGAACACCACTAGCCTACCTCGCATCAAATCTAAGCTCCACAGACTCTTTTCCAAATCTTAATTCATTCTTTCCAAAAGAGGAAATTCTCACTAAAGAGGAAATTCAGATTAAAGATGAAATTCTGATTAAAGAAGGAATTCTTACGAGAGAGGAAATTCAAACAAGGAATGAAATTCAAAGTAAAGAGAAAATTCTTACAAGTAAGGGAATTTATCCTTATGATTATATGGATTCATTTATGAGATTTAAAGAAACACAACTTCCTTCAAAAGAAAGTTTCTATAATAACCTTTATGAAGAAGAGATAAGTGATAAGGAATATAAACACGCACAAGAAATATGGAAAATATTTAAGATAAAGAACCTTGGAGAATATCACGATTTATATCTAAAAACAGATGTTTTATTGTTGGCTGATGTGTTTGAAGCTTTTAGATCACTCTGTCATAATAAAAATTGTTATGGATTAGATCCTGCCCACTATTTCACAGCTCCTGGTTTAGCTTGGAGTGCAATGTTGAAAATGACAAAACAAGATATAGATTTAATCAGTGATGTGGATATGCTTTTGATGATTTAGAAGTCCAAGAGAGGTGGAATATCACAAGTATGTTCAAAAAGATATGCTAAAGCAAATAATAAATATCTCCCAAATTATGATAGTGAAAAAGATAGTAATTATTTGATGTATTTTGATGCTAATAATTTGTATGGATGGGCAATGTCTCAATCTCTACCTTATGGTAAATTAGAGT
>NC_140971.1:100854924-100857424 GCF_056783735.1 Eptatretus burgeri
GTGTATATGTATGTTTGTGTGTATGTGTATTTTTATGTGTGTATGTATTTATGTGTATATGTATGTGTATATTTATACGTATATGTGTGTGTGCATATGTATGTATCTATGTGTATATGTATATGTATGTATGTATGTGTATATTTACGTGTTTATGTATGAATGTATGAAAACCTACACATACATACATACATACATATATACATATGTATGTATGTGTATATTAATGTGTATACGTATGTGTGTACGTGTATATTTATGTGTATATGTATGTCTGTGTATGTGTATATTTATATGTATGTATGTGTATATTTATGTGTATATGTATGTATGTATATATTTTTGTGTATATGTGTGTATGTGTATATTTATGTGTATATGTATGTTTGTATATATTTATGTGTATATGTAAGTACGTGTATATGTATGTGCGTGTATATTTATGTGTATATGTATGTATGTGTGTATTTATGTTTTTTTCTGTATGTGTATATTTATGTGTATGTGTATATTTATGTGTATATGTGTATATTTATGTGTGTATGTATGTGTATATGTATGTTTGTGTATATTTGTATGTATGTGAATATGTTTGTATGTGTATATGTATTTATGTGTACATGTATGTGTGTATTTATATGTATATGTGTGTTTGTGTATATGTATGTATGTTGTATGTATGTATGTGTTTATTTATGTGTATATGTATGTACATGTGTATGTGTATATTTATGTGTATATTTATATGTATGCAGTCGTATATTTATGTATATGTGTATGTGTACATTTAACGGTATTTGTATGTATGTGTGTATATTGATGTGTATATGTTTCAATCGACATGAACCAACCAGGCAGAGGTACTAGGTCGCTGGCAGCAACATTTTAACGAGCTCCTCAACAGACCATCGCATGTTGATCAGCGCAGCATAGACCAACTGCCTCAAAAACCTGTGATTCAGCATCTTGCGAATGAACCAACTGAACAAGAAATTCGTAAGGCTATAAATTTGTTTATACATATATATAAACATATATATATATGTATATATATATTTGGCGATATGAAGAAGTGCCCCAACAACTGAAGGATGCTCTCTCTCATTGTTACTATTTTCAAATGGAAGGGCAACCGTTCGGAATGTGGAAATCATAGAGGAATTTCCCTCCTAAGTTCATGCTCCAAAATACTAGCTAAAATTCTTCAGATACGCCTTGTAAATTCAATTCTAGACGAAAATGTTTCGGAGTCACAGTGTGGTTTTCGAGGTTACCGTGGTACCACGGATATGGTGTTCTCAGCTCGCCAACTTCTGGAGAAGTGCATCGAGCAGAATATTGGGCTATATGCGGTTTTTGTTGACCTAACTAAAGCTTTCGATACAGTCTCACGTGTTGCGCTATGGCAAATTCTTCTCAAAATTGGCTGCCCACAGAAATTTGTAAGAGTGCTACAACAGCTACATGATGGAATGCAAGCAAGAGTGTGTGCTGATGGGAAGTTCTCCCAGGCGTTCAATATCAGCAACAGGGTGAAGCAAGGATGTGTTGTGGCGCCTATCTTATTTGTGCTGTTCTTTTCAACCATGCTCAAGGAAGCCTTGAAAACAAATGACAACGGTGTTCGCATAAAATTTAGAACGGATGGTGGCATTTTCAATCTGCGTCGACTCCGGGCTAAAACCAAAACCATTGACCTGCTTGTTAGAGATCTCCTGTTTGCCGATGATTGCGGATTATTTTCTCACACCGAGGAGGGCTTACAATCGCTCATGAATGCTTTCGCAGTCGTATCTTCTAATTTCAGTCTAACGATCAGCACAAACAAAACGGAAGTCATGTATCAACCACCCCCAGGTGTTACACATCACTCACCCACGATCCTTGTCAATGGAGAAGAGTTGAAGACGACCAAAACTTTCCCTTATATCGGAAGTATCTTGTCTGATGATGGACAGCTTGATCATGAAATTGTCAGCAGAATCTCCAAAGCCAGCTCTTCTTTTGGCAGGCTCAGAGAACGGGTTTGGAACAGCCATGACATTAAACTTGCTACCAAAATAGCAGTCTATCGGGCAGTAGTTGTTAGCACACTGCTATATGGAGCGGAGACGTGGACGGTATACAGGAGACATATCCGACAGCTTGAAGCTTTTCAGCAAAGATGCTTGAGAAACATCCTGAAAACAAATTGGGAAGAAAAAGTTTCGAATATCGAAATGTTGGCAAAACAAAGTGCTGCAGCATCGAAAGCATCATCTGAAAGCATCATCTGCAATGGTCTGGTCATTTAGTCAGAATGAATGACTTGCGTTTACCCAAGTCAATCTTTTATGGTGAGCTAAGAAATGGGTCCAGAAAGTTGGGTAAACCAAGGGAACGTTTCAAGGACATGTTGGCCGATACAATGAGGAAGTATGATATCCCTGAGTCATCATGGGAAGAACTTGCCAAGAATCGTTCGCAGTGGAGGGGAAGAGTACACACCGGGGTGCAAAGG
>NC_140971.1:100867424-100872424 GCF_056783735.1 Eptatretus burgeri
AGATATGACAGAAGTAAATAGATACTATTATTTTAAATAATTTATTTCTTGACATTTGAAGTACATTTGATCCATTTTAATACATAAAACTAGTATTTTGTAGACTTGCCATTTGCAGATTTCAACGCTTTTACTCTTTCAGGCAAAGAACTAACGAGTTCTGAAATGTTCTCTTGTGGGATTTCTGCCAAGGCTTCACACGAAAGGTTTGGCAATTCTGCTCGTGATGTTGGTTTCCTGGACTTTTTGTGCACAGCTCGATCCAATATGGCCCAGAGTTGTTCAATGGAATTCATGTCAGGGGACCGACATGGCCATGGAAGTAGTTTGATCCCATTTCTGTCCTGCCATTCTTTGGTCATTTTTGCAGTGTGGCATGGAGCTCCATCTTCCATGAACAGAGTTTTGTTTTTGACCATCTGACCAGTGGAGAAACCAGGGAGACGTCCGTCCATCCTCAAGGATGGAAATATGTATCGTAGAGTTGATGTTGCCAACACACTCCACAAGCTCTGACCGACAAGCTCTCCAGATTGCTCCCCACACCATCACTGAAAAACCACCGTGTTTGACAGTTGGCTGCAATCCGTTCAAAGAGAACTCTTGACTGGGAAGTCTCCAGACTCTTATGCATCCACTGTCAGAAAATTGAGTAGATTTGGACTCATCTGAAAAAAAGACAGTGGCAACAGTACTCCAAGTGTTTGTTGGCCATCTCATCAGCCCACTTCTTTCTCCTTTGAATGTTGGCTGGTATTGGACAAGGTTTTCTCTGAGGTGCTCTCCCATAGTAGCCCAGTTGATGAAGGTACTGGATGGCAGTTGTTGAGGTAACTTGGACCTCCTCTGCAACATCTGCTGCCTTGCAACGGGGAGTTTTCTCAATGGACCGCTTGACAGCTCGAAGACTTCTTTCTAAGGTCCCAGGTCGACCAGACCAGGAAGCTGTGGATTTCTTGCCTTCGCTGGTGAATTGCACAATCACCCGATTGACCGTAGAAAGCGGAATGCCAAGGTTCTGAGCTATCTGATGCTGGCTGACTCCACCTTCCAAATGGCCAACATTTCGTCCTCTTTGAAAATCGGAAAGTTTGTGTGCTCCCTGGGTTCGAGGCATCGGTAATTGTGATACACGACCTTGGAACTCATATCTGCAAAGAAAAAGTCGAATATTCATACCAATCACTGAGTAAAACTGCGCTATGCAGATGAAATGAAGAAATTTAAGGTGTCTATTTACCACTGTCTTGTCTCTGTACGTATGTGTGTGTATATGTATGTTGTTGTTCGTCTTTCGGCTGCTCCCGTTAGGGGTCGCCACAGCGGATCATCCGTTATGATCCGCATACTGATTTGGCATCGGTTTTACGCCGGATGCCCTTCCTGACGCAAACCTGGTCGCCTCTTACGACACAGGGATAAGGATTGGGTTTCACCATGATTCTGGGCTGCCCTACACACTCTCATAGCGTGGCCCAGTGCAGAGCTCTCATCATCAAGCGATCCTCCAACCCAAGCCTCCGAGTCGCCGGATTTCAGGCGCACGCCACTCCGCCCAGTATTGTGTGTATATGTATGTATATATGTATGTATGTATGTATATATATATATATATATATATATATATATATATATATATATATATATATATATATATATATATATATATAATAGGGTGGTCCAAAAAAGTCGAAAAAAATAGAATGTTGCTCCACAAGCTTAAAATTATTCTAATATGATCCAGTAACGCGCATAATTTCTTTTAGCTTGATCGGAGGTGATTTAGAGGTCGCTCCAAATGGTGACTTTTAGTCTCATGACTTGAATAAATTAGGGTATGGTCAGGTACGATTACGGGTACTTCTGGATGTCCGAGGTGGAAATAGAGTGCATTTTCGAACTCTATGGGGTCGATTTACTCTAAGAAATGACTGCACCGACATAGAATTCACTACCATTTCGAAAATATGACCTAAAACAAGATTTATCATGAAACTAATTCAACCAACTCATGAAACTAAAAGTCGTCAGATGGAGCGACCTCTAAATCACCTCCGATCAACTTAAATTTTTTGAGGCGCATTATTGAATCATAGTGGAATAATTTTAAGCTTGTGGAGCAACATTCTATTTTTTCGACTTTTTTGGACCACCCTAATATCTTCTTCTTCTTCTTCTTCTTCTTCTTCTTCTTCTTCTTCTTCTTCTTCTTCCTCTTTCGGCTTGCTCCCGTTCGGGGTCGCCACAACGGATCAACCGTCTCCATTTCACTCTATCCTCCACATCTTCCATTGACACTCCAACCACCCGTATGTCCGCCCTCACCATATCCATGAACCTCTTCTTTGGTCTTCCTCTTCTCCTCCTGCCTGGCGGCTCCATCTTCAACATCCTTCTCCCGATATACTCCGTTTCCCTCCTGTGCACATGTCCAAACCATCTCAATCTCGCCTCTCTCACTTTGTCTCCAAACCGTCCTACCTGCGCTGTCCCTCTAATATACTCATTCCTTATCCTGTCCATCCTCGTCACTCCCAACGAGAATCGCAGCATCTTTAACTCTGCCACCTCCAGCTCCGCTTCCTGTCTTTTTGTTAGCGTCACCGCCTCCAAACCATACAACATAACTGGTCTCACTACCGTCTTATATACTATCCCCTTCACTCTTGCAGCTACCCTTCTGTCACAAATCACTCCTGCAACTCTTCTCCACCCACTCCATCCTGCCTGCACTCTCTTTTTCACTTCTCTCCCACACTCTCCGTTACTTTGGACAGTTGATCCCAAGTATTTAAACCAATCCACCTTCCCAACCTCAACTCCTTGCAACCGCACCATACCACCACCCTCCCTCTCATTTACGCACATGACCTCCGTCTTACTCCGACTGACTATCATTCCCCTTCTCTCCAGTGCGTACCTCCACGACTCGAGGCTCGCCTCAGCCTGCTCCCTACTCTCCCTACAGATCATGTACCTCACCATCCGCGAACATCCTTCATGTACCTCACCATCCCTCACCATCCGCGAACATCATAGTCCATGGGGGCTCCAGTCTGATCTCGTCTGTCAACCTGTCCATCACCATTGCAAACAGGAAAGGGCTCAGAGTCGATCCTTGGTGCAATTCCACTTTTACCTGAAACCAGTCCGTCATTCCTACCGCACACCTCACTGCTGTCACACTGTCCTCTTACATATCCTGCACGATCCTCACATACTTCTCCACCACTCCCGACTTCCTCATACAATGCCACAACTCCTCTCTTGGCACCCTATCATAAGCTTTCTCTAAATCCACAAACACACAATGGAACTCCTTCTGGCCTTCCCTATACTTCTCCATCAACATTCTCAAAGCAAACATCGCATCAGTGGTGCTCTTTCCTGGCATGAACCCATATTGCTGCTCACAGATCGTCACCTCTCCTCTCAACCTCGCTTCCACTACTCTTTCCCACAACTTCATGGTGTGGCTTAACAACTTTATCCCTCTGTAATTTCCACAGCTCTGCACATCACCCTTATTCTTGAAAATCGGAACCAGTACACTTAATCTCCACTCCTCCGGCATACTCTCACTTTCCAAGACTTTATTAAACAATCTTGTTAATAACCCCACTGCCATCTCTCCGAAGCACTTCCATGCCTCCACTGGTATACCATCTGGGCCAACCGCCTTTCCACTTTTCATCTTCTTCATAGCAGTCCTCACTTCATCCTTACTGATCCACCCCACTTCCAGATTCACTATCTCCACCTCTTCCAACCTTCTCTCTCTCTCTCATTTTCTTCATTCATCTGCTCCTCAAAGTACTCCATCCACCTTCTCAACACACTCTCCTTGCTCGTCAGCACATTCCCATTTGCGTCCTTTATCACCCGAACCTGCAGCACATCCTTCCCAGCTCGGTCCCTCTGTCTTGCCAATCCGTATAAATCCTTTTCCCCTTCTTTTGTATCCAACTTCTCATACAGCTCGTCATATGCCTTTTCCTTGGCCTTTGCCACCTCTCTTTTTGCCTTTCGCCGCCACTCCTTGTACTCCTGCCTACTTTCTTCATCTCTCTGACTATCCCACTTCTTTTTCACCAACCCCTTCTTCCTTATACTTTTCTGTACTTCCTCATTCCACCACCAAGTCTCCTTATCTTCCTTCCTCTCTCCAGATGTCACACCAAGTACCTTCCGAGCTATCTCCCTCACAACTTCTGCTGTCGTTGCCCAATCATCCCACCCATCTTTACCACCATCCAACGCCTGTCTCACCTCCTCCCTAAATTTCACGCAACAGTCTTCCTCCTTCAGCTTCCACCATCTGGTCCTTGGTTCAGCCCTCACTCTCTTCCTCAACCCCACCTCCAAAGTCATCCTACAGACCACCAATCGATGCTGTCGAGCTACACTCTCCCCTGCCACCACCTTACAGTCACCAATCTCTTTCAGGTTGCATCTCCTGCTTAAGATGTAATCCACCTGTGTGCACTTTCCTCCACTCTTGTATGTCACCCTGTGTTCCTCCTTCTTCTTGAAATACGTATTTACCACTGCCATTTCCATTCTTTTTGCAAACTCTACCACCATTTGCCCTTCCACATTTCTCTTGTTGAGACCGTACCTACCCATCACCTCCTCATCCTCTTTATTCCCTTCCCCCACATGCCCATTGAAATCTGCTCCAATCACCACTCTTTCATCCTTGGATACACTCTCCACCACTTCATCTAACTCACTCCAGAAATCTTCTTTATACTCCATCTCACATCCCATATGTGGGGCATATGCACTGATGACATTCATCATCACCCCTTCAATTTCCAACTTCACACTCATCACTCGGTCAGACACTCTCCTCACCTCCAATACCCTCTTGACATAATCTTCCTTCAGGATTACCCCGACACCATTTCTCCTCCCATGCACACCATGGTAGAACAGTTTGAAACCACCTCCAATGCTCCGAGCCTTACTCCCCATCCACTTGGTCTCTTGTACAAACA
>NC_140971.1:100874924-100877424 GCF_056783735.1 Eptatretus burgeri
AAATTTGACATTTTGTAACCAAGGGAGATAGACTAAGCACAGCTAAAATAACAGCATAACGGGTTGTCTCCCTTTGAATGATTATGAATGATGAGTGAAATAATATCCTCATTTCTTGAACACACAAACTGTTCAATTTATTTAATGGTACCAAACCAATAAATAAAATAAACATTGAATGATAGGAAATTATGATTATAATAAAATATAATATAATATAATTATATAAAATACTTACTTGAAATTTGTAAAACGGTAAATTATTAATAAGGTTATGATTATCAATTTTTTTAAATTATAGAAATTGTTCTAAAGTTTATGGCTTTGGAATCAAACCGACTGAGAAAATGAATCGTACTGATATTTAATGCAATTTTAAAAACAAAACAATTAAGGAACAATTTTAAAGTTGTGGTTTTAATTTAGAGAATATTTTTTTATATTACTGATGACTGCTGATGTATTTAATAAATTGTAATATGAACTATGTTGCAGTGGATCTGCAGATAGAGGTTGATGTAAAACCGGCACCAGCCAACACAGCAACTACTGCTACACCGAGACCAACAACAATTCAGGACTTTGTCACAAAGGATGAGGTGCTAAAGGCAGAGATTATTTGGGCTTTACATGTTATAGAGTCCCACCAATCATACAGGTCCTGTCAAGGTATTGGAACACTCTTTCACAGGATGTTCCCAGATCGTGGCATTGCATCACAATTTCAATGTGCAGAAAAAAAGGCTTCCGACTTCAACGTATTTGGTCTTGCACCACACTTCAAAGCACTTCTGAAACAAAAGGTTAACAGCAGTTACATGCTACTCTTTGATGAGTCCTTGAATAAAAAAAAAAATCAGAAGAAGCAAATGGATTTTTCATCCGTATTTGGGACAATGATGAGGTAAAATCACGATACTTGGACTCAAAGTTTGTCGGCCATTGTACTGCTGATGACATGCTGGAGGAATTTAACACCGTGTTGGAGGGTTTAAATCCACGCAACCTGATACAGATCAGCATGGACGGGCCCAGTGTGAATTGGAAATTCCATCGCAGCATGCAATCACAAATGGAGACAAATTACGGGAAATCCTTGTTGGACGTCTGCTCATGTGGACTGCACATCCTCCATGGTGCGTTTCAGACTGGCGTGGAGAAGTCGGTGATAGGAATTTCTTCACTTTGAAGGGCCCTATACACCCTGTTTCGTGACTCACCTGCGCGTAGAGAGGACTATCTTCGTGTCACTGATGGCACCAAGCTACCGTTAAAATTCTGCAAAACAAGATGGTTAGACAACTCACCTTGCGCACAAAGAGCGATATAAATATGGGACAGTGCTTGCAAGTATGTTGGAGAAGTGAGAAAATAATCAGTTCCTAACCCCGACAACCAGTCCTTTTCCACTGTGGAAAAATTTGTTCAAACTCCCCTCACACTGGCAAGATTGAAATTCTTCTTTGCCGTATCCCAGGAAATTTCGCCATTCCTGACAACCTATCAAGATGATCGGCCCTTGTTGCCTTTTATTTCACTTGATTTGCATGAGTTTATGCTAAGCTTACTTCAGAGATTTGTAAAGCACTCAGTCACAGAACCTCTCACACCTGTAAAGCTGGCGTCGTTTGATGTAAGAAAAGATGACAACTACGCCGATCTGTCCAAGATTGACATTGGACTGGCTGCCGACAAAGCTCTGAAAGAAGCTGTTCGCTCCAAGAAAGCATCCGATAGAGCAGTTTTCAAGTTTCACAATGAATGCAGACGGCTTCTTGTGCAATTAGTGTCAAAGCTGATTGAAAAGGCACCAATCAAATATGCCCTTGCCAGACACTTAGCACGTCTGGACCGAAGACATTTCAACGAAAAGGAAGTAGGCATCCGCTACATGCACAGAGCAGTGAGTGCCCTTTGTGACACCAAGTGGATAACACCAGAAAATGGTGATGAGACTGTCTGCCAGTACTCAATATATCTGACTGACGCTTCAGTCAAACACGCACACTTCGATCGAAAGAAAGATCGCCTCGACTATCTGTGGCATGCAGACATTGCAAAAAAAGTCGGAGTTCAGTAATCTGTGGGAGGTTGTGAGACAACTTTTGCTGCTGTCCCATGGACAGGCTACGGTTGAATGGGGCTTCTTGATAAACAAAGGAATTGAGGTGGAAAATCTGAGAGACGAGTCCTTAATTGCCCAGAGAGTAATCTGTGATCATCTTCACAATGTCGGAGGGTTGCAGAAAGTTGAACTCGACAAGAAGCTGCTATTGTCTGCAAGTGCTGCACGAAGGAAGTACCAAGATTACTTGGATGAGCAGAAGCGAAATAAACAGCCAGCCTCTGTCTCGGACAGAAAACAAAAGATAGAAGAAGAATTATCGGACTTAAAATCGTGCCAAAAAAAGACTCAAAACAGACATTGACTCGATGCAAAAAACGGCGGACAAGTTTTCAGAGAGATAGAGAGAGATAGAGAGAGATAGAGAGAGATAGA
>NC_140971.1:100887424-100914924 GCF_056783735.1 Eptatretus burgeri
GCGTGATAGGCGGCTCACAGGACAGCAGCTTTAAGCACAGCTTAACAATGGTCGAAGTAAGGAAGTCTCGGTTTCAACTGTGAAAAGAAGACTTTGAGCTGCAAGTTTGACAGGTTGAGTGGCAGTAAGAAAGCCATTGCTAAGATGGCAAAATAAGAAAAAGAGGCTTGCCTGGGCCATGAAGCAACGCCAGTGGACTACTGAAAACTGGAAGAAGGTCTTATGGACCGATGAATCAAAATTTGAAATCTTCAGTTCATCACGCAGGGTTGTGGTATGCCGTCGAGTTGACAAAAGGATGGTTCCTAAGTGTGTGACACCAACTGTCAAACATGGAGGAGGAAGCGTGATGATCTGGGGCTCTTTTGCTGGATCCAGAGTTGGCGACTAGCACAGAGGGACTGGCACCCTGAACCAAAAGGGCTACCACAGTATTTTGCAGTGCCATGCAATGCCCTCTGGTCTATGCCGAGTTGGTCAGGGGTTCATCCTACATCAAGATAACGACCCGAAACATACCTCCAGGCTATGTCAGAACTACCTAAGAAGAAAAGAACAAGACGGTAGGCTTCAAATCATGGAATGGCCAGAACAGTCTCCAGACTTAAACCCCATTGACCTGGTTTGGGATGAACTGGACAGAAGGGTGAAAGCAAAGCAGCCTACAAATGCAACACATTTGTGGGAACTTCTGCAACAGTGTTGGGAAGAACTTTCCGAACAATATTTGATTTCCATTGCAGAAAGAATCCCACGAGTATGTTCGGCTGCTATATCTGCAAAAGGTGGCTACTTTGATGAGTCAAAAATTTGGATTAAATTTTGTTTAACAAAACAATTCCATGATTTCTTTTTTTATCTGCAATTGTTGATTTGTTCTATGTTTTAATTTCAGAGTACATTGAAACATTAAACTGCTTAAATTTCAGTAAAAACTGGAAAAATGGGGGTGTTCTAAAACTTTTGACCGGTAGTATATCCGGCCCAATACATTTTTGAAACATCATGCAATATATATATATATTTTTGGTCCTGTCTCTCAATGGTGAAGAATCACTTTAAAAATTCTAGTAGTCCTAGCCGGATCCGGATCCTCACCAAAATCTCATCAGTTTGTTCTTGTCACACACTCGACCTGTCCACCAAATTTCATTTGGATCTGTCTGCAACTTTTGGAGATATCCTACACACAGACAGACAAACAAACAGAAGGGTGAAAGCATAACCACCTCCACCTTCGGCGGTGGAGGAAACAATTTAATTTTACTTGGCACTCCTTGGCTGAAATGTTTAGTTGACAGAGCACATCTGTTGTGTATTTTCCATTGGTTAAGAAGGATGAGTCTGGATTGCAATGTTTTTGCTTTGAATGTTCTGCAATGCGCAAAAGGATGTTTGGTCCTGTGAATGCAGCAGAATTGTTGTGGATCTTCCATTCGATGACGAGTGTGCTGATTTTCAGAAGGCGACATGACTATTGGGGTCAGTTGCTTGACACTCTATGGCAGCAATTCATCCGTGACCTCGGTCTTGCTTACTCTGACCCTTGGCCGAGTATCACTAGTGAAAGCAGACACTTTGTTCTTCATGGTACGTGGAGCTTTCACCTTCGTAGTTGAAGAACATGATCCGTCATTATATCCCGATGAAATCATCAGACTGAGGTCATTTTGAATCTTTGTTTTCTGCCGAACGAAGAATGCAAGCATCCAAAATGACAGAAAGGTGACATTGTGGGTTTCATTATAGTTGAAAGCTTCCATCCTCCAATGATCCACGAGGTCATGTGGAAGCTTTCCTACGATTCGTTTGAGGAACAGAGATATAGCCAAAGCTGCAAGTCTAGGAAGGGAACCATTGTTTTTGGCAGCCTTAACTTCCTTGATGTTGTTGCTAAACTTCTGCAAAGTTTTGTGGTCATGAGAGACTTGAGGCAAAAGTTCCAGCTTGCTTAGCAATGATTGTGTGACTGCTTCATCGCTGCCGAGTCTTTTTTTTTGAAGGCGATTCCAGACCTGCTTCAGACCAACATCAGGGTTAGAAATGTAAACTCGGTTAAGACGCTCTATGAGTGCTTTGGATTCTGAATCATCAGCCATATATTGAACTATGAGGTTTAGCTGTTCATCAAATGTTCACGGTACTCCTCTGATCATGTTCTGGAAGGCCGTATGCCATATCTTGAATTTCTCGGACTGATGGTCAAACACAGAAATACTATTTCAAACTAAATCTCGACGAGACAAATGGTTTCCACAGTCCTGCACGGCAGGCATCACTGATGGCGTGATCGAAGGCTTGACTTCTCGACCAAACAGTGAATGGCTAGACACTGGTAATGTTGCTGGGTGGGTGGTGTATGTCCTCACAGCATGTTCGGGTACTGCATTGGTGCACATTGGATTTGGTGAGAAATAACCTGATTGGTTGTCCGTTGTAATCACACTGGACAGCGATCTATGGTCAGTAGGTATACACGGTGGGATGCCAAGCGGTCATAAACGGAGCCGGGTTTGTGACCCACGACCTCTTAACAGGGCACGTTAAGACAGTGGACATCGGTGTGCAGCTGTGACCCATAGCATTGGAGAAGGATGACGACACGAAGATTGTGTTTGAGGCACGAGTTGGTGTCTGGTGAGTTGCGTCCAATAGACCAGGAGCTGGCATTGTATTGTACTGAACAGACAGAACTTGCCTATTGGACACATTTGATGTCGATGAGTTCTCCATGGATGCTGGTGCTGCAGTGTGAATGACTGGTGAAAGGAGGTCTGTCTGAAATAACAGCATTCCCACTTTCACTGCAGATGTAGGTAATCCAGCTGCCAAAATGTTGTCGAATCTGCCCCAACACAGCGTCAGACCGCTTCCAAACGGGCCTGAGCCACGGCAGCCTCTTCCTCCCCCCCCCCCCCCCCCGCTTCATCTGTTTGAGATGTATCTGTTGCTGCATAGCTTTCAATTGTTGCTGCAGCTGTTGCTCTTTGAGTAGCAATTGAGCTTTGTCCGATTTACTTCACATGGCAGCTCTGACTGATGCCTCGGCTGCTTCTGCTTTGACCTTCAACAAGAGCGAAGACCTGTAAGAGTTGGACGAAACCCAGGAGCCAGTGACAGACCGCGTATGAAGCGAGCTCGATGTTGTGGCTTTTCTTTCTCCCGGCGGCAATACGAATATGAAGTCAGATTTTTTTACTATCCTGGAACAGCGGACGTGTCCTGATTCTTGAATAAGAATGCTCTGGGCAGTTTAACCAACACTTGCAGAGGTTTAAATCAATTTTTGTTTATATAAAACACAAAGTGTGTCAGTAAAAACCGTGCCTTTTCCAGATACATGCACACGTCCCACCAGACTGGGCAACTCCCTCCCCCCCACTTTTCTCGCAGAGATGACACAACACATGAGTGGAGCATAAATATGCATGAGGTAAAAACATGAATATGCATGAGGCAAAACTTAAGTGGAGCACGAGTATACGTTTTACATTCAAACTTGGTTACCTCACAATGTGACCACAAGTCCTCCACCTGACCTCACCTGTACAGAAGGTACAACACGGTCCGCCTTATCCTATTGGCTATTGTGCTTGAAGATTACAATCACCGCCTTTGTTGGTGCACATGTTACATGCAACATAACTGACAGGTTCCTGATACAAGTTTATTAACCTTACCAGAGGAGAGGGTATTGCATTCAGTTGTTACTTGGTAAAAAAAAAAAAATTTGACGAGTATGTTGATCAGTCCAGTTTATTCGTTCACTTGTAAAATCGAATTTTTTCAAGTATATTGGTCAGTCGATTTTGTTATTCTGCCTTGTTTTTTTTTTTTGTTTGTTTGCAAGTAAGTCTGTCAATTGCCTACATGTCACAATTCGAATCAGATCATCATGAAACTTTACTAAGCTGTTGAGTACCAAGTCTCCACTGACGAGCCGATTGATTTTGAGGTCTGATTTCTAAAATCGTCATGTTTCATCCGATTGACTTGTAAATTAATCAGCAATTGCATCGTCCAGCACTGAAGGGGAAAGCAACTATTTTTGAGGTCAAAGGTTAACTCGAGGTCAAACTTCTAAAATCATCAATTTCAATCTGAAAAATAATCAATTTTCATCCGATTGACCTGAGCTTTGATCAAGATTGTCAATTTTAATCGTAATGAAATGGACAGTTTGATGTATCCATGGCAACCTTTGGAGAGGGAGGTGGATTTTGCAAGTATCATGCTCTGCACTACGTCTTTTTCTTTTTACTTGGCAAAATAACTTTTTTTTTGCCAAGTATGTTGAACGCCTCCATTTGTTTGTGGTTGTTGGGTGGTCGCTGGACTACCGTTATGCTCAGGTTTTCCGTCTGTCTGTATGTATGCAATGGACAGCTCTGGAGGCCAGATGAGTCAACCGATTTTGATGAAACTTGACTGGTAGGTTCATACCAGGATCCAGTTGTATGCTTTTGAGCACCGTTGCTATGGACGCTACCGTTGCCAAGCAACGGGACTTTGAAATTTTTGAAAAAAATCCGAAAAAATATTTATATATCTTTTTCGAAAATCAAAAATTGGCTTCCGCGCTTTTATGCGCACTGTAATCAACCTTTGTCAAAAATTTTCAGCCCGATCCGTCAAAAACTGTATGACTAGTATGCAATTATATAGCGACCACCCATGTCACCTACCGACTTGTTTGTTTGTGTGTTTGTCTGTCCGCTCACCTCCAGCCCAAACCGCTCAGCCTCTTGTTTTGATATTTTCGGAGATTACGGTCACCATCCCTGCGACGGTCACGCATTGAAGTTTCGTAAAATTTGGTCGACCGAAAAAGTCAACATAGGCCCAAAGGTCAAAGGTCATAGGCCCAAATTTTCTAAAATCCTCAATTTTCATCCGATCGACTTGAAATTTGAACAGGATTTGCAGATGAGATCAATGAATTCAACCACCTATTATTTTTGAGGTCAACGTAGACCATAAGGTCCACCCAACATAGGCCAGATTTCTAAAATTGCCAATTTTCATCTGATTGACCTGAAATTTGAATCCCATTTGCATATCGGCTTACTGAATACAACCACCAATTATTTTTGAGGTCAGCATATGCCAAAAGGTCAACATTGGCCAAAGGTCAACAACTTAGGAGCACCTAAAATTCTCAATTTTCATTCGATTGACTTGAAATTTTAACACGATTTGCATATCAGCTCACTGAATGCAACCACCAATTATTTTTGAGGTCAAAAGGTCAATACAGGCCTAATTTATAAAATTGATAAGGCCAAAAACTCGTGTGTGTGTGTGTGTGTGTGTGTGTGTGTGTGTGTGTGTGTGTGTGTGTGTGTGTGTGTGTGTGTGTGTGTGTGTGTGTGTGTAAAAATTACAGGCCCAAACCGGGAATCGAACCCAGGTCCTCCTGCAAAAACCATACCAGGCCCTCTCATGAGCAGGCCCTAGCTGCTCCTATGGTTGGCAGCGAGTGCCCCGGAAGCAGTGGGGGGGGGGGGGGGAAGAGAGTGGCACTTGTATGTGTGGAAGAATTGCGTTGTTCAGTCGGTGGGTCGCCCAGATAGCTTAGATGGCTCAGCACTGGAACAGTTTGCCAGAGGATTTGATTCCTGGTCTGGGCCTGTAATTTTTCCACATATATTTATGATGTTGGTTCTATCCTGTTCATTTCTAATTATACACATCATTTCTCAAAAAGTTGTGAATGAGTTTGACAAAATTAGGTGAATGAGTTTGCGTAAACTGTTTAGCCCGGCGGATGTATACGCTCGGCCTCGTGTCGTTCTACTTTGTTTTGTTTTGCCAAGCGTCACTCCATGAGTGAAAATTCATTTGTCTGTCTGTCTGTCTTTGTTTGTCCGCACAGAACTTTCGTGTTTTTCTTTCAACCGCTTGTCAGATTGAGACAATTTTCACCATTGGTGCGACTATTCATGTAGAATGTTTTTATGATAATTATGACGTCATAAGTCATGTCGTGTGGCAGCCATTTTGGAAAAATGGAAAACTTTGGATCTCTGTATCACTGAAACCACACCAAGAAAATAATTGAAAATTGCTACATGGCAAGTACTCATCATGGGGAATAAGTGTGATTTTTTTTCTTTTATGATGTCACTGGTGCCTTCGCTATGACGTCATAATTGCATATGTAGAACGCGACATGCGATCAGTCGGAAATTTTTTTAGGGTCATCTGGGGATAAATTGGCCCACAGAAAAAATATTGATGCCATCGGCCACATGATTTGGCAGTTACATTTCTTTTTTTCATACCATCAAAAATCTTCTCTGAAATGGCTGAAGAGATTGAGGCGAAACTTTACAAGTGTGACCGCCTATCTATGAGTAACAACGTTAACAAATATGACGACTTAGGTCACATGGTTTGGCAGCCATATTGGATTTATCTGCAAACTCATAAAAATCTTCTCCAGAATGGCTGAACAGATCGAGGGGAAACTTCACACAAATATTCCCCAAGCCTTGGGGATACCAGGATATTCACGAATAATTGATAGGTCACATGGTCTGGCAGCCATATTGGATTGAGGAAAAATCTTTAAAAAATCATTTCTCTTGATTCACTTCATCAATCGACATGAAACTTCACAATTATGATCTAGTCGTGATGGGGAATATTATTTTTTGGGGGGAAATTTCATCCTGATTGCACGCATGGTCTGGCAGCGAGAAATATTTTATTTATTAGTCTGGTTTCTTTTTGATTTTTTTTTTTGTTGGTGTTGTTCAATAAGGCTCACTTGGCTGTGCCTGGATGGGTTTGAGAGTAGAGGAGTAGCGGCTGAAACCCGCATCCTCTCCGTTGTCTGAGATTCCTCCTGATGACTTCATCTTTACTTTTTGCTTGTTCGGGTTCCTTCTGATTACTCTGATGCAGGACTGTACCTATTTGGTCTTCCATTTGATTTGAATTGAATATATTTTTTTAATCCCATTCTGAATTCACTTGAATGATAAATGTCATGGGTCAGGATCAAGTGTCCGATCAAAGCGGAACGTCTTGGTATCCGGTCATTACTCGCAGCAGTTATACAGTGGCAGTTCTAGTTATCTCTATTATTAATTATGTAACAGACCAGTACACAAACGTCACACAAAATACACTGCACAAAACTACACAAACACCACACAAAACAAGTCCTTGCGAGGGTCTGCCATCTCTTATAGCTCTTTTTCTTGTTCTAATTTACTTGAGCAAATGGACCATCCACATTCTTAATGTTTTCTACCTCGGAATGCCCCCCCTCCTTCATATATATATATATATATATATTTATTTATACACACACACACACACACACACACACACACGATCTTGCATCCTCAACAACTCATAAATCAATGTATGTTTTTAATCAGAAGTAAAGTTTTATATCTAAAAATTGATTTTATTTTACTAGACCAACTCTCTCTGAACATGTCTAACTGCTTACCCCATTTGCCATTGCTGAGCAGAACCATGTTATCGTGAAAGTGCCTCCTTACCGTGATGTTGGAATTGCGGCTCCAGTTACCGTTGGCATCATTGTCAGCAGCAGTGCTGGACACTCCCATGAAACACAAGCCTTCACGTACACTCCTGTACCTGGTCAGTTGGTTAAATCCTTCAACTGGTAAAGAAAAAGTAATGTTGATGCATGAAAAGGAGACAGAGTGGAGGGAACAAGGGAAGGATGGTGGGGGGAGGGCAAGCTTGGGTCAAGATTCCTTTATTTTCTGCACTGGGGGGGGGGGGTGTCAAGATTCCACTATTTTCTGAACATAACATGTAGATGTCGCTGTTTGAGTTCAATGAATAATCGGATGTTAGTAAACAATGGGCAGTTACTTTTTTTTCTTGTTTTTTGCCTATTACCATCAGACAAGATATGACTTTTGAAATGATGTACGATACCAAATGAGGCCGTGTGTGTGTGTGTGTGTGTGTGTGTGTGTGTGTGTGTGTGTGTGTGTGTGTGTGTGTGTGTGTGTGTGTGTGTGTGTGTGTGTGTGTGTGTGTGTGTGTGTTATCCAGAGTCGACGTGAGAATGTAAATGTATGAACCCAACACCTATCAAGGAATTTTCTTGTATTCCTGTATTTTCCATGAGTCCAATTTGCATTGAGGAACAAAACCATGATGGTTAATCATCTCGAAATTGCCACTCCTTCGTCTAAATGCTGAAAATTATGTTAAAAAGACAATTTGAATAACAGATTTTGCACTTGCAACGGGAGGTTAAAAGTGCCCGTCGAGCACAACCGAATCAGTGTAAAATCACACACACACACACACACACACACACACACACACACACACACACACACACACACACACACACACACACACACACACACACACACACACACACACACACACACACACGATAATTTGAACATCCACCAAATTACATTGGATCCCGTTTACATTCTGCCTGCCACTTCTTGCTCGATCTGTTCTCGTCACACTGGCTTTGAAGCCAAACAAACATTAAGCATGTACTATGCATGTTAGTTGTGAGGATATTGAACTGGCATCCAAGAGGTTTATGGGTTCAAATTCAGTTTTGAAGGTCACTGTGTTAAGATTTGGAATCTAAAGCCTGGTGTTGCCTGAGCGGTTAGGGTGGTGGCTTGGGATCCGAGGGTCCTGAGTTGAAGCCCCGTTTGTCCCCGCTGAATTAACACCAGGGGGTTGACTCAGCCTGTCGTCCTTCTGAGGTCGGTGAAATGAGGACCAATGTGGCAGCTAAACGGCTGCACATGAAGGGATGGGGTATTGATGGATTGATTAAATCTGGTATTTGTGTGGAACAGGCATGATGGGCCGAATGCCCTCCTTATGTGCCTTAATTCCTTGTAAATCCTTGTAAAAAATCCATGTCATGCTTTTGGAAGCTGAGCTAGTTTTGGTAGAATTATCATCGTGTCACTTTCAGATTGTCAGTAAAAACCCATTTTGCTCATTTATGTCTTTTGGGGAGGTTTAGGTCCTCGTCTACCCATCTATACTGTGGTTGACTGCTCATGTACTCTTAGCGTAATAGGATAGGCACTAGTATGCTACCGATTTGAAGTCTCATGATTACACTTTTAGATGTTCATCATTGTTTTAACATATTTTAGATGTGATTTGTAAATATTTTGATGTTTTGTATTAACAGCAACACAATGTACATCATCTCTCAATGTTAAAAGTGAGGAAATGACAGATTCAACATGCACCATTGAAGAGACGACAAAAGGTATCGTGTGTGCATGGTTTTTATGCATGTTTCTGTTGGTATTGTAAGGAGGATGATGATCGTCGTGCGTGCGTGCGTGTTTTTGTTGGTATTGTAAGGATGGTGTGTGTGTGTGTGTGTGTGTGTGTGTGTGTGTGTGTGTGTGTGTGTGTGTGTGTGTGTGTGTGTGTGTGTGTGTGTGTGTGTGTGTGTGTGCGTGCGTGCGTGCGCGCGCGCGCGCGCGCATGTTTTATGTAAGTTTTTGTTGGTATTGTAAGGATGCTGTGTGTGTGTGCGTGTGCGCATGTTTTACGTAAGTTTTTGTTGGTATTGTAAGGATGATGATGTGTGTGTTTTATGTATGTGTTTTTGTTGGTATTGTAAGGATGACAACGGTCATTGTGACGGTGTGTGTGTTTTATGTGTGTTTTTGTTTGTATTGTAAGGATGACGATGGTCATCGTGATGGTGTGTGTGTTTTATGTATGTGTTTTTGGTGGTATTGTAAGGATGACGATGGTCATCGTGATGGTGTGTGTGTTTTATGTATGTTTTTGTTGGTATAGTGAGGACAATGTGTATGTTTTTGTTGGTATTGTAAGGATAATGACGGTGTGGCTATATTTTTTGTTGTTGTGAAGATGATGACTGTATGTATGTGTGTTTTTGTTTGTATTGTAAGGATGACGACGGTCATCGTGACGGTGTGTGTGTTTTATGCATGTTTTTGTTGGTATTGTGAGGGTGTATGTTTTTGTTGGTATTGTGAAGACAATGTGTATGCTTTTGTTGATATTGTAGGGATAATGATGGTGTGTGGCTATATGTTTTTTTGTTGTTGTGAGAATGGTGACTGTATGTATGTGTGTTTTTCTTTGTATTGTAAGGATGACGACGGTCATCGTGACGGTGTGTGTGTGTGTGTGTGTGTGTTTTATGTATGTTTTTGTTGGTATAGTGAGGACAATGTGTATGTTTTTGTTGGTATTGTAAGGATAATGACGGTGTGTGGGCTATATGTTTTTTTGTTGTTGTGAGAATGGTGACTGTATGTACGTGTTTTTGTTTGTATTGTGAGGATGACGACGGTCATCGTGACGGTGTGTGTGTGTGTGTGTTTTATGTATGTTTTTGTTGGTATTGTGAGGACAATGTGTATGTTTTTGTTGGTATTGTAAGGATAATGACGGTGTGTGGGCTATATGTTTTTTTGTTGTTGTGAGGATGGTGTCTGTATGTATGTGTTTTTGTTTGTATTGTAAGGATGACGACGGTCATCCTGACGGTGTGTGTGTGTTTTATGTATGTTTTTGTTGGTATTGTGAGGACAATGTGTATGTTTTTGTTGGTATTGTAAGGATAATGACGGTGTGTGGCTATATGTTTTTTGTTGTTGTGAGGATGGTGACTGTATGTATGTGTGTTTTTGTTTGTATTGTAAGGATGACGACGGTCATTGTGACGGTGTGTGTGTTTTATGTATGTTTTTGTTGGTATTGTGAGGGTGTATGTTTTTGTTGGTATTGTGAAGACAATGTGTATGCTTTTGTTGGTATTGTAAGGATAATGATGGTGTGTGGCTATATGTTTTTTTGTTGTTGTGAGAATGGTGACTGTATGTATGTGTGTTTTTCTTTGTATTGTAAGGATAACGACGGTCATCGTGACGGTGTGTGTGTGTGTGTGTGTGTGTGTTTTATGTATGTTTTTGTTGGTATAGTGAGGACAATGTGTATGTTTTTGTTGGTATAGTGAGGACAATGTGTATGTTTTTGTTGGTATTGTAAGGATAATGACGGTGTGTGGGCTATATGTTTTTTTGTTGTTGTGAGGATGGTGAGTGTATGTATGTGTTTTTGTTTGTATTGTAAGGATGACGACGGTCATCGTGACGGTGTGTGTGTTTTATGTATGTTTTTGTTGGTATTGTGAGGACAATGTGTGTTTTTGTTGGTATTGTAAGGACAATGATGGTGTGTGGCTATGTTTTTTTGTTGTTGTGAGGATGGTGACTATGTTTGTGTGTTTTGTGTGCGTTTGTGTTTCGTGTTGTGAGGAATCAAATTACTTGCCTTTTGTGATATTTTTAGGATGTGGAAATTGACAAGTTTGCTTGTTGCTTTGTGATTTGCTTTGAGACCGTTCCCAAAGCTGATACTTGTCTTACCCAGAAATACTGAATGAAATTTGCTGACTGACTTTGTTCGCAAGCTCCACATTCATTCAGAAGGGGGGAGTAGCATTAAATTAACATTAAACAGGGGGAAATAACAGCCGAGAAGCACACACACACCCACACACACACACACCCACACACACATGCACGCACACATGCACATCCGACACTGGGTGTACCCGTGGGGTCTAGATCGCCATTCTGGGGATGAAGTGGGGGAGGTGCAGCACAGACAAGGAGACAGCTTGGTCCATGAGTCGTTCCTTGCTGTGAGGAAGATTGATGCTTCAGTACGGGGAAGGCTCCGTTTGGTGCAGCATGGATAAGGAGACAGCTTGGTCCATGAGTCGTTCCTTCCTGTGTGGAAGATTGATGCTTCAGTACGGGGAAGGCTCCGTTGAGTGCAGCATGGATAAGGAGACAGCTTGGTCCATGAGTCGTTCCTTTGTGTGGTGAATATGGATGCTTAACAAATGGGAAAGGGTTCATTCAGTCTGAGTGACCCTCTAGTGGAGATGACCAGTGACAGCAGTGCTTGCACACACACACACACACACACACACACACACACACACACACACACACACACACACACACACACACACACACACACACACACACACACACACACACACACACACACGAATCGTGATTTTTACACATACACATGCACAATTGTGATTTATACACATACATATCAATATGTGGCCATATACATATTATATGCCAGATATACACATACATATATTTACTTCACATATTATACATTACATATCTCACACACACACACACACACACACACACACACACACACACACACACACACACACACACACACACACACACACACACACACACACACACACACACACACACACAAACACACACAACCTCTTGGGGAAAGCAAAATGGCTGGCTGAAACAAAAATATGCCAAAAATAACAATCGGTCAAAGAAAATGACGAAAGGAACACATATCCCTCATAGGCTGAGGCCGAAGTCTGTGCGGCCACGCTGAGCAGCCAGAATGTGTGCTGAAAAGGATAATGACTGCACCTTCTCCAGTGAGGAAGGGGAACCCCGCCTTACGACAGTTCAGCGCTCGACACCAAAGCTAAAAGCAAAAAAAAAGATGTCACCTGTTCAACAATCAACAACTACGAAGTTCCAGACGAATTGGCAAAGATTAAATGAACAGAGCTCGAGCTTAGAGGAGAAGGAACTCATTCTCCACTGCAAAACTTATTCTGCACATGAAGCATGGGGGACTAACGGTGAAGGAGAAAGGTTCATAAACCAGTTGACAATCTGGTTCATGAATGATGATCCTTTACCGAAAATGGAGGTGGAGATTTAACTTCCTCCCACCTCATGAAAACCACAAATGGACAAAACAACCTATTTGAAACGATGCGAGTTGTCTGTTTGCCATTCATGTCTGAGCACATACGAGATGATGTTGAGATCAAAGGTTCAAATCTTTCATGCTGTACATGTCACTAAAAGTTAAGCATCAGCTTTAATACTGTGAAATAAATGATGGATTTTGCAGTTTTTGAAATTTCTTCTTCAAGTGTATTCAAACTTTTGCTATTGACAGAAGGGACTCGTTCAGGAATTTGGATGTGCAACATTTAACATCCCCGAAACTACATGATCCTGGAAATTTCTATACAAATCATTCAACAATATAATCTCAGTACATGTCGACACACGACCTGCTGGACATCAATATTTCTATAAGTTGGCCAACTAAATGTGGTTTAAGTCGGTTGTGGAATAGCTGACATTATTCAACACAAAAATTTGTTGAAGAGTGCCATCATGATGGTTCAAGGGAGTTCAAGGAGAGACAAGGAACCATCAGACTGGACAGTTCACAGAGATACCTAGTTCAGGTAGTCTAAACGTTAGAACCTCTTGAAGATCGTTTTCTTGTCATCTTTGCCAGAAGAAACTACTTTTCACAATCGCAATTTCTCCAGAATGACCTGCAAAGAGAAATCAACCATTGAATTTTAAGAGATCAATGATGAAACCAGAAAAAGCACAGGTCCAAGAACACTGCCTTGGGGAATTCCAGCCTGGACTGGAAGAGGAGGTGAGAATTCCATAAAGAGCCACACGTTGACTGCGCCAGAACAGGAAGTCCACGAGCTATGAGTGGAGATTGCCTTGCATACCATAAGAAGATAGTTTGGTGAGCATTGTGGGATGCCACACTGGAGCGAAAGCTCACGATGTGTCTCGGGATATGGCTCTGATCTCATGTTTGGCATTTAGGACCTCCGTCCATTGTTGGGAAAGCAGAAGCAGCATGTCCAGGGTACAGTGACCTGGTCTGAATCCAAATTGATGGTCGAAAATCAAGCCATTGGAGAAGAGGAAGGATTTGATGTTGGAAGCAATGATGGATTCCATAACCTTGCTGATGATTGGGAGCAGGTTGATTGGTATATCGTTGCAAGGATCTGTTTTTGCACCTATTTTATGCAGAGCGGTAATGTTTGCTGATTTACAAGCAGATGACAGATGACGTTGAGTAAATGAGAGGATGAATAGAACAGAGAGATGGTGAGCAAGAGCAGAGGCACAGGTTTTTAGGACACGTGGGCTGATGCTGTCTGGACCGGTTGCAGAATCTGAGTCGAGATTTCACAGCAAGCTCTCCACCTTGTCAGGAAAAAAGGAGACATTGTCTCGGAACTGCTGGGTGGGACTGGGTAAGGTGGTACAGAAAGCGATGGGTTTGGGACACAAGATTTAGGAATAAACACAAAGTTTAGGAATACAGCCTTTTCACGTGCAGTGTCAGCTGTGTAGCCATTTGAGGTAATGGAGGCGAAACATACACCGGAAATATACTTAACCAGACACCACCAGGATTTGGAGGAGGGAGACAGGTTTGAGAGTTTATACTTGAGATTAGAAAGATGTTGTTTTACTCACTCTCCTGAGGGTATACATACACTTGTTACGAGCTTTGTAGAAGGAACTGAGATTGCTTTCAGTCGGATTTGCCTTCCATGAGGTGACGGCAAGTTGTTTCAGGACAACTGCCTCGCCACAAGCTTCAGTGTACCATGGGTGGGAGGAACGGTAGGACAACTGAAGACGAGATGGGATAAATCTGTGCATGAGAGAGAGCAAGTTTCTTTGAAAGAATTCCCAGGATGAGGTGATATTGGAGAAAGAAGAAATGGGAGACCAGTCTGGAAGTTTGATGGCTGCTTGATGTCCTTGCCAGTTGGCCTGAGTGAAATTCCGGACTCGCCGGCGCTGAGGTGGTTCTCTAATAACGGCCAGAGAGATGTCCACTTTGACAGTCATTTGGTCAGATGAACCGATTGGAGCAGAAGAACAGGTGACATTTTCTGGGAAATTGGTCAAAATCAAATCCCGAAGAGATAGAGTACCGTTGGCTGAAAGTCGTGTCGAGAAGTTGACAGAATGTGTCTGTCCCAGTGAGTCACAGAAATCCTTTGCTGAAGTGCGATGGCAGATGAGAGAGATACCCACACCCAGCCAACCGGCATGATGGCAATTGAAATCACGACATATGAGGAAGAGAGAGTTTGATGAGTGGTTAATAGTTGACTCCATTTAAAACTCGCTCGCCGAAAACATGGACCATCACTGATTGGTGGACGGTACAACACCCAAATGAACAAGAGGTGGGAGTGGAAGGGGAAGCCGTAGCCAGAGGTATTCCCGGCGGTGTGAAAGAGTGAGGGCAGTGCATGGAGAGTGAGGAATAGAGTTTTTGATGAAGAGACCTCCCGGAGGAGGGAGTAACTGGGGAGAGAAATAAGGAGTCAGAGATGTCTTGAAGGAGGAAAGTTTCTGTCAAACAGAATGGCATGATATCCTGGAGCAAAAGCTGCATTGTCGACGACAAGATGCGTATAAGCCTGTATTTGGGTCAGTTGTAGCCTCGCACTTTATTAAAGCCATTTCTGTGAATGTCAGTAGTTTGGCGATGACTGATGCCATCGCGAATATGCACAGTGTAATATACTGATTCTCCACATACATAATGGGGGTTTTAATGTAGCATTGAACAATGCAAGCCTCAAAATTTTTGTGCTTAATTATTTCTGTGAAGAGTACATATTTGATATACGCAGTGTTTCCTACTGTCGCAGTAAATAATTTAAAAGTGTTATCGAGGGTTGCAACCACCCACATTGAGCTCTCAGATAACCACACCGAATATGGCGGCAACTACACCTCAAGTCATGGATAAGGTTGCAGCCGAGATTCCGAGCAGTGGGAGTACATAGGCACATTTACCCAAATACTCATGAAAATAGAACCTGTGCCACAATGTTGTGGGAATAGAAAACAAACTCTTCAGTTGCAATTCACAAACTTTACCCAAATTATCTCCAACCTATAACAAAATAACAGTACACCAAGATGTTTTAGTGCAATCTCTGAATTATGAAACCAGGGTGGAAGTCGGTCTGTGGACACGTTGAGACGTTGTCTCAAGCACACGGTGTTCGACTTGATGGTGTAGTAAGGAGTAAGTGCAGTTGCATCCCATTTCTAATGAAGGTACTGCTTCGTCGTGTTGTACTACTTTGTCATCTGGTTTACCTTTGTGAACTGGATAATGAAGCGGTACAAGAGGATGGCGATGTAAGATTAGTGCAGTGCAATGGTGTTGATAAACATTGCTTTGTTTATTGTCTCCGTGCAAAACACTGGTTTAAAATGTTTATATCATCACCATGCAAGCAGAGGAGATGCTGGTGAAGTTACTTTGCTGGGATCACTTGGCAACACATTGCATCATCTTTTTATTAGGTTTCCAGTGGGTTTCCCACTGGAATCCTATTATTCTTGTAAAGATTATTATTATTATTATTATTATTATTATTATTATTATTATTATTATTTGTTATTTGCTTAGCTGTCAAGTGAGAAACTGGCTGTTGTTTCTGCTGTTAAAAATGCTGTGAAAAAAATATGACACCACCACTTTGCTACTGGGAATCACCCCCCACATGATGAATGGTCCCATAACACAGGAGTCATCATCCCGCCACAGGTCGTCGTAAGCCCAACCGAAACACGGCGCCCCGCCAAAGCATATTCCAGATAGCTGAGTTAGGCTCCATCCACTGAGGCCGGGCTTGATGAACTCCAACAATAAAGTATTCTCAGTGATTATCCCCCCCCCCCCCTGAGTTGTCAGCAGCATGATGTTACACAAGTGTCAACCCATCAACAAGAAGATGTTTCATTGCTGCAAACTCAGCAGTTGTTGCAGGAGTAGATTTTGCAACAAGACATTTCATCATTTCAACCTCAACAGCAGAAACAGTCATTTCCTCACTTGACAGATTGGCAAGAACAAAAAAAAAAAAAAAAAATCTCACCTGTGCCTGAAGGAAGCAGTTCAGTTTGGCATTTTTGAGATGAAATCGGCAAAGCCTAGAAAGGAACGAAACTCATTGGAATTACCCTTTAGAACCTTATAGAATTATCATAAGCCTGGTGTTGGCGCAGTGGTAAGGGCAGTGGCTTGGGACCCAAGAGGTCCTGAGTTCAAGCCCCGTTGGGACACTGAATTAATATATGTATGTATATGTATATATATATATGTATATATATATATATATATATATATATATATATATATATATATATATATATATGTGTATATATATAATGTGTATGTGTATATATATAATGTGTATGCATATATATATAATGTGTATGCATATATATATAATGTGTATGCATATATATATATATATATATATATATATATATATATATATATATATATATATATATATAAACCAAGTCGAAAACACCAGGGGGTTGACTCAGCCTGCCATCCTTCCGAGGTCGGCGAAATGAGCACCAGTTGTACTGGGCCCGGTGTATGCCCCGGTTAGAATAGGTGTACCATATCCCTGTGTGTCGTAAGAGGCGACCAGGGTTGCGTCAGGAAGGGCATCCGGCGTAAAAACCTATGCCAAATCATTATGCGGACAACAAAACGAATTTCCATACCGGATCGGTCGAGGCCCGGGTTACCAACGACCGCCACCGGTACCGGTGGTCAGCAGGGTACCAGTGGAAATTGTGCTACTGCTGGGCGAAGGAGGAGAAGGAGACAGGGAAGGCGAGTCCGGAGGCAGTGGGAGAGGGGGAAGGGTAGAAGTGTGGAGGTGAGAGTTGGAACTCTGAATGTTGGGACAATGACTGGCAAAGGGCGAGAGTTGGCTGATATGATGGAGAGAAGAAAGGTGGACATACTGTGTGTACAAGAGACCAAGTGGATGGGGAGTAAGGCGAGGAGCATTGGAGGTGGTTTCAAACTGTTCTACCATGGTGTGGATGGGAGGAGAAATGGTGTCGGGATAATCCTGAAGGAAGATCATGTCAAGAGGGTATTGGAGGTGAGGAGGGTGTCTGACCGAGTGATGAGTGTGAAGTTGGAAATTGAAGGGGTGATGATGAATGTCATCAGTGCATATGCCCCACATATGGGGTGTGAGATGGAATATAAAGAAGATTTCTGGAGTGAGTTAGATGAAGTGGTGGAGAGTGTATCCAAGGATGAAAGAGTGGTGATTGGAGCAGATTTCAATGGACATGTTTGGGAAGGGAATAAAGAGGATGAGGAGGTGATGGGGAGGTACGGTCTCAACAAGAGAAATGTGGAAGGGCAAATGGTGGTTGAGTTTGCAAAAAGAATGGAAATGGCAGTGGTAAACACGTATTTCAAGAAGAAGGAGGAACACAGGGTGACATACAAGAGTGGAGGAAAGTGCACACAGGTGGATTACATCTTAAGTAGGAGATGCAACCTGAAAGAGATTAGTGACTGTAAGGTTGTGGCAGGGGAGAGTGTAGCTCGACAGCATCGATTGGTGGTCTGTAGGATGACTTTAGAGGTGAGGTTGAGGAAGAGAGTGAGGGCTGAACCAAGGACCAGATGGTGGAAGCTGAAGGAGGAAGACTGTTGCGTGAAATTTAGGGAGGAGGTGAGACAGGCGTTGGATGGTGGTAAAGATGGGTGGGATGATTGGGCAACGACAGCAGAAGTTGTGAGGGAGATAGCTAGGAAGGTACTTGGTGTGACATCTGGACAGAGTAAGGAAGATAAGGAGACTTGGTGGTGGAATGAGGAAGTACAGGAAAGTATAAGGAAGAAGGGGTTGGCGAAAAAGAAGTGGGATAGTCAGAGAGATGAAGAAAGTCGGCAGGAGTTCAAGGAGTGGCGTCGAAAAGCAAAAAGAGAGGTGGCTAAGGCCAAGGAAAAGGCATATGACGAGCTGTATGAGAAGTTGGATACAAAAGAAGGGGAAAAGGATTTATACCGATTGGCAAGACAGAGGGACCGAGCTGGGAAGGATGTGCTGCAGGTTAGGGTGATAAAGGACGCAAATGGGAATGTGCTGACGAGCGAGGAGAGTGTGTTGAGAAGGTGGATGGAGTACTTTGAGGAGCTGATGAATGAAGAAAATGAGAGAGAGAGAAGGTTGGAAGAGGTGGAGATAGTGCATCTGGAAGTGGGGTGGATCAGTAAGGATGAAGTGAGGACTGCTATGAAGAAGATGAAAAGTGGAAAGGCGGTTGGCCCAGATGGTATACCAGTGGAGGCATGGAAGTGCACTGGAGAGAAGGGGAATGTTAGTCAGTAGGAGTAAGACGGAGTACATGTGCGTAAATGAGAGGGAGGGTGGTGGTATGGTGCAGTTGCAAGGAGTTGAGGTGGGGAAGGTGGATTGGTTTAAATACTTGGGATCAACTGTCCAAAGTAACGGAGAGTGTGGGAGAGAAGTGAAAAAGAGAGTGCAGGCAGGATGGAGTGGGTGGAGAAGAGTTGCAGGAGTGATTTGTGACAGAAGGGTAGCTGCAAGAGTGAAGGGGAAAGTATACAAGACGGTAGTGAGACCAGCTATGTTGTATGGTTTGGAGGCGGTGGCGCTAACAAAAAGACAGGAAGCAGAGCTGGAGGTGGCAGAGTTAAAGATGCTGCGATTCTCGTTGGGAGTGACGAGGATGGATAGGATAAGAAATGAGTGTATTAGAGGGACAGCGCAGGTAGGACGGTTTGGAAACAAAGTGAGAGAGGCGAGATTGAGATGGTTTGGACATGTGCACAGGAGGGAAACGGAGTATATCGGGAGAAGGATGTTGAAGATGGAGCCGCCAGGCAGGAGGAGAAGAGGAAGGCCAAAGAAGAGGTTTATGGATGCGTTGAGGGCGGACATGCGGGTGGTTGGAGTGTCAATGGAAGATGTGGAGGATAGAGCGAAATGGAGACAGTTGGTCCGCTGTGGCGACCCCTAACGGGAGCAAGCCGAAAGAGGAAGAAGAAGAACCTTATAGAATTACCCTTTTGAACCCTGTGGAATTACCTTTTATTACCATTTATAATGACACTTCACAATTTCCATTTACAATTACACTTTTATCATGACTTACCCGTACGTCTCGATGCTCTCCATCCTGAATTAAAGTTTACGTTTGAGACCGGGAAGTCAAATGTACTTCCCTTTCGAGATGCGTTAGTCAAGAAGACTGAGGATGGATTCTTGCCAACAATCTACTTACTGCAAGGCTCCCTTCACTCTGTACTACACATGGTGGGACTCCTTTAGCTCAACACGCCTTAAAATTGCCCTCAAGAATAGCCTTGTTCATAGAGGTGGGCCACATGCTCACCCTGTCGACTTGCTGCTGCAATTGAGCGCATTTAAACCATTCTCCGGGACAATAGCTACCCTGAGCGACTCATCTGAGGGTTCATTCAGCGCAAAACTGCTAATTGGTCTGAGGACAATACATTTGGACCAGAACCGTGTCCGGTTTACCCTAAGCTGCCATGGAAAGGTAAAATCTCTCAAAAGTTTGAACAGGTGAAACGGTCAGTTTCACAATGTTACAACTCTGTTGCAACGAGAGTGATTTTTACCAACCACAAACTGCTCCCCTCAGTCCAGAAAGATGTGCTCCCAACCATAAAACTGAACAATGTTATTTATGAATTTCAGTGCCGGTGTGATCCCAGGTATGTAGGTCGCACATCACTTTGACTGGAGGATCAGATCAAGCAGCACGTTCCATTGGCAATCCGGAACAACTTGGAGACGGGTCGTTCACAACCATCCCGTACATGTGAGAACCCAACAAGAATGCCTTCTCAAAGTGATTCTGTCATTGGTCAGCACCCCTTGAACAATCCCGAATGTGCCCAGGACAATCACGTTGAATGGTTCCAGATTGTGGCACGTGTGCGTACTGAAGCACATTTACGTGTTCTTGAAGCCACATTTATACACACACGAACTCCTGTTCTTTGCAAACAAAAAGAGTATGTACAAACAATGCATCTGTTCTGGCCTGGATCCATAACAAATGGGGGGTCACGGGTTCCCTCGGTGCCTCAAGACCAGTATGTGCACGTTTGTGTCAGTAACAGTCCAAAGAAACAATCCCCAAATGTCTAAACAAATAAATTGTTCCACTTTGTGTCTGCATTTCCGGTATTCTTGCATGTGTCCTGACGAGCTGCAATCCGAAAAGCTTCGACAATGTCTGTTCTTTCTTCTGCTATTTTCAAATTTTGTACTATCAAACGTTTATTTGTGTATATATATATATATATATATATATATATATATATATATATATATATATATATATATATATATATATATATATATATATATTCCCCCCCCCCCCTTTTACCCTTCTCAACCATTCCACTGAACCACAACAAACCCCAAGTGAGATAGCGAAACTCTCATTTTCGAAACAGTGTACTAGTTTCCAAATGTCTGCTCTGCATGTGGTTTATGAATTGGTTATAAAGACGTGAAAATGGCAATATTGGCACAATACGTATAAATTGTAGTTCCAGACGTTCCCTTTATAAGAGAAAGCCCTCACTTTATTATTATTTTTAACCATTTATTTTCAAGGACGGTACTGTGTAGGTTTTGGTTGTCCTTATCCTTTTGCTTGGTTTGATTTTATTAGAAACACATTGAGAATTAAACGTTGTTCTTATTTGTTCATTTGTCACCTGTCCAACAAAATGTATTGTATAATATTGAGGAAATTGTGCGAAAGGTTTCACGTGCATTGTGCACGTACCTTTGTAGAGGGAGCTCAGATGCTGTTGCTGCCGAAGCTCGACGATCCGTCGATCATGGACGTGTCTACTCCCTTGTGTTTGACCATCAGACATGGAGGTGATCAGAAACTCGGACCTTCACTCACGGAGGTGATTTTTATATCGTATTATATTAATTTTAAAGCCTATTTTTACGGCCAGCACACAACCTGCTGACTGTATTTTCGGAAAACCATTTTGCTTGTGTTTGCTGTGCTTCCCACAGAGAACATTGCTTGCTTCTATGACAGCTGATCAGATTGTGATCAGGCCAGACACCATGTTATGTAATGAAGTGTGCAGGAATATTAAGAGTATTGATGTTCTCATTATCAGTACCATCTAGTCTCTCTTGTGAATAACTTCAAGGATGTCACATAGAACATGTTGGGAGACAAAGCCTGGTGCAGTTGTTGGTGTGATTTTACATTACTCATGTCGGTGGACGAATAGTAATAATGGAAAATTGAAAACCTTGTTGGTGTTTTATGGAAGGTAGAGAATCTAAAGGGGAATGAAAATGAAATCTGAAGGGGCTGAAGGGGTCGGAAAAAATTCATAGTAAAAAGGACCTTTTGCACAAGTTTGGTGATTATTACTAAACATAAAGCTACTTTTATGTTGAAAGTATTTGCATGTAAAAGCTTTAACGATTCAAATTGGCAAGATATGCTTCCGGTGGATTTGCAAGCTTTTAAATCATGTCTTCCGTCATTCTACCTTGACATCCAACACTTGTATTTTTCCTCTGCCTTCCATTCTTTCCCAAAAGCCAGGGGGAGTTGAAGTATCGTATGAGGAGTCACCACCCAAAGAGCACGTGGAAAAATCTACAGCCAAGCAGTTTTCGTTGTCTTCCACCTCATGGATGAAGCCAGAGGGTTTGGAATCCTGTGCAACCACTGCCTTCTCCTCTCTTTTGGAGCACCAGGAGCAGCAACATCCTGCTCCTCCATCTCAACAACTACAAACGAAAGATAAAAAATTGCATTTGCCCACTTTGGAGGTGCAGATGCAACCAATTTCCTCACCACCTCAACAGCAGCAGCATGATGTTACACAAGTGATGACCCATCGACAACAAGATGTTCCATTGCTGCAAACTCAGCAGTTGTTGCAGGAGCAGTTTTTGCAACAAGACATTTCATCATTTCAACAGCAACAGCAACAGCCACTTCCTCAGCAAGAACATAAATTGCAGCATATATCTGTGTTACAGTCGAAGCATCAGCAACTACAACAGCCAGATACAAATGTATTGCAACCTCAACAGAATGTCCAGCAGCAGGAATTTGTCCAATTACAGCCGCAGAATTTACAACAGCATGATTCACAGTCGCAGAATTTGCAGCAGCAAGACTTGGTGCAGTTACATTCTCAGCAGCAGCACATAACACCGTTGCAGTCTCAGCATTTGCAGCAGCAAGAAATGGCTTCGTTGCAGTCTCAACATTTTCATCAGCAAGACATAAATCAATTACAGTCTCATCAGAAACAAAATCCGACTCAATTACAATCTCAACATTTGCAGCAAAAGGATATGGTGCCAATACAATCTCAGCAGCAGCATGTTCAGCAGGATATTGCATCGTTGCAATCACATCAGCAGCAAAATGTAACACCGTTGCAGTCCGAGCAGGATCTTGTACAGCTTTTACAAACTCGGCCTTTGCATGTGCAACACCATGAAGTACGGCTATCTCAAACTGAGTTGCAACAACCACAGATGCAGCATTCAGAGCCATCGCTTTGTTTGTCTCAACAGCAGGAACAGTTACATTGTCAACAAGTTGAGCAGCAACATCAGCCACTAGAAGAGCAGCAGCAAAATCACTATCTCCAAGCGCAAATGATGCACACCCCACAACAGCTTCAATTTCAACAGCAACAGAATCGGTCTTCACAATCAAAGCAATGTATTTTACCACAAATGCATTCACCTGATAATCATTCACATCAATGGGAGCAACAGCAGCCGGTGCAACCGTTTGTTGGTTCTGGATTTATGTTACGCATGCAACATTCTAATACTGGCAATGAAATGTCTTCTACAAACCAGTTACCAGCAGTTCCAGAGATTCCATTTCCTGGCAACCATAATCCTTCGACGATGCTGCTCCAGGTGCCACCATTAACACTCGACGCGGGCATTAACTCGAACAGATGTAGTGGCGACCAGCCATCTTCGATGGCTCTTCTGCAAGAGGTTGGCTTGCCAGTGTTTGGGCTACATGCTGCAGAGGATGAGAAAATGGAAGAGTGTTGTGAGCAAGAACATGCAAGTGGAACAGATGTGATGGGGTCCACTTGTGACAGTTCAATCAAGAGTAGGCCACAGCAGACGGTTGTCGATGCTCCGCAAGCTGGTGGTGGTATGTGTGCTGAGGATCTTGAAACTGTTAATATGGTCATTGAGATGCAACAGGCACTTGAGGAAGCTCATTCACAGCAGAGTGATATGGCCACCAGACATGCCCCTGCAACTTTCCAGTTGCCAGAAGTGATGGACATGCAGGCAAGCATTGGAACAAAGACTATCAATCAAACGCTTAAAGACAATGCATTCACAATGCTCGTGTCTGATCCTCCTTTTCCACCTGTCGTCTCAGAGCCAGGCGAATCATGCAGGTCTGAACCTCAGGCCTCATTCTTTCCAGTCGATGCTGATCAAAATGATGAAACACCATTGAAGGTATCTGAGCTGCATTCACCCTCCAGTAGAATGCATGCAGAAGAAGTGCTTCATATTTTGGGCAATTCACAAAGCCAGTATGACATAATGAGTACTTTACCTCAAAGTGTGCCACCCACTGCGCCTTGCCTACATACTGCCTCAGAAGTTGTGGTCAGTGCACCAGCAGAGAGTTGTGTTGAGAATGTGGTCAAGCTACAAACAGTGGAAGCTAGGCAGCAACCAATGTTGTTTGACATATCACAGCTAGACCAGTCCAACCTGAGTTCTCTGTCTTTGAGCACGAACAGTAGTACCAGCATCAGATATCCTGCAGTTTTTTTGCAATCGAAAACCAAGGATGACACTTTTCAAATGAGCAAGCAGTTGAAAGTACCAATTCAGTCACAAAGTAAGAAACTATTGACTTGTCCTCAAATGTTGCATTTCACATCAACTGGGGTTATGCAAACAGAGTCACCTGACCCTGAAGCTATGCAGTTGTCAAGCTCAATGAAACTTCCAACAAGTGTGGCAATGATGCAACAATCAATGCCCTTTATGTCTGCGTTGCAGGCCCCGCTTGCTGTTAGCTCCACGTTTGGGCGGGCACAAGCAACTGTAGTCTCTTCAGTTACAAAGGCAGCAATGGCAACAGGTTCTGGAACATTTCAGGACACCACAGCTAAATCAGGAACAGTAGACTGTGGGCTATCTCAGCAGACAACACTCCTCTTACCACCGGGAGCACTTTTATCGACAGCACCAAGTCTTTCTCCACAAATACAGCTTGCCCCTATATCCTCACAACCCATAATAAGTGTGTTGCCCACACAGGCATTACTGGCTCCCCAAATCGTGAACTGTTCACCAAATCCAACTGTGTCACATGTTTCTGCTTCTCAAGCCCGGCCAGTTTTTATGACTTTGTCCTCTGGGGCCAATGGACAGTGTGTCTCTATGTGTGAAATACCAAGTGCTCTTCCTGGGCCTGTGACAAATGTGATGACTCCATCGAGCGGCATTTCGGTTTCCGGTATGGCAGGAGGTTTCATCCAGACTCATCTCATTCAGACTCCTCTTGTAGTCTCAAATCTACTGTCAGCCCGCCCATACCCAGTCCAAAATGTTCCTTCACAGTCGCAACCTGATTTGCTGTTGCTTGTCCGACTGAACAATGGTGAGAACAAACTTCACATGCTCTGCAGTCATTTGTACTATTCACAAGCATGACACTTCCTTTACAAATGCATGACAATGTCACAGTTAATCACACACAGGAAAAAGCCATTTGGCCCATCTTGCTTGCACTAAACTTCCCTCCCAACATTCTTGATGTTCAAGCGGTGCTCCCGAACATGGGTGTGCCAGGTGGTGGCTGGGGGGAGAAAATGGAAAGGTGGTAATTTATGGAGAAAATAATGTGCTTTGATAATGTGAAAGGAAAAATTGATGGTGGAGGTCGGGGGAGGGGTGGTGCAAGGAGGTACATAATAGACGTATGAGGCAGGATTTATTGTTGTTGGTTTTTTAGGTCGAGGGTTGAAAGTGATTGGGCAATGAATTATCACAGCCGACACATTCACGGTTGACAAGACCCACACCAATCAAAATCATACCATGTTAAAATATTCAAACATCACAGCAGGCACACAACAGCCACAGATGATACCCATCCAATACCATGTTTGTTTGTCTCTGCAACCTCTATCCCCATTACTTCTTGGTACTTGTACAACTCCACAAGGGCGGTTCAAGGTTGACATGGACTTTTAATAGTTGAACATGTACTAAAATAAAAGGGTTAATTGCAGCAGACCCTCACCGTTCTTGAAAAACCTAGCTTTGCGCAAAACCGTGATGCGCAAAGTTATGACATTATCAGGAAAATAGGGTTGGGGGAACCAACTCTAAAACTTATCGACTTTTTTGCCTAAACCAGTAAAAATGAAAAACACTAAAAATTGCATTTACTTTTGATGATTATTATGATTGAGGGTGTTGGAGGTTATGGAAATGACATCAACGTCCCTGGTTTGGGTCGTCAGGGTGATCTTTGTGAAGGAGGTGATCTTTGTCTGCTTTGCCTTGTTCTGCATGTCCTTTTAGACCTCCATATGAGGTGCCATGACAGTGTGTGTCACTCTCGCGTTTGAATTTGAAACACCTCTCCATGAAGACGAGTGAAAACCTCTCAAGAAACGTTCCTCATTCTCCTTTATTCCAAGTGTTCTCTTTCACGCTCTTCAACTTTATCTTATTTTCCCCCTCCTCGCTTCAAAACAAACAAACAAATATTTTTCGCTCGAAAAAGAAACATTTACCACTTCCTCCTCTTATTTCCTTCCTTGGTTCATTCTTTATTTCT
This sequence comes from Eptatretus burgeri, assembly GCF_056783735.1. NCBI lineage: Eukaryota > Metazoa > Chordata > Myxini > Myxiniformes > Myxinidae > Eptatretus > Eptatretus burgeri. Next base: position 100,914,022 of record NC_140971.1, read on the forward strand.
TCCTTTCTCATTATCTCCCAATTGAACCACCATGCCTCATAATTGAATTAATTTGCTTCTTACATTAACGGCTTTTAATAACATTTTTATCATTTTTCATTTGCCTTATTTCACTAAAACCCATATCTTCTTGTTCTTCTTGTTCTTCTTGTTCTTCTTGTTCTTCTTGTTCTTCTTGTTCTTCTTGTTCTTCTTCTTCTTCTTCTTCTTCATAAAACCCCACATGTTCTTCTTCTTCTTCTTCTTCTTCATAAAACCCCACATGTTCTTCTTCTTCTTCTTCTTCTTCATAAAACCCCACATGTTCTTCTTCTTCTTCTTCTTCTTCATAAAACCCCACATCTTCTTCTTCTTCTTCTTCTTCTTCATAAAACCCCACATGTTCTTCTTCTTCTTCTTCTTCTTCATAAAACCCCACATGTTCTTCTTCTTCTTCTTCTTCATAAAACCCCACATGTTCTTCTTCTTCTTCTTCTTCTTCTTCTTCTTCTTCTTCTTCTTCTTCATAAAACCCCACATGTTCTTCTTCTTCTTCTTCATAAAACCCCACATGTTCTTCTTCATAATCATTTACAGTCACTAACACCCCACAATGTAATTAAAAGACGAGAAAAGTAATCGCACAACATCACATGACAAACTAAATCTCGCAATGTCAAATGATAACAAACAAAACCATGCGATAGATATCACATATCAAGCTAAATCATGCAATAACAAATTAAGTTATGTGATATCACATGATAAACTCAATCAAATGATATCACATGATAAACTAAATCACACAATATCACAGATAAATTAAATCACGCGATATCACACGATAAATTAAACCACGTAATATCACACGATATCAAACTAAATCGCATAATATCATGCAATATCAAATTAAATCATGCAATA